>NC_081299.1:20025000-20325277 GCF_030435805.1 Mustela lutreola | reverse complement strand
GCAGGAGTAACTTAGAGTCTGTCCACACCTTCCCAAGAGCTGTACCTAAGTTCTGGGAAGTTTTTGAGCTGCAAACACATGTGGGTTGGAGCAGGGTAAAGATTATCTAGTCTTCGTCATCTGTCCATACTGACGTCCTCTTTCCCATCTGGTGTCAAGTCATTGGCCCATGTGTCTCGCTGCCATGTCCTCCTCAACTAGACAGTAAGTTCCCTTCATGTCTGCCAGCTATACATGCCATACCTGCTTTGCTCAAGGCGATTGTAGGAAATGTGCCACTGCTCCCTGAACCAGCCTCCAGCAATGAGGAGCCACACCCTTCAACCATTCCTGTCTTCTGCTCCTGGACTATGTTGGGGGTAGGGACCTCCATGAGCTTTGCCACCTAGGGTAAGACTAGGCTGCTGTAGCAACAGGAATGATCAGTATGGCTTGACCAAGACAGATGTCTATTTTTCTCTAGTGTAATTGCAATGCACAAAGTTTATGTCCTCCTGAAATTAACATGTTGAAACCTAATCCCAAATGTGATAGTATTTCGAGGTGGAGACTCAAACATGATTAGCTCATGAGGGCTGAGCCTTCATGAATGGGATTAGTGCCCTCATAAAAGAGGTCCTCGAGAGTTCCCTTCCCATCCACCAGGTGAGGACATGGTGGGAGAACAGCAACCAGGAAGCGTTCTCACCAAACACCGAACCAGCTGGTACCTTGATCTTGGACTCTCCAGTTTAGAACTGTGAGAAATACATTTCTGCTGTTTATAAGCCACCCAGTCTATGGTATTCTGTTACAGCAGCTGAAAATGACAATAATGGTCGAAAGACTAATGTTCCATGTTGTCATCCAGGCACCCAGATTTCTTCCAGTGAGTTCCTCCACTGCCTGCCTGGTTGAGGCTAGTTCATGCAGGGTACAACTGGTAGGGAATGTAAAAAGTACTTGGACTTTTTTCTCTTTCTCCACTCATCCTATGAGATCTCATGTAGCTCTTGGCTTTTCTACTACCGATGACTTTGAAATTTGTCTCTAGAGTGCCTGGGTGGCTCATTTGTTACACAGCTGCTTTGGCTCAGGTCATCCCAGTGTCCTGGGATCAAGCCCCCTATCGGGCTCCCTGTTCTGAGCAAAGCCTGCTTCTCCCTCTCCCATTCCCCCTGCTCATGTTCCCTCACTCTGTCTCTCTCTTTGTCAAATAAATAAATAAAATCTTTAAAAAGAAAAGAAAAGAAATTTGTCTCTAGTCCAACCTGTCCCCTGAACTTGACATGTTGTTATATCTAGAGCAGCGAGTTGTACAGATGGACACCACATTCAGTAGGCCAAATTGAGGAGTCTTTATTAAAAAGCCGGCGGCTGTGAGGGGACTCGTGCACTCCAAAATCTTGCAGCCTCGAATGAACTCAGGGGTAGACTTATAAAGGCATAAACCACATCCTGTTGCCAGTTTCTAAAAATTGCCAAGCACAGTACAGAAGCAAAAATGCTGGGGTAAGCAGATATCTAAGGTAGGGGTACATTTCCGGGAATTGTTTTATCTGGAGTATTTTGCGTTTTTTTCTGCTAAGGTTCCAATAACACGGGTACGGTAACATGGCTGCATTACGAAATGCCCACTTTTTACAAAAATGGTGCGACTTATGCTAAGTCCTTCTCCTAGGTGTCTCAATCTCCCTTTGGATGTCTAGAAAGCATCTCAAATTTGGTATCTCCAAAAAAATATATCCAGCTCCTTCTGCAGTCCTCTCCCTTTCCGTTAACGACAGCTCCATTTTCCCAGTTGTTTGGCTGAAAAATCTTGGTGTCATCCCTGACTTCTCTCTTTCCCTCTTATCTCACCTCTGATCGGTCCATAAATGCTATTGATTGGTTATATTATTGAAATAACAGGTTGAAATATTGAAATAACAACTCACTAGTTGAACTCCTGTTATCTAAACTCAGAAACCGAAGGGACACAAATAAAATTTTTGAAATATCCTTCAATATCAGAGACCTGACACCACCATGCTTAGATCCAAGCCCTGTGTTTTAGAGAACCCCGCATCACCACGTACATCCGTGCTTCAGGATTTGGAAGTTCAGCGTTAGCACAGCACAACCCGAAATCATAAACATCTAGGACTAGCACAGTTCATGTCCCAGGGAATGACGCTAAAATCTTGGGTCCTGTGTTCCCAAAACAAAAGTGAATTGTGTTGATCGCAGGAAAGGTTTACAGGTGGTGTCACTGCCAACATCAGAAAACAGACATCGCTTCAGAGTCTGCAGAAGGCTGAAAGAACAAGCTCAGGCAAGAGAACTGACAAATTCATTGCCTTGCCAAAGCTTTCCTCTCTGATGGCATGAATGTAATAAATTATGGCACAACAAAGTATCATTTTCCAGTAGTGCCCAGTGTCCATTTTCCTGTTTCTCTTTCAGTTTCAATTCCAAATGGGAGGTACTCATAAATTACCTTGGCATTCACAACAGTTACACATGGCAGCTGAGGGATGTTTTCCAATTGAACAAATCTTATTACTCATCTGGGTATGCATAGATCTAGATGTAACATGTGTGAGGCATAGTACCAATTCTTTCTATTGGCATCTAGATGGATATTAAACACTAAAAGGGCAGAAAGTTTTATTTTAAAAAAATTTAGTAAGACTTGATAGAATTTTCAAAACAAAAATGTATCAACCTTATCATTTTATTTTTTAAAGTATTTATTTAGGGGCTCTTGGGTGGCTCAGTCGTTGGGCGTCTGCCTTCAGCTTAGGTCACGATCAAGCCCCACATCGGGCTCCCTGTTCCACAGGAGCCTGCTTCTCCCTCTCCCATTCCCCCTGCTTTTGGTTCCTCTCTTGATGTGTCTCTCTCTGTCAGATAAATAAATAAAATCTTTTTTTTAAAGGTATTTATTTATTTATTTAGAGCACAAGTGTGGTGAGGGGCAGAGGGAGAGAGAGAAGCCAAAGCAGGATCAGACTCCATGCTGAGTGTAGAGCTGGATGCCATGACCCTGAGATCATGAGCTTAGCCAAAATCAAGAGTCAGATGCTCGACTGACTGAGCCACCCAGGTGTCCCTTAAATTTTCATTTCATTTTTTTTTTTAAGATTTTATTTATTTATTTGTCAGCGAGAGAGAGGGAGAGAGAGAAAGAGAGCGAGCACAGGCAGACAGAGTGGCAGGCAGAGGCAGAGGGAGAGGCAGGCTCCCCTCCGAGCAAGGAGCCCGATGCAGGACTCGATCCCAGGACACTGGGATCATAACCTAAGCCGAAGGCAGCTGCTTAACCCACTGAGCCACCCAGGCGTCCCTCATTTTATTTTTTTTTAAGATTTTATTTATTCATTTGACAGATAGAGATCACAAGTAGGCAGAGAGGCAGGCAGACAGAGAGGAGGAAGCAGGTTCCCCACCGAGCAGAGAGCCTGATGCGGGGCTCTATCCCAGGACCCCAGGATTACGACCTGAGCCGAAGGCAGAGGCTTTAACCTGCTGAGCCACCCAGGCACCCCTAAATTTTCATTTTAAATGTCATATTAATGTGTATATTTGCTTTTTTTATTTTTAATAGATGATTTAAGTATTTTGGAGAGCGGGGAGTCTTGCTTTTCCCTCTGCCTCTCCCCCTGCTCGTGCTCACACACACTCTCTCTCACAAATAAATAAATAAGACACTTTAAAAAAGAAAGAAATATTAGAGTGCACTTGTGATGAGCACCAGGTGTTGTATGGAAGTACTGAATAAGTATCTTTTATCCCTGAAACTAATGTTAGGTGGTTAGGCGTGACAGAGAAGGTCCAGAGCAGATGCAGGCCACAGCCTGGGAGCCACCCCAGAGGATTAACAGCCACACGTTCAAAGCCAGTTCTAAGGCCTAACAGAATAGGAAAGGCTGCAAGGGGCCTTCCAGGAGCTGAGCATGAGCATGAAAGGTGCAACTACACTGTATGTGAACTAATTGGAATTTAAATACAATCTTTAAAAAAAAATTAGTAATTTTGGTGAAAAAAAAGTCAAGAAAGATATATTCTAAGTGTGTTAAAGCTCTTCAGCCAAAAACCACTGGAAACACACCTATAGATAAATAAAATTGGGATTTATCACCCATTGCAATGAGGAAGAATAGACACATTGGGAAACATGAATGTTACAAACAGATCCTTTTATAGGATCTGGACTAGGGTTGAATGACTTGGGGAAAGTGTAAGATAGTGAGGGCTTGCTTTTACTCTGTGGGTGTCAGAAGGCAAGGGCAGTTCTATAATTGGGAATCTCAATACACAAATCTTTTTTTTTTTTAAAGATTTTATTTATTTACTTGACAGAGATCACAAGTAGGCAGAGAGGCAGGCAGAGAGAGAAGAGGAAGCAGGCTCCCTGCTGAGCAGAGAGCCCGATGTGGGGCTCAATCCCAGGACCCCGAGATCATGACCCGAGCCGAAGTCAGAGGCTTTAACCCACTGAGCCACCCAGGCGCCCCTCAATACACAAATCTTATCCATAGGGAGACAAGACTAGCACGAGGGTTAAACTAATTGTTAAGAAGTAGCAGTCAGGGACGCCTGGGTGGTTCAGTGGGTTAAGCAGCTGCCTTCGGCTCAGGTCATGATCCCAGCGTCCTGGGATCGAGTCCCACATCGGGCTCCTTGCTCAGCAGGGAGCCTGCTTCTCCCTCTGCCTCTGCCTGCCATTCTGTCTGCCTGTGCTCGCTCTCCCCCCCCCCGATAAATAAATAAAATCTTAAAAAAAAAAAAAAAAAAAGAAGTAGCAGTCATGCGGTGCCTGGGTGGCTCAGTGGGTTAAAGCCTCTGCCTTTGGCTCAGGTCATGATCTCAGGGTCCTGGGACTGAGCCTTGAATTGGGCTCTCTGCTTAGCAGGAAGCCTGCTTCCCCCTCTCTCTCTGTCTGCTTGTGATCTCTCTCTCTGTCAAATAAATAAATAAAATCTTAAAAAAAAAAAAAAGTAGCAGTCACTCATTTTAGCTAAGGAGGAAAGGGTAGCTTGATATTCTGAGGGAGGCACAGTGATCTTGTTGCTATCTGTGCTACAATAACATATGAAGTGTCCTTGTTTTGTCTAATGTTATCATGGTCTCAGAGTAAACATGTAACCAGTTGAGTATTGGTATTCTGTGAGATCATTTATGTTCAATAACGTGGTTCAGCTGTGAGTTACAGGTCAGCCCTTTTTTCTCACGTTTTTATATGGAATAAATATATAACAATTTATTAATTATGTATATTTTTTGTATCCCTTGTCTAAATATTTCCAGTCCATCACCTGAAAACCCAGATATGTAATGTGATCATGAAATGCCTTCACTGTGATAGACTTTCGGTCCCATAAAAGTTGTAAGTCTACACATATTTTTTATTTTGTCATTTTGGTATACAGAGAGAATATATTTTATTTTATTATTTAGTTAATTTTAAGTAGGCTCCATGTCCAACATGGAGCCCAAGATGGGGCTTGAATCCACGAACCTGAGATCAAGACCTGAACGCCCAACCAACTGAGCCACCCAGGTGCCCCAAGATAGAATACATTTTAAATTATATGCTGTGTCTTCATTTAGAGTTTTAAAATATTTAGATGTAATAGGTGCGCCTCTATACGTTTGTCCCAGCCTCTATAGATGTGCATGGTGGGCATATGATTTTCACTCAACACATGCTACTTTTGCATCAGAATTCACCACCCAGGCTTACAAACAAACAGATTCAGAGAGTAAGGGATATTCAAGATACCTCCAGAGTTCAAGCCCTTCTCCCATCCCTGTTGCCAATACTCTGGGTCAAGCCACCCTAATTTCTTACTTGGTGTGGTGGAATTTGTATTCTGTCAATTTCGCTAAGCCAGAACTATGATTCCCAGAATTCCCTTTCTTGTGTAGCTTTGTGCGAGAATTTGCCACAGAGGAAGATTTAGGCAGGATTTGGCAGAAGAGAGACTGTAGTCATGCCTAGTCTTGGAAGGCTGATATAGGGTCAGATGCTGCTGTAGCTCATGCTTGTTTTCCCTGATCTGCTATCTCCCCTTATCCGTGTAAGGCAGTAGCCAGACCCACAACTCCTCCAGCAACCCCCAGTTCTCTGTCTTCTGCTTCTCCAACTACAAGCTGAAGTGTGTGTATCGATGAAGGGCATCAGCTTCTATTGCTACTCCTCAAAACTGGAGGCTTGGAGGTGCGGAAAGACCAAAAAGAGATCTAATTTGTCCTTGATGGTTCCAGTTCACCTTCAGAGGCCCAGTTTGACCTTGACATCCACCACTTCATGTCCATCTTTCAGAATACCCATGTCTTGGATCTGCCTTGTTGACTCCTAGCCCAGCACCAGATACACAAGCAGCAGCCTGTGTCATCTGTTTAACCAGCCCTCGTAATTATATCAAGTTAAATACCTATAACAAACCCCTCATTTTATACTGATCCTAATGGTTCTGCTTCTCTGATAGAACCTCGACTGATACACCTGGCCTTTTGCAATTGACTCCTGGGCAGTCAGATTAATCCTGCTAGAACCATGTCACTCTAGTCAAATCCTTCCAGAAGCTTCCCACCTCACTCTAAGAAAATGCCAGTCTTTTTTTTTTTTTTTTTTTTTTTAGGGTTTTTATTTGACAGGAAGAGTAAGAGTACAAGCTGGGGAGCCGCAGAGGGAGAGGGACAAGCAGGCCCCCTGCTGAGCAAGGAGCCTGGTGTAGGACTCAATCCCTAGGACCCTGGGATCATGATCTGAGCCAAAGGCAGACGCTTCACCAACTGAGCCACCCAGGCACTCCATAAATGCCAGTCTTTATTCTCACTGTCCTGGACTCAGTTTGGGTTTCTTCCAGCAGTCCCTATCCTTGCCTCGTCTCCAGACATTACCGGATGCCTCAACATCGTGGGGAGGAGGCAAATGCTAGCTAGTCCTTGGCATGAATTCAATGAAGCCTGCTGTAGTGGGAAGCACAGAAGCTTTGGCACTCATGTCTGACCCAAGTGGACCCATGAAGGCTCTGCTTGCCCAGAAACAGCCCAGTGGAACGAATTCACACGATTCCCAAATGCAGACTGTTAAGACTCTGTTGGTGACCATGAGACCAGAGAGTGAAAAATTGCTGAGAGAGAAATTCCTCACGCCTCATCCTTCTTATGGACTATTCTGAGACACGGTGGCTCTGTGTGACCTCTTTGAAGTGATCCCATGTGACTGAGCAACTGGCTTTGATTTTTGTGGGACTCTGGCCAGCGAAGTAATGCACTAACTTGTATCTTTCCTTCCTTCTCTGTTTCACTTCTCTTTTTCCCTAGCTGTGGGGATCGCAACTCCCGAGAAAGCATTATCATCCACTCTTAGATTTGGGCTCTGTTTT
Organism: Mustela lutreola; assembly: GCF_030435805.1. Classification (NCBI taxonomy): domain Eukaryota; kingdom Metazoa; phylum Chordata; class Mammalia; order Carnivora; family Mustelidae; genus Mustela; species Mustela lutreola. The sequence goes on along the minus strand of NC_081299.1, from coordinate 20,317,919 downwards.
CTAGGGAACAGATACTGATATTTAGTTCCAGAAGAGGTCCTAGAAAATAGACCTTCAGGGTATGATTCTGTGGTAGTTTTTCTCATGTATGTGAAGGCAATAGACATCTCATTTTTGGTAGCAAATGGAGTGATAACCTTGCCCTTTGGTTGGCAACAATGATGAAAGCTTTCTCTTGTGTTGAAGGGAAGACTAAAAAAACAAAAACAAAACAAAACACCCCAAAACCAAAATAAAAACCCACAAAAAAAACACATCCAGGATCAGGTAGGTTGTAAGTGGCACAGTTGCAAAGGATTCTATTTTTTTTTAAGGTTTTATTTATTTGACAGAGAGAGAGAAAGACAGCCAGAGAGGGAACACAAGCAGGGGGAGTGGGAGAGGGAGAAGCAGGCTTCCGGTTTGGGGCTCCAGCCCAGGATCACAACCTGAGCCTAAGGCAAATGCTCAATGACTGAGCCCCCCAGGAGTCCCCGAAAGGACTCTGAATTTGTAACTTAAGTAGGTCTCCTACATCAGAGTCAAAGTCCTGACAGGGAAAGAATAGGACCCTGAGACCTGGGATAGAGACATTAGGGCAGACAAACCTAAGAATCTTTATCTCTCAAATTCTCCTGAGTTTCCTGGGGAAGGGGGTAGAGAAGCCCCCGCCCTCTTGCCAAGGAAGAACAATTTCCTCAGACTGTGCATAATCTTACATGAAGCAGATGCCTCTTTTTTTTTTTTTTAAGATTTTATTTATTTATTTGACAGAGATCACAGGTGGGCAGAGAGGCAAGCAAAGAGAGAGGAGGAAGCAGGCTCCCTGCTGAGCAGAGATCCCGATGCGGGGCTCAATCCCAGGACCCTGGGATCATGACCTGAGCCGAAGGCAGAGGCTTTAACCCACTGAGCCACCCAGGCGCCCCAAGCAGATGCCTCTTAAGATGACACTTATTCTCCTCAAGACCTGCTCCCATCACCTCCTCAAATAACCGGGGTCAGTTTTCGGCAAATCCTGAGTGGGGAAATTTAAGTCCTGAACTGGAAAAATAAGCTACATATCAAAGGAATCAAAAAATACATAGTTTGGGGCACCTGGGTGGCTCAGTGGTTTAAACCTCTGCCTTCGGCTCAGGTCATGATCCCAGGGTCCTGGGATCGAGCCCCACACCGGGCTCTCTGCTCTGCAGGGAGCCTGCTTCCTCCTCTCTCTCTGCTTGCCTCTCTGCCTACTTGTGATCTCTGTCAGATAAATTAAAAAAAAAAATACATAGTTAATATATATGGGAGAGTTAATATATATGGGAGAGATCTTGGGGGTTTTAGACATGGTTGTGAGGGGGCAGATATGGCAGAACGTAAGACTGGCTAATAGGGATCTCATCATCGTGGACCACTGTCCCATAGTTCAGGCTTCAAAATTATTTTTTTTCAAGATTTTATATTTGAGGGGTGCATGGGTGGCTCAGTGGGTTGAAGCCTCTGCCTTCGGCTCGGGCCCAGGGAGGGTCCTGGGATCGACCCCAAGTCGAGAATCTCTGCTCAGTGGGGAGCCTGCTTCATCTCTCTCTGCCTCTCTGCCTACTTGTGATCTCTGTCTGTGAAATAAATAAATAAATAAATCTTAAAAAAAAAAAAAGATTTTATTTTTGAGTAATCTCTACACCCAATGTGGGGCTCAAAACCGGAAAACCGAGACAAAAAGTTCATGTTCCACTGACTGAGCCAGACAGTCACCCCACAGTCTTCAATATTCTTGCAAGGATAGCTAGATCTCAGGGGTACCTGGGTGGCTCAGTTGGTTAAGCATCTGCCTTCAGCTCAGGTCGTGATCCTGGGGTCCCGGAATTGAACCCTACATGGGGCTCCCTGCCCAGCGAGGAGTCTGCTTTTCCCTCTGCCCCAAACCCCACTTGTGCTCTCTCTCCTTCTCTCTCTCAAATAAATAAATAGAATCTTTAAACAACAACAACAACAACAAAAGGGATAACTAGATCTTGCTGCTGGTAGATAGTTTCCAAAGATGGTCACCATCAATTCCTTCCCTTCCTCTATATATGTGCCACTCTTCACAGCAAGAGACGGAGTCTGTTTTCCTCTTCTCCATGAATCTGGACTGGTCTTGTGATTTGCCTTAACTAACAGAATATGGTAGAAGGACACCGTTCCAGTTCCAGACCTAAACTTCATGAAGACTGGCAGCTTCCATTTCCTCCCTCTTGGAAGCCAGCCATCATGTAAGACCCGCACTGAGACCTTCTTACTGTGAGGAAGTACAATTTAGCCATGTTGAGACACCATATTACAAGATGATTGGGGAAACTGTGTGGCACAGTCAGTTAATCATCCACATCCAATTCTTGGTTTCAGCTCAGGTCATGATCTCAAGGTCATGAGATCAAGCCTCACACTGGGCTCCATGCTCAGCATGGAGTCTATTTGGGATTCTCTCTCCTTCTCCCTCTGCCCCTGCTCCCTCTGCACCTTCTCTCTCATTCTCTCTCTCTCAAATACATAAATCTTTCTCAAAAAGAGATGACTGGGGGGCACCTGGGTGGCTCAGTGGGTTAACCTCTGTCTTCAGCTCAGGCCATGATCTCAGGGTCCTGGGATCAAGCCCCGAATCTGGCTCTCTGCTCAGCAGGGAGAGTGCCTCCTCCTCTCTCTCTATCTGCTTCTCTGCCTACTTGTGACCTCTGTCTGTCAAATAAATAAATAAAATCTTTTTTTTTTTTTTTTTTAAAGAGGGATGACTGACCAGTCCACAGGGGTTCCATCTATCCCAGCTGAAGTGCTCTGTATGTAAGTGAAAAGGACATCTTGGACATTTCTTCTGCTAAAAACACCTGTAAATACCACACAAATCATATGGACACCCAACTAAGCCTAGCCCAGATTGCAGAATTGTGAGAAATAATAAATTGTTTGATTATTTGTTTGATTAAATAATTGTTGTTTGAAGCCTTTAACTTTTTTTTGGAGGGGGGAAGGAAGGTTGTTACTCAGCAATAAATAATTGAAATATGGTCTTAATACTTTGCAAGGATGGTTCTTTAAAGCAGGATGGTGGCCTACAATAAATCAGGTCAAGATCCTAGAATTTCCATGGTAGAGTATTTAAGAAGGGGTCAGAAAGTTCGAGGAGGTGGAAATGTAAGATCCAAGAACTCAGCACCTGATTATGTTCTCTAAGAGGGCCCAGAGGATACTCTCTTTACCAAAGCAATGAGGGGTTCACTGAGAAATGGACCTCAGCATCTCTGAGTAGCTTAGTGGTGTTTGTCTTTGGTAGGCTGAGATGAAAAGTAAAAGATGTGGCCATGGAACTGGCGTTCCCAATATGAACAGTAATGTTTGGATTCCAGAATGGCAGAGGTGGCATCCAAGGCCAGGTGACTATGATTACTGTCATGGGTAGCAAGGCCAAAGTGACAATAAGGTGCCTTGCTCTGCAGGGATCTATGGCATTGGAAAGAGAAGAATATTCACGATTTTCAAAAGATTATTAAAGACATGGAGTCTGACCTGACACAGAAACTAACAGACACAAAATACCAACATCGCTTTCTGGTTAGAGTGGGGACTAACAGAGGCCAGGTAATAGATGGAGTTTAGCCTAAATCCAATGGATTACATGATCCTGCAGAGACAATGTGGCTGGAGGCTGTCCAGCCAGATGGTCATATGTCCCATATTGTGGATGTCAACTAAGTTCTGAACTTAGCAACTCTATTACTTTGCAAAAGATCAATTTAAAAATGGCCATGGTGGCAAAGACGGACGCTATGAATGGATCCCGAAACTTGGGCTCCCTCTCACCAAAGTTAATCCAGCAACTGCTAAGAAATAACTCAGCAGGGAACTGTAGGCTGCAGTTAACATAGGTCAGGGAGAATGGCCAGCCACCTAGTGGCAGGTCACTTACACCAGCCCCCTTTCACTTTGGAGAAGGCAGTGATTCATCCTTGTTAGAACTGCTGTGTACTCCAAACATGGATTGCATTTCTTACTCATTGTGCTTCTGCAAGCATTACTATCCAAAGGCTTAAGGAATTCTCAATCTATTACCAGAACCAGAGGACCCATTTTATGATAAAGGATGTGTGCCAATGGCCTCATGCACATGGCCTGTGCCAGTCTTACCATACACCCATCACCCGGAAGCAGTCAGCCTGAGAAAAGATGCAATCGAATGACTTCATTTCCACAAGCTTAAATATGCTCTGCAGAGTGAAGATTATAAACAATAGATGATATTTTGCAGGACTGTTGTGGGACAGGAAAGAGATCATGTTCATAAGGTATTTTACATAGGCCCTGCTATGCAGAAAGTGCTCGATACATGGGTAGGCATTATTATGAACTGAATTGTGAAAGGCTTCTGCATCCCAAGAGGAACTGAAGCCCAACGGGGTCTTGGATCCCACTGTAGTACGATCTGCTTTGAATACTCTTAGCTATTCAGAAAGTCCCTGGCTTCAATTACATGTTTCTGCCTGTGGATATTGCAGAGATGCCGTCACTGAGCAAACAGAGCTGGAGGAAAAGGAAAAAGAAAACCGAGGATGAGGCCAGGAAATGGAAACCTGGACTGGGATTGGTTGGTTGCCTGGGGGAGGAGGCAGTCCAAATGTGATTATAAAAAGCCAGCCTTCAGCTGGAGAGCTGTTGCCTCACTGCTGTTCCCATCTAACGTCGGGCTCTGGGAAAGGAAGATTCACCTTCTTCCCCCTCCAAGGTAAACCCAGAAGCTAGGAAGTGTGAATATCCAGCTGCCAAACTCTACCAGGCTCCCTGCCTGTGAGCCTCATGCCCGAAGAGCCAGGACACCCATTCCTCAGGGAGGCTATGCCCCTGGGTCCCTTGCAGTGCCATGGGCTAGGACTGGTCCCAGGAGATGGGTTGGGGGCTTTTAGGGGGTTGGGGTACAACACCCTAAGAGGCATGAGACTTAGGTCATAGGTACCAACTCAGCAATCTGTGGCCTTAATTAACCCTGGCACTTCACTTCTTTGGATTTAGTTGGTCATCTGTAAAATGGAGACCAAGCTACCTTACCTGCCCAAAGGACTGGACGATTTCTGAAACCCCTTTTAATGTAGGATCTAAGGTGACAGTGAGTTCATCTTTGAGGATAGATGAAGTTACCTGGAGTGGTTGTTAAAAGTATGGGTTTGGGCATCAGTCAACTGTGAGTTTAAATCCAACTGCCACTTCCTAGCTGGGCAGTCTTAGGAATATTACTTAACCTCTCCCAGTTTCAGCTTCCTTATCTATAACACGTGGTTGAAAACAATGGTACCTGCCCCATGGGGTTGTTATGGGTATAAATGACCTTGTGCCATAAAGTGCTAAGTCCTCAATATATGCGAGGTTATTCGTTTTTAATTGAAGGAAAATTCATTGAGCTGACAAAGATCACATTAGAGGTAAGCGTGGGGGGGCATATGTATTTTCCTATTCTGTGCTATAATGTTTGAATTCTGACAGTCTTGAACGTGTGTCTAGGCTGTACAGTTTGTTGTGTTGTTGCCACCAGGAGATTAAAAGCCCGTGGCTCCTTAGGAGGGTCCTGGGCTCAATCCAAAGCAAATCGCTGCTTTTTATGGATTCGCCCCAATAGGACGGGGAAACCACCGAGCAGGTCCAAAAGGGCTCTGGAGACCATCTGTTTCCTCTCCCCCTTCTCCCGGCCAGTGACAAAGACTGAGCGCGGCGCCATCATGCGGCAAGAGGCGGTATCGCTCTTCCTGTGCTACCTGCTGCTCTGCGCGTGCTGCAGGGTGGAGGCAGGTAAGGGTCCCCGCACCTGGGAGGGCTGTGGGATAAAGAAGCCCACAGAGTTTCAGAGTCCCGGCAGAGAGTCTCAGGATCCTTGATTCCCAGACGAGAAGGGCCATTGCGATGGCCAGCTCCGGGTCGCTGCAGCCAGGGTCCCAGATTCGAATCCCCACCTGTCAATTCCTCCGTTCCACCGAAAGGTATCTCGGTGCCAGTTCTACGCCAGGCACGGCGCCTCGGGGGAGGTCTCTTCCTTTAAGGGAGGCTCCCCGAAATGGAAGGATGGGGGTGGTTTTGAGCATCCGGCACAGAGTAGGGAACCCTGCTCCCCACTCCACCTTGTTCCCTCCCGATAGGCAAACGACAACGGGAAAAGGAAGATTCGGAAGGCGGAGGCTCCGGGTTATGGGGCGCGCTAACCTGCATGGCTGTCGGAGGAGGTGGGTCCGGAGGGCGCAAAGCTCGGGAAGGTGGGGCGCACCCCTGCCGCGGGCGCTCTCTCATCACCTCTTCTTCCTCCAGGCCTCCTGGCGGCAGGGCTGCCCGCGCTGGGCTTCCTGAGCACCGGCATTGCCGCCAACTCGGTGGCCGCCTCCCTGATGAGCTGGTCGGCCCTGGCGAACCGGGGCGGTGTGCCCGCCGGGGGGCTGGTGGCCACGCTGCAGAGCCTCGGTGAGTGGGGCGCGGGGCCCTCCTGCAGGGATGCCAGAGCCCGGTAATTCTAGCAGTCGGGTGTTACTACAATATCCATCCTGCAATGGGGAAACTGAGGCACCGAGGGACTGAATAATTTACTTGAGTTCTCCCAGTGAATTAGCACCAGAGCCAGCATTCGAACCTCGTTTTATGCCTCGCTTTTAACCACGAAGGCCAGGTGCCTCACTGATGCTTTGGCCAAGTCACAACAAGCCTCAGTTTCCTCATCTGTTAATAGGGATGACCATCCTCAATATAACATTTTATGAATCTGCTCAATCAGGGAACCAGATTGGCAAAGAAAGGTGGTGGAGAGGGGTGCCTGGCTGGTTCAGTTGGTAGAGCATGTGACTTTTGATCTCTCGGTTGTGAGTTCAAGCCCCATGTTGAATGTAGAGATTATACTGAAAAAAAAATTTTTTTTTTAATTTTTAATTAAAAAAAAAATGCATTCGCTGCTCGCTCTTTCTTTTTCTTTCCCTCACTCACTCTCTGAGGCCTCCAAAATCCTAGAGAAAAGTTGCCCCTGGCAGACTCCCCTCTGCCTTCCAGAATCTTCCATCTGCTCTCAATTCTGGATGACAAAAGCTCAAAGAACCAGCCCAAAAGAGAACAGAGTCCTTCTCAGGAGGGGGCAGAAGAGAAGACACAGATCAGGCCACACCCCAGCAGTGGGAGGTGAAGGGTGTGGGCAAAGCTAGGAACAGCCCTGTGCTGCTCTAAGATGCTTGTACATGCCACAGGCTTGCCAGGAGGATGAAATCCCTTACTAGTGAACCCCCAGTCCCCACAGGGAGGTCTCCACTGAGGTGGCTGTTGTTAGCATTATTAATAACACAGTGTGCTCACTGCAGATGTGAAGAGAATGAGTTGTTATTTGTGTATTTTCCATCTCTGAAACATATCTCTGATTTGAGATGGCAAGTCAAGGGGGAACTAGGATTCACTTTGCGGAAGTCCTGTCCGGGCTCGGGGCCCCCTGTTTCTCGAACTGGAAATGAAGAAGTTGGACTTCACTAATGGTCTCCTGGCATTTGGATTCCCAGGTCTGGTGCCTGGGCCCCAAGTGACCTGGTGATGTTTGCTTCCCAGGGGCCAGTGGTGGCAGTGCCCTCATGGGCAAGATTGGTGCCTTTCTAGGCTACACCGTCCACAGATACCTGGAAAACAGCAAGGAGGAGGTGGAGGAAGAGGAGTAGCCTGCAGCATCAGGAACCCCCAAACTCCTTCCAGCTGTAGTCCAGAGCTTTCTCTGTCGCACTCCTCGGTGACAGAGTAAAATTCGATCAGAAAACGTTTTGCCGGGGCATCTGGGAGCCTCTGCCTTCTGCTCAGGTCATGATTTCAGGGTCCTGGGAATGAGTCCCACATCAGGCTCCTGCTTGGTGGGGAGCCTGCTTCTCCCCCTCCCTCTGCCATTCCCCTTATTTGTGTGCTCTCTCTTACTCTATGTCTCAAATAAATAAATAAAATCTTAAAAACAAATTTCGCCCTTCTGTGAGTCACTCTTGCTGTGAGAAGCCCAACAAGATCTGCCCCCGATTTGCCTTCTCCACACACCTTCCACCCCTTCTCCCCTGCAGCCAACCACAGCTTCCTGGAACGCAACCAGGTGGTTTTGTCTCTGGGCCTCAGCACGTGCTGTTCTCTCTGCCTCAAATGTCCTTCCGAAGCTCATAACCCAGCTGAGACAGCCTCTCCTCTGGGATTCCTTCCCAGCAGAGTCTTCTGCCACAGCGAGAGCACTCGGGCTCGATTTCACAGGGTGCCTGGGGAGGCAGAGCTCAGTCTGTTCTCAGTGGGAGAAGCTTCCAGCTACTTTTCTGATTAGGCAGAGATGGAGAAGCCTGATCTCCATTTTCTGAGGAAGCACAGAGCACTCTCCCTTAGATGGAGACTCAAAGGCCAGGGAACAGCAGGTTTTGGGGGCTCGGCTCGGCCCGGCCAGTTCTCTTTCCCTCCGAGAACTCTGGGGACCAAGTGGACAGTTGGCATCTGGAGCCTTTATACCCTCTGAATGGAAAGAAATGTCCATCCCAAACCTTTGGCGAGATTCAAAGTTAGCCAAGGCCTGTCCAGGTGAACCAGGGTGACTGAACCCAGGTTGGGGTCGGAGGTGGGGAGCCTAGAGTTCCCAGAAATCAAATGGCACTGAAGACAGGCCTGGTGCCAGCACCTCAGTGGGCATACCAGTCTCCAGACCAGACCAGCCTCCCTCTGCATCCCTGGGAAGTGGTCATGTGTGAACCACAAAAGCTGGTCACAAAAGGGCCACCACAGCTGTGTTCAGGCCTCCCCCGCCCTGCCTCACCCCACTTATAATCCAGAAATTCTTCTCTAGTTACTGATGTGTATGGGAGGATGGTCCCTCCTGCCTGCTCCTGTCCCCAGATCTGACGCCATCTCTGTAGCTGGCCATCATGTGCCTCAGCTGACTTGCCCCAGGCCCCAGAGAAACACTGCCTGAGGAAGAGGCGTGTAGGAGGGAGAGACACCACCTGCTCCTCACACACTCTCCAGGGCTTGTGTCCAAGAACAAAAGCCGGGCTGAGTCCCCTGACCTGATACTCACCATTTAGGGCCTCAGCAGAGTCCTGTCTTGGCTAGGGCCATCCACAGAGGGGCCGAGAGTGGACTTCTGCCTACAGAGGGAGGGGGAGTCTCAGGCATCACACTCTGCTCCTCAAGGCCTACATCCCAGTTTAGACAAGCTGGGTTTGTCATCCCAGAGACACAGTGTATATCCCTCAACACCTTCAGGGAGGGCATTGCCTCTAATTTGTCTAGGCCTAGCCTAGGCCTGGCATACAGTAGGTGCTCATATATGTGGGCAGAATTGAACCTGAGGCCAGTCTCCTTCCACGTACCTGTCCCTTCACCTCCCCCAGTATTCATGGGAAGGATGACCAGACCTCTTGTTCCTTCCTTCAGGGACCCTCGGTAACACCCACTGTCACTACCATGTAGGCCTGAGGATGGGGAAGCTCAACCCCCTTTAACACTACTGGTCCAAGGAAACCCAGTAAACCCAAGTAAATCCTTTCCTGGAGTAAAGAGGTCTTTAACCTCTTAGCGTTCTTCAGCATGGATGAGGCTGGGTTTTTCAAACAAGGCCGTGGAGCATAGTTTAGGAATTTCCTCTGGAGTCCTACAGACCTAATATCAGTTCTATCACTTCATGGGAGTCAGTTTCCTCCTTTGTAAGATGAAGGGATAAAGCAGAGAGGAAAAAGCCGAAGAACAACCCAGGACTGGATCATGTGACTTCACAGCCAGGGTTTACTTTCCAGAGCTCACAGACCCTGTTCTTCTCTCCTCAAGGTGGGCACCCTGTCCCAGGAGCATAAGCCCCCTCACTTATTCATTTGACATTTTTTTCCCTAAGACTCCATTTATTTATTTATTTGAAAGAGAGCGAGAGCGAGAGAGCGAAAGAACACAAGCAGGAGGAGTGGCAGAGGGAGCAGGAGAAGCAGGCTCCCCACTGATCAGGGAGCACGGATGCAGATGCGGGGCTTCACCCCAGGACCCCTGGGCTTGACCTAGGACGCTTAACCGACTGAGCCACCCAGGTGCCCCAGCATCTTTTTTTTTTTTTTTTTTTTTTTTAAGATTTATTTATTTATGAGGCACCTGGGTGGCTCAGTGGGTTAAAGCCTCTGCCTTTGGCTCAGGTCATGATCCCAGGGTCCTGGGATTGAGCCCCGCACTGGGGCTCTCTGCTCAGCTGGGAGCCTGCTTCCTCCTCTCTCTCTGCCTGCTTCTCTGCCTACTTGTGATCTCTGTCTGTCAAATAAATAAATAAAATCTTTAAAAAAAAAAAAAAGATTTATTTATTTATTTATTTATTTAAGATTGATTGATTTATTCAGAATGCCTCCTCCGTGGGGTCCACCTGCCGTTTCCCCTGCTTGTGCACTCTCTCGCTCTCGCTCTCTCTCTGGCAAATAAATAAGAGGTTTTATTTATTTATTTATTTATTTATAAAACCTCTTATTTATTTATTTATTTATAAATAAAACCTCTTATTTATTTGCCAGAGAGAGAGGGAGAATGAGAGAGAGAAAGAGAGAAAGGAGGGGCAGAAGAAGAGAATTTTAAGCAGACCCCGTGGTGATCATGGAGTCTGACTCAGGGCTTGATCCCAGGACCCCGAGATCATGACCCGAGCCGAAACCGTGTATTGGAAGCTTTAACCCACAGAGCCACCCCGGCACCCCTTCCCTTGGCATCTTATTCCCTTGAACATCTTCAAAGCCAGAGAGCGACAGACAGCTCTGTCCCCAGAATTTCAGACTGAAGCCTCAGCACTTCTCAGACTGATGGCACTGAAAACAACCCATCTTTAAGGGGACACTTGTCTTCTTTTTTTTTTTTTTTTAAGGATTTTATTTATTTATTTGTTTGACAGAGATCACAAGTAGGCAGAGAGGCAGTCACAGAGAGAGGAGGAAGCAGTCTCCCTGCTGAGCAGAGAGCCTGACTTGGGGCTGGATCCCAAGACCCTGGGATCATGACCTGAGCCAAAGGCAGAGACTTTAACCCACTGAGCCACCTAGGCGCCCCAAGGGGACACTCTTCTGACCATAGGATCCCTTGGATCCAAGCAGGATAGCTCTTTGCTTCCCTCCTGCAGACATTCACTGGGCACCTGGCCTGTGTCAGACACTGTGCCAGCTGCTGGGAACATCATGGTGGAAGAGACCCAGTTCCTACCTCCTTGGAGACCACAGGGCACAAACTAGGACCCCCCACCATGTATCTAGGACCCCCTTCTCCCTCCCTCCCTGTCACCACCTCCTTGCCCCCTCTCCTTTCACCCACCCTAGACCCCTGTGAGCCATCATGGGCCACAATCATCATGTCAACAAAGTGTGAGGGAGAAAGATGAACACAAACCAGAATTCACTAATGCAACAAGTCAGGAGATGCTAATGCACTTTGAGCCACCTCCTTGGCAATGGCCTTCAGAGAGACAGAAAGCTGAGTCCTGGCCCAGAAAGAAGGTGGTGCCTCTGGCAAGTTCCCTTCTCTGCCTTCTCTGAGCCATAGCTTCCTTGTTGTTAAAACATGGGGGCTTGGATATTATGGTCTCTGAGGTACTTCCTGCCCTAAAGCTGCTGAGCCTGAAGCACACGCTCCAGAATCCTCTTGTCTGATCTCGGCCCTCTGAGAGTGGGTTTTATTTTTAGAAGCTGCCAAAAGCCACCTTGTGGTGCCAACTTTGGTGACTAAGGTGGGTGATGGTGCAAAGAGAGGCCATGTTTGGTCACAAATGAGAGTGACTAGAAACCAGCAGGGCAGTTCCTCACTCTGAGACCACACCCTAAGACAATCCCAAAATAGATCCCATCTGTGTGGCTGACTTGATGGAAAACAACATTGAGGTCCTCTGTCCTCATCATTTCTCTCTGGACCTCAGTGTCCTAGTCTATGAAATGGAAGAGGGGAGGAGTTGGACTCTCACCTAGACCTAGAATGTCTTTCCCAAGGACTCAAGTGAGAGGCGTTTTTCTCTTTAATAAAATCCCTTCACGTGGGGATTTCTTTTATTCTTTAAGGGCCTCCCTGGCCCCCAGACCCGTGAAAGTCAGCTCACTCACTCCCTCTCAGGGTAGACCTCTCGGCGCCCCAGGGCGCTATGTGAAGCTACGGCCACCAGGTGGCAGTATAACCCCGCCCTGAATCTCCCTCCGCTGGCATCATCCTTTAGCAGCTCCACCCCTACCACCCGCGCTCCCTGTGGCAGACCCCACCGCGGATGCTGAATACCAAGATGAATCAGACCCTGCCCCTGCTCTGCAGTAGGAGCTCCTGAAGCTCACAGAAGTGGTCAGTCCTGAGGATGTCTGCTCCTCCTCTCCCTTGCATTGCAGGCCCTCAGCCCTGCAATGCTGGGATGTCCAAACTCCCCAGCACAGCATTCAGCACCCTCTAGAATCAGGTCTCACCTCCAGGCCTCCAGCCTGTGCATTTAAACGGAGCCACGGGGATCTAAAGGAAACGAGAACACACCACACACTTCTCCTTGGTTGGGCCGCAGAGAGTGATGCCAGGTATAGGGTATCCCCGGATTCAGCCTTGAAGGGGGCCTGGGCCAGCAGTAACTGGAGGGAGCTGAGGCCAAGGAGGCCTGTGGCTTCCTGTGAAGAGCTAAAGAGCCACTTCCTTTAAACAGATGGCTATGGGGGAGGGGCAGAAGAGTAGGGAGTATGGGTTTCCTGGCTTAGGGGGAAAAGAAAAGGGCCCCAACAAGGCCCCATGGAGAGGTCCAGAACAGCTTTCTATTTCCCTTCCATCTGAGGTTTCCGTGGAGCAAACAGTGCAGACAGGGCAGGTCACCCTTTTCTCATGTGCTATGAAGCCACAGAGAAGACAGTCAGGTTAAGGGCAGGCTCAAGAAATGGAGCCTTGGTTACTCTAAGAAGCAGACCTAAGCACTTTGTCCCAAACAGCCAAGTCCAAGTGCTAAGTCTCAGAGCCCAGTCCCAGACTTCCAGATCCAGGGTTTTACATATATTAACTCATTTAATTCTGACAACAATCCTCTTGGGTGTTATTAGGATCCTTGCTTTTTTTTTTTTTCTTTTTTAAGATTTTATTTATTTAACAGACAGAGGTCACAAGTAGGCAGAGAGGCAGGCAGAGAGAGAGAGAGAGAAGGAAGCAGGCTCCCCGCTGAGCAGAGAGCCTGATGCTGGACGATCCCAGGACTCAGAGATTATGACCTGAGCCCAAGGCAGAGGCTTAACCCACTGAGCCACCCAGGCACCCCGATCCTTGCTTTTTAAAAGAAGAGATCAAGGCAGAGAGAGGTTAAATGAGTTCCCTAAGGTAAACAGCCAGCAAGTGATAGGACCAGGATTTGAATCTTGACAGCCTCTCTAGAACAGTACTTGGCACCTAGAGAGGAATCTACAAATAATTGTCCAATAAAAGTACTTAATCTTAATCTCTCTTGGTCCCACCCATCCCTCCGCACTCAATCCAGCAACCAGCCAGCCTGTAGATCCTATCTTCTCATTATTTCTTGAGTCCGCTCACGGCTCTCCACCAACATCATCCCTCCTGCCCCCAATCATCTAGCACACTACCCTCAGTCCTGGAGGTCACCTACAAGGTCTTCCTAATGGGTCTCCCTGTGTCCACTCTTGTTTATTCTCCACACAGAGCCAGTAAGATCTTAAAGCAAAACAAAATGACCCCCTGCTTCCAGCTCAAAGGCCCCCTGGAGCTGCCCATCACACTTAAAATTCTACTCCTTTTCTCTTGTCTTCAAGGTCTTGAATAATCTGCTCCTCCAAAGCTCCAGAGTCTTACCTCACCTTGCTTTCCCTCCCCCAACTCTTTTCCAGCCATACTGGCCTCTTAATCCTTTCCAGAACCTTCCAAGTGCGTGCCAACCTCAATGCCTCTCCACAAGCTCTTCCCACAGCCTACAACACTTTTGTTGCCTCAGGAGTCAGCTCGAACAGAACTTCTCCAGAGACCCAAGCCCCCAATCTAAATTAAACACTCCGTTATCCCAGCAGCCTGTACCTTATGTTCCTAGAACGGATCACGATTGTAATAAAAGCATGATGGGTTTAAGCATTTGTTACTGTCAGACTTCCTCACTAGAATCCGAGCTTCCTGAGCACAAGCAAAGGGTTCATCGTTATTTATCACTAGCACCCAGCTCAGCTCCTGGCACACACAGGTGTCCAAGAGCTGTGGTTGAGTGCATGGTCCAGACGGATGGACAGATGGATGGGTGGATGAAGAACAACTGAGTGAATTAGTACATTTTAAAATTAGGAGACTATTCACTCTGCCTTTATTTCTCAGGGCAGGTATAATGTGTGTGACTCACCCGGGAGTTATTTCCACCCTTGAAGAGCCTGCCTCCACTACCCCCCATCCCGCACCAAGGCCTTTCCCAGGGGAGGCCACTGGGCGGGGCTTCCTGGACGGCTGCGTGACGTCATAGGTAGGCGTGCCCGGAGTCCGCCTCTGCTTCCTAATTGGGGGGCGCCGGGCGGCGGCGGACACGCTCAGCGGCGCGGCCGTCGGAGCAGCTGCGCTGGGAGAGGAGAGGCGGAGGTGTGCTGCGAGGTGTTCCCCGGGGCCGGCATCCGGACCCTGGCGCCGCGGCAGCAGCTTCAGCGCGCCCGGATACCCCGGGGCACGTTCACGGCGCACCGAGCGTTTGGCGAGGCTCACGCCGTGCTCCGGGGAGATGGGACGGCGGAGGTGACGCGCGCTGTGTCTAGACCGCTCCCCGCAGCGGGCGGGGCTGAGAAAGTGTGGCCAAGCTTCGGGGCGCCCACTGGAGCGCAACTATTTCGGGTCTCTGATCTCAGAGAGGAAAGTCCCAGAGACAGAGCCGCATCCTCCCCCTCACTCTGCGGCACACGCCCCGCCTCCGTCCCTCCTACCTTAAAGGTAGACTCGAAAGTGCTGCAGGACGAGGAGTCCGCAGACCTGGTTTCCAGCCCTACCTCCGAAATGAGCCGGAACGAGAGTCCTGCCATCTGCACCCGAGTCAGCTGCTTTGCGGAACGAAGCGGTACTGCATTAAATGATGTGATGTAACAGTGCCTAGCACTGGACTGGCACGTACTAGGTCCTCAGCTGATACTAGTTTCCTGCTCCCTGACCGGACCCTGCCGCTGATCTTCTCTGAGTCTGGAGCAATTTCACTTCATCTATGTCCAGGAGCCTCACTTCTCCATCTTATGACGGGAGAAATTTCCTTCCAGCCCCTACCTTCTGAGAGCTAAGACTTACTGACTCACTGAATCTCAGTGATGAGCTGAGACGAGACACCACCTCCAGGTGTCACTTGACTTCTCTCAGGTTCCTCTGACAAATGAACTTTCTCATCCTCCCTGAGATGCCTCTAATGGGGTTGTGCCTTAGAGAGCTGGACTCCCCAGAGGTTCTGCTCGGTCTTAGGGTCTGCAGGGACTTTAAAGGGCATCTCAGATATCCTTCCTCAGTATTTTTACTGGGATTGGATCACTACCCCTCCCCCCCCTCACGACCACCAAATACACACACTTCCACTGTGTAAAACCCTTTGGTGACTCCTAGTGGCCCTCAGGCTACCCAGCAAGACCCACGGGACCCTACCTGCATCTCTAGTCTCAGCCACACTCCCTGTCCTCTCTCCCAGCCAGACTCTATGCAGACTGAGCTGCTTTCAACTCTCTTTCCTTTCCTCCAGGTGTTTGCACAGAGGGTTCCCTCCCTGCCCGATCCTCTCACCTGGCTCACTCCTCATCCTTGACCATCATGGGGCAGGGTGGATCCTGACCTCTAAGATGGATCCCCTTTTAGATGACTGCTGGTAACTTCAGACCTCACCCAACTCAGTCAATGGCCTTTGCTTTTTGCCCTTCTGCCATGCTAAACTTTGAGTTCCTTGAAAATGAAGGGCTCTCTCTTGCCTCTAGGCCTTGTACCTCCTGTTCTCTCAGACCTAAACACTCTTCTCTTCCCTACTTTAACTCATACTGGTCCTTCAGAACTCAGTTTAGCAGTCCTTGACTTCTTAATCCCCTCCCATATCTTGTACCCTCTTTCTTGCCACGATTTAATGTCTGTTGATGAGTGAATCCTTGCCCAGGGCTTGTGTAGTATCTGTTTACATACCTCAGAGACAGGAAGCTCACTACTATTGAATCAGCCTACTCCATCTGCCCATTAGAAGGCCTGCCAATCCCCAACCAGTGCTCAAGAGATTCCCTGGAATTGGGGCACCTGGGTGGCTCAGTGGGTTAAAGCCTCTGCCTTTGGCTCAGGTCATGATCCTGGGGTCCTGGGATGGATCCCCACATCAGCCTTTCTGCTCTGTGGGGAGCCTGCTTCCCCCACCCCTTCCTGCCTCTCTGCCTACTTGTAATCTCTGTCAAATAAATAAATAAATAAATCTTTGAAAAAAAAGAAAAAAAAAAAATTCCCTGGAACTGAGGCCCAGAGTGAGCAAGTACTTTGAGGTACTTGGTGCAGAGCAGGGTCCACTCACCTGTCCTGGGGGGTCATGCAGCTCACCTGACCCTAGTAGGCACCAGCACTGGCCAGATTCTCCATAGCCTGAATTCACTTGTAGGCCTGGGACTTGAGACACAACTCATGTTCCTTTTCACCCAGGAGCAGTGGACAGAGGACAGGATGTCAGCACCCTAATCTGGGTGGGGGAAGGCCAGAAAGGAAGTGTTTTCAGGCAACACTGGACTCCTATTGCCTCATTCAACCCCATGCCAGCCCTGTAGGGAAGAGATGCTATTCCCATTTTACAGATGCACAAACTGAGGTTTCTGGATAGATGCTATTTACCTAAAATCACACAGCAAGATAGTGGCAAAGTCAAGCTGTACTTCAAAGCCCAACCTCTTTCCTCTGCCCTTTAGCTTGGTGCCTCTTATATAAACCTGCCCTGCCAGGCCCATTCTGCTCAAAGCATCATGAAGTCCTGAAGGGTCTCATTCTCCTCTTCCCCATAGCTGGGTCCTACCCCCACTGGGGCATCAGCAGCAGTGCCTGGGCAGCAGCTAAGGGCTGGCTGAAGGTCAGGAGTACTCTCTTCCTTCTGCACCGGGTCACTCCCCAAAACTGCAGAGAGACCCAGACCCAGACCAGACCAGTAGGCAGTGGACAAAGAGCTTCTTATAGATACCAAGTCCCTGAAACTGGGCTCGTCCATTTATTTGCTATGTTACCTTGGATGAGTTCCTTTCCTTCTTGGAGTCTCAGTCTTCAATTTACCATCTGTAAAGAGGACAAATTATCCCTTCCCAAGGGCTTCAGTGTGCCGGAATTCAGAAAAGCTGCTCTCTCTCCCAGACTACCTCACCCCTGAACCTTCCGTCCTTGAGGAACAGAGACCCTCTCCAGGGTCCCTGTGGTAGCAAAACTCCAGCCTAAACTGCACACAGCCTGTCCTTACTCGGGGCGCGGGAGAGGGGTCCCAGATCCTGGGTTGGGTGGGCACCAGCACTTCAGCCCCTTCCAGCCTTCATCTCTGCTAGGGAGCCAGCTCTGTTATCACATCTGCTCCCTCTACAGTCTGTGGCCTTTGCAGGGCCATTCCCCAGGGGAACCTGCGTCTCCTGCCTGCTTCAGTCTATCCTCCCTCCCTTCTTCCTCCCACAATGTTTATCCATGCCTGCTCGGGCGCATAGATCACTGCCTGTCCTTGTAAAGCTCACAGTTCAGTGGGGGAGACGGACAAGGAAACTGAGTTACAATCCACTCACCCAGCCCAAATCCTGTTGACCTCCCTGCTGCAGCCCTCACCTGCACAGTCTGTTCTCCACGCTGCAGCCTGTAAAAAGGGAGGTCAGAACCCGTTACTAAGGTTGCTCCTTCCCCTCCCACAGCTCCCCATCTCCAGGGAAAAGCCAGAGCCCTTGCTACGACCTGCAAGGCCTGCCTGATCTACCTCATCGCCTCCCCCTCTCCCATCTGAGCTCTCCATTCCAGCTGCACTGGCGACCTTGTTGTTTTCAGCATGCCAAGCGTGCCCGAGCAAAGGCTCGGGCCTTTGCATCATTTGTCCCTGGTCCTGCTACTAGAGTCTTCTGCCAGGTATCCGCGTGGCCTCCATCCCTTCACTCAGGTGTAGCCACCTCTTCCGGGGGCCTTCCCTGCCTGCCTGACTAAATGGGACTCCCTACTCGCCTTCGGTCCTTTTATCTGCTTTATTGTTTTTCTTGCCACTACCAAGTGACATGTAATTATTGTTTATTGTGTGTTTCCTTATAGAGTATAAGTCCCATGAGATCTCCTTAAGGTTCACCACTCTCGGAGAAGAAAAAAAAAAGGGGAGGTGGAGAATACCAGGAAACTGCATGGGACAGGGGCAGAGAGGACAAGACTAACTTCACTACTATAGATCATATTTAAAGGGTCAATAATTAAAACAACTTGATTTGGGTGCAGGAGACAAGCAGACGAATGGACTGGAATAGACTGTCCAGAAATAGATTCAATGTATAGTTACTTAATATTTGATAAATGCAGCATCTCAAAGTGGAGAATGGATTCTAATAAACAGTGGGGGTTTTGCTGTTGTTGTTGTTTTTTAATTTTCTAATAAACAGTGTTAAGACAAGTAGGTAGCTGGGCGCCTGGGTGGCTCAGTCGGTTAAGTGTCTGCCTTGGGCTCAGGTCCTGGATGGAGCCCTGCTTTGGGCTCTCTGCCCCACAGGGAGTCTGATTCTCCCTCTGCCCCTCCTCTCACTCATTCAATCTCTCTCTCTCTCAAATAATAAATTAAATCTTAAAAAAAAAAAAAAAGACAACTAGGTAGCCAAGTGGGGAAAAAAATTAGATCTCTACGTCATACAGAGTACCTCACTAAGGATAAGCTCTAAAGGGATCAAATATTTAAATATTTAAAAAAAAACAAAACAGGGGCGCCTGGGTGGCTCAGTGGGTTGAGCCGCTGCTTTCGGCTCGGGTCATGATCTCAGGGTCCTGGGATCGAGTCCCGCATCGGGCTCTCTGCTCGGCAGGGAGCCTGCTTCCCTCTCTTTCTCTCTCCGCCTGCCTCTCCATCTACTTGTGATTTCTGTCAAATAAATAAATAAAATCTTAAAAAAAAAAAAAAACCCAAAACAAAACCATAAAACACTAGTGGAAGAATGGGAGGAACAGGGGCGCCTTGTGGCTCAGTGGGTTAAGCCTCTGCCTTCGGCTCGGGTCGTGATCTCAGGGTCCTGGGATCGAGCCCCACATCGGGCTCTCTGCTCAGTGGGGAGCCTGCTTCCCCCCCCACCTGCCACTCTGCCTATTTGTGATCCCTCTCTGTGACAAATAAATAAAATCTTAAAAAAATAAAAAAGAATGAGAGGAACACATTGGAGAATCTATAATCTTAGAGGGGGAAAAGTCTACTCATGAGTCAAACCCAAAAAGCCATCAAAAAAAGTTTGATTAGGGACCCTGGCTGTCTCAGTAGATGAAGCCTCTGCCTTCAGCTCAAGTCATGATCTCAGGATCCTGGAATCGAGTCCCGCTTCGGGCTCCCAGCTCAATGAGGAGTCTGCTTCTCCCTCTCCTTCGTCCCTCCCCGTCCCCTGCTCGTGCCCTCTCTCTCTCTCTCTCAGATATATATTTTTTAAAAGTTTGATTAAAGTCAAGTAAGTACAAACCAAAACCTTTTGCAGGTAAAACACTCCAATCAAGTCATAAGACAAATGACAAACTAGAGGAACATATTTGCAACTCAGATCACAGACAAAGGGTCATCTAATTTATAAAGCATTTCTGGAAAATCATTAAAAGGACCAACAACTTAATAGAAATAGGCACAGGATATGAATTGACAGTTCGCAGAAAGGTAAATACAAATGGCTTCTCAACATACGGAAAGAAGCTCAAACTCAGGAGAAACGAAAATCAGGGAAATCACTGAGGTACCATTTCCTATCACTCTGGCATAAGATGCCAAAGTTTAATAACATAGTCTGCAGCTCCTTCTGTGAGGAAATCACATTCTCATGCATGCTGTCCTAGACGACTCTCGCACACGGGAATATACATCGGTACAGGCCCCCAAAAGGGCATTTTGGCAAAAACATATCAAAATTCTCAATGCATCCAGATATCCTGGTTCTGGGAATTTCTCCTTCATAAATGCTTGCACAGGTGAGAAATGAAGTTTGCATGATGTTATTCTCTGCAGCACTATTAGCAACAGCAAAAGACCCAAAATAACCCAATTGTCTATTAGTAAGGGGTTAGGTTAGGTAGAGGACTGCCCACCTATTAAATGAGACACTATACAGCTATGAAAAAGAATGAGAGAGATCTGTATGTCCTGATAGGGAAAGTTCTTCTTCTTCTTTTTTAATTCATGCATTTGAGAGAGAGAGAGCACATGAGTGGCAGGAGGGGCACAGGAAGAGAATCCTCAAGCAGTCTCCCTGCTGAGTGTGGAACCCAATGAGGAGCTCAAATTTCATGACCTGAGATCACCACCTGAGCTGAAATCAAGAGTCAGTCAGTCATTTGACTGAGCCCCCCAGGCGCCCCAAGAAACTTCTTTAATGGACATTCAGTTTAAAAAGTGAGGTGCCAGGGGCTCCTAGGTGGCTCAGTGAGTTAAGCCCCAGCCTTCAGCCCAGGTCATGATCCCAGTGTCCTAAGATCGAGCCCCACATCGGGCTCTCTGCTCAACAGGGAGCCTGCTTCCCCCTCTCTCCATGCCTGCCACTCTGCCTACTTGTGATCTCTCTCTGTCAAATAAATAAATAAAATCTTAAAAAAAAAAAAAACTGGGGAGCTCAGTTGGTTGAGCAACTGACTCTTTTTTTTTTTCCTTTTTATTTATTTGAATGAGTGAGAGAGAACATGAGAGAGGTCAGTGGGAGAAGCTTCCTCCCTGCCGAGCAGGGAGCCCAAATGTGGGACTCGATCCCAGGACTCCAGGATCATAACCTGAGCCCAAGGCAGTCACTTAACCAACTGAGCCACCCAGGACCCAAGCAACTGACTCCTGATTTCAGCTCAGGTCTTGATTTCATGGGTTATGGGATCAAGCCCTCCCCCACTCCCCCCAAGGAGTTTTCTTAAGATTCTCTCTCTTCTTCTCCCTCTGTCCCTATCCCTGCTCATGAGCAGGGATAGTAAATAATATCTGTAAATATTTGTAAAAAAATATCTGTAAAAATAAATAAATAAATAAATAAATAAATATCTTTAAAAAGGAAGGTATGCAGTGCCTGGGCTGGCACAATGGGTATAATCATGAGTTCAAGCCCCACACTGGATGTAGAGCTTACTTAAAAAAAAATAAATAGGGACACCTGGGTGGCTCAGTCAGTTGGGCGTCTGCCTTTGGCTCGGGTCATGACTCCAGGGTCCTGCGATGGAGCCCCTGCTCGGCCAGGAATCAGCTTTGCCCTCTCCCTCTGCCACTCCCCTACTTGCACTCTCTTTTATTCTCTCTCTCTCTCAAATAAATAAATAAAATACTTTCGGGGGAAAAAAAAAAAAAGAATGAACCCTGTTGACATCTCAGTTTTGGACTTCTAGCCTCCAGAACTATGAGAGAACAAATTC
This sequence comes from Mustela lutreola, assembly GCF_030435805.1. Classification (NCBI taxonomy): domain Eukaryota; kingdom Metazoa; phylum Chordata; class Mammalia; order Carnivora; family Mustelidae; genus Mustela; species Mustela lutreola. The sequence goes on along the minus strand of NC_081299.1, from coordinate 20,296,409 downwards.
TGTTTGAAGCCATCTGGTTGGTGCTAATTTGTTATGGCAACCCTAGAAAACTAACGGCTACTTAGAAAGCTGTGCAATCTTGGGTAATAATCTAGCCTCTCTGTGCCCTACTTTCTTCATCTGTAAAGTAGGGCTAATAGTATTTACCTCATACAGTTGAGTTATGAGAATTAAATGAGTTAATCTTTTTTTTAAGATTTTATTTATTTATTTGACACACAGAGAGAGAAATCACAAGTAGGCAGAGAGGCAGGCAGAGAGAGAGGGGGAAGCAGGCTCCCTGCTGAGGAGAGAGTCCAACACGGGACTCGATCCCAGGACCCTGAGATCATGACCTGAGCCACCCAGGTGCCCAATCTTTTTTTTTTTTTTTAAGAGTCCTGACTCCCAGTTGCCACCTTGCTCTATCTCCTTCCCTGTTTTACTTTTCTTCAAAGCACACAACATCCTTGATATTAGGCTTGTGTTGATCGTCTCCTCCCCTTCTAAGTTCTAGGAGGAGAGGGACTACGACTGTGTCTGCTTTGTTCACAGCTGTAGCCTTAGTCCCTAGCACAGAGCCTGGCCCATTCAATAAATATTTGTTGGGCGGCTGGGTGAAATGACACACCACATGTAAAGTGTTGAGCATGGTGCCTGGTATCCAGCAGCCTGGTATCCCTTTTACTCCCTTCACTTGTCTTGGACATCTTCACGCTCTTGTGACCCACCCCGCACCCCAGGAGTACCTCCCATGTGACCACATGAGCTCCTTCTCTCAGAACCCCCTTATCCCCCAACTCTCCTCTCCAGTAACTTCACAGTTGGCTGTTGACCTGGAGGTGTGATATGCCTCTTTCATTAGACAGTAGTCCCCTGTGCAGGAACTTTGGGACTAAGGTTCAGCCTCATTCTGGCTCTCTCCTTTCCCAGGACTTAGCCTGTGGAGCCAACCACAAGGACCACGGTGTCATTTTCTAACTCTAGTAAGGAAGTCCAGGCTTGTTCCCTGCTCTGTCAGTAAGTCCCTTCTGCAGTCTTACTGAAATCTTTCTTGCTGCAATAAAGAATGAATTTCCTCCTAGTTCCTTAGAACCTCTGAGAGAGCAGCTGGGCAATGTTTTCCTGTATTCTTTATTGGTTGTCAGAGACTTGGAGATGGGCCCTCACCATGGAATTTCCAGGTCAGGTTCTCAAGCTGAGCCACACCAGCCGGATGCTTGGCAGGAAAGATTTATCCTTTATTCAGCTCAGAGGATGTCAGCAGGCCCCACAAAGCTGCCAGCTCTTTAGAACGGTGTCCATCAGGTAATTGGGGGCCAAGCACAAGGTGTGATGGGCACAGTTGTGGCTGTTAATAAAGCTGGATGAGAGGAGAGATGGATACCTGTGACCTTGACCTCCTTGCTTCCACCTACCCCTTCTTAATGTATTCATCCATTCATTCAGGCTTTCAGAGTACATGGAGAACCAACTACATGCCAGACACCCACCTCTTACCTTCCCTATCCTCGCTTTCCCTGTCTGTAAAATGGGAATAACAGTCCCAAATGTGGTCATTATGAAGATCAAATGAGCAAATGCACAAATGTACAAAAAGCCCTTAGGATAATACTTGGCTCATTCTAAATACTTAATAAACAAGTTATTTTCAACATAATCAGTACTGAGAGATGCCAGCTCTGGGCCAGCCTCTTAAGGGTCCAGAGGAAAAGGCTGACAAGGAAACAATATTTATAAAATAAACCCCAAGCAACAGGGTACAGTACTTTGGGGGCAAAGTGGGGCTGTGGGTTAGTGGTCCCTTCCTTAATGCCTCTCCCTTCCCTTGATGAACTCAGATGCGGAATGATTTCTGCCACTGTACTTAGTCTCTCCTTCAGACTCGGGGATCCCAGGGCAGAGCTGCATCTCTTTCTTGAACCTGGTGGCGGGGTTATGTCTCTCCCATATGTTTCAAATGTAGACATTGCCTAACATTTATTCTGCACACTAATACAATACAACAAGCACTTCACATGCATCATCTCTGTTCATCATATTACATAGATTTTATTAATATACCCATTTTACAGGCCAGGAGACTGAGGCTTCTGGATTTTAAGCAATTTTTTCAAGGCCACCCAGCCAACAGATGGAGGAATGAGGATTTGTCCAGTGACCCACATCAGGGTTATGGAGAGAAGACGGTGTTAGTCAGTTCAGGTAGACCCTTAACCAAAACCCAGCTCTTTTTTACTCATTCACTAGCTGTGTGACCTTGGGCAAGTGTCTGGAGCTCTCGGGCCTCAGTTCCCCTATCCCTATAAAAGGAAGAGCAAGTCTACCTCACAGGGAGATAATGCATGTAGAACGTCTAGAACAGGGCCTGATACACAGTAGGTGCTCAATAAAAGGTGATCCCCTCTTCCCTTCCTTCCTCTGGTGGGGACTCCAGGCCTGGCCATATGCCAGGCCAGGCTGACCAGGCTGTGTCAGAGACAATATTTATGTTCTTTCTTCCCATACTGATAAGGCCTGGAGGACTACAGGAAGCTCCCCACCCCCACCCCAAGAGCTTTCTCCCCCCAGGGAGTCTGCTGGGGGGTGAGAGGATAGTCTTTAGTTTGATGGGGACATAGCACATTCAGAGAGGGGAGATAGCGGCCTCAGGCTGGCAACAGGTGAGAAACCACAGCCTTGTGCCACCTCATTGCACAGCATGTGTGGCTGGGGTATGGACACGGAAGGTAGAAATGTTGCTGCTCTGGCCAGGAGGGTGTATGGGGCTCTGTCCTGTGTTAAGTGAGCCGGGGCCCCTTACCTGTTGCAAGGTGGAACGTGTCACGTGTACAGCAGTTGAAGAAGTTGCCAGAGTCCCACTGATACTTGGTGAAGTGAGAGCCCAACAGGTCGCTAAAGCCGTTCCTGGCAGAACAAATGGGAATTGTTCTCTAAGGGCCGGAGGCCACCCAGAGTTGGCACATGTTCTTCCCCCCTGCCTATGAACACCCTTGCCAGCACTGAGCCCTCCTGGCCCCCAAGGGCCTCCGATCTCACAAGCTGCAGGATCACTGAGACAGATAGGCTCCCACACTCCCCAAAAGGGCTCCCAGAGTGAGCAAACCAGCAACGCTGCCCGCATCCATGCAGAATGGATTGTAGGCAGACTGCAAAGAGACCCCTGAAACCAGAGGGGTCTGTGGCCATCAGTGCTCCCTACTTCAACTGGGAACCCCACTCTTGGGAGAAGGTTGCTGAAAAGGGAAAGGGAGTCTTACTCAGAGGCAGAGGAATGGTCAGGTTGGCCTGACCCTTAATGGAAGCCCCAGAACTCAGGCAGGATTCTCCACTGGGACTGGCTTCTCCTTGGTGCCATTGACTTGGAGGCAATGGCGGATGTTGGCTTCCAAGGCCACGGTCACCAGCATCTCATCTCACCCCATCGCTAAGGGCTGCTTATGACTGAATTGGAGGTGATAACCTCCCCTGGGAGGAGACAGGAGCGATCATGAGACTGGACTCCCGGGGACACCCCTAGAATCTGGACTGCAGATTCACAGCTAAGGGGGGGCTCCCCTGGCAGTCTCCGGGCCCTACACCATCCCCAACACTGTTCTCACTCACCTCTTAGATATCCTAACCCCCTCCCCCACAAAAGACTCTACCCCTTCTGAAGAACTCCTACTCCCTCAAATAATCCAGCTTCTCCCAGGGGATTTTAGCCCTCTCCATAATATTCCAGCCTCCCTCTGAGATACTCCAGGTCTTCCCCAATCCCCACAATATTCTATCACCTTGTGAAACAACCCAGCCCTCCATGACATTCTGTAACCCCCACTACACAATACCCCATTATCTCTGACATACTTCAGACACTGCTGTGACGCTCCAGCTTAACTTTTTTTTTTTTTTTTTTTTTTTTTTTGGGCAGCAAAGTTGATTGAGTGTTAGTACAGAGCTACTAAAGAAGGAGGGGACCCAAGAGCATTGCCCTCCAGCTCAACCTTAAAATGTGTGCTCCGACTGTCTTACCCCAGTTCCCCAAAACAGACCAACACACATAATATTCTGCACCCCACTTTAATACTCTAGCCCTCCCTCTTATTAGAGTTCTCCACCCCTGCAGCCCCCCCAACCCTGTGAAAATCTTGCTGCCCTTTCAGGAACACTCCAGCTCCACTTTGATACCTAACATCCCTGAATTGTTCTGTCCTGCCCCCAAGGAAAGAGAGATTCCAAGGCCTGCCCAGGGCACACCAAGAACTTGATCTGGCTCCTTGCTGGTTCTCCTGTCTTCCCGGGCCTCAAACGGCTACTGGGCATCAGGGTAGGGTAGTGTCAACACCCCTGGTGGGAGAAATCTTGGAGATGATCTCACTGCCTTCCTCATGGTACTCGCAGCCAAGCACTGCCCTCCTCTATAAACCCACCCCCAACTCCCAGGATAAGAGCGCCCCACTAACCAAAAACACGATAGTAGTCCCCAAAGGTTGGGAGCACCCAGGCCCTGGGGTGGCATACCCCCGACCTGCCAAGTCAACTTGTCATGAGTCCCCTGGCTGGGGCAGCCGTCCAGAGGCAGTCCCACAGACTCAGCCAGCCCCAGCACTCTGCCAGTTTTCCCCTTGCTTGACCTGCTCTGGGACACCTGTCCTGTGCCTCCATGGTTGATAAAAGGCCAGCTAAGCCAAGGTAAGCTGCCTTTCTATCTAAGGAGCAAAGCCTCCGGGCCATCAAGGAGCAGAGCTGAGCTCCTGGACGTGTCCAAGTGTCACCCACTGGGTTGCCCTTCTGTGAGGGTGAGTCCAGGCAGAGCCTGGCAAATGCCTGACCCCGGAGGGCTGCATGGCATGGGATCTCAATGCTGGATTCTGCAGGGCGAAGGAACCCGGTTCCAAACCCGGCTCTTCCGTGTGACAAGTCACTTTCCCTTTCTCAGCTGCAGTGGCTTCACCCTTACAGCAGAAAACCACTATCTTGCCCTTTCTCAGTTTGCTTCAAGGCTCAAGTGAGGTAGTGGTTATGGAATGAACCTTTCATTTAACAGATATATCAGTGTCTACTATGGGCCGGCTATGCTTTAGACATAGACAGAAAGTGTTTATGATTTCTCCCTGCATCAATCAGCGTATGAGGACAGATGGACCAGGGTAAGGAGTGGTTGGGGGAGAGATTCTAAAACTCTTGATCAGGGGCATCTGGTTTACTTAGTTAGCTAAGTGTCTGCCTTTGGCTCAGGTCATGAAGCCGGAGCCCCAGGACCGCCAGGACTGAGCCCTGGGATCATGCCTCACAGGCTCGCTGCTAGCCAGGAGTCGTCTTCTCCCTTTGTCCCTCACCCTGCTTGTGCTCTTTCTCTCTCTCTCTCTCTCTCTCTCGGTCTCTCTCTCATATAAAGAAATAAAATCTTTTAAAAATTAAAAATAAGGGGCGCCTGGGTGGCTCAGTGTGTTAAGCCTCTGCCTTCGGCTCAGGTCATGGTCTCAGGGTCCTGGGATCGAGTCCCGCATCGGGCTCTCTGCTCAGCAGGGAGCCTGCTTCCTCCTCTCTCTCTGCCTGCCTCTCTGCCTACTTGTGATCTCTGTCTGTCAAATAAATAAATAAAATTTTTTTAAAATTAAAAATAAATAAATAACCACCCCTGACTGGCTCCTGATGGCTGTTTGTATATCTGGTAAAGGTGCTTTCAAAGCCCTCATTTGTTTTACTCCCCATCCTGGAGGAAAGCTGTTACTGTTCTGGTTTTATTGATGTAGAAGCTAAAGCCTAGAATTAAGTCACTTGCCTCAGATAACACAGCTGGTAACTCATGGGGCCTGAACAAACTTCACTGCCTTTGACCAGGAAGGAGGTCAGAGCATCACCAGGCCCCCAACAGCCATTACCACTACCGCCCACCACCCACCCCCTTGGCCCTGTGCTGTGTGGACATGAGCCCTGTCTCTTCCTGGGGGTCTGGCAGAGGACTTCAGCCAGTACTTTCTCTGTTCCCCAGGAGTCTCCAATCATATACAGGCCAAGAGGACCAGACGGGCTTCAAGCAAAGACATCTGGAGATTGAAGAGGTCTCATTGAGTGCCTTGTTCCTCTGTATGCTTGTACAGATCAGGAAACTGGGGCGCCTGGGTGGCTCCATGGTTAAACCTTCGGCTCAGCTCATGATCCCAAGGTTCTGAGATTGAGCCTGCGTCAGGCTCCCTGCTCAGCGGGAAACCTGCTTCTCCCTCTTCCTCTCCCCCTGCTTGTGTTCCCTCACTCTTTTTTTTTCTTTTTAAAGATTTTTTAGTTATTTATTTGACAGGTAGAGAGCACAAGTAGGCAAAGAGGCAGGCAGAAGAAGAGGGAGAAGCAGGATCCCCGCTGAGCAGAGAACCCGATGCGGGGCTCGATTCCAGGACCCTGAGACCATGACCTGAGCCAAAAGCAAGGGCTTTAACCCACTGAGCCACCCAGGCGCGCCTTATGTTCCCTCTCTTGCTGTGTCTCTGTTAAATGAAGAAATAAAATCTTAAAAAAAAAAAAAAATCAGGAAACAGAAGCCCAGAGACAGGCAGACACTTTCTCAAGGTCATACAGCCTGTGAGAGGCCCTGCCATTTCACCAGGTGGAGGTTTTCCTACCCATAAATGGCCAAGCGTGCAGAACGCCCCCTACTGGTGGATACAGGAAGGGCTCAAGGTTCCCAGTTGGGAGAAAATCGCCCCTGCCTGGACGGCGATCTTGAGCCGGGAGGGGGGGGGGCAAGTGGGGTGCACCTTGGTGCAAAGGTTTGGTGATGGTGTGCAGCATCTTGGAGGCCCACCGCCCACATGTGGGTCTCAGCTTGCTCACTCTGGCGCCCTTGAGAGCAACCATTCTGTTGCTGAGCTGTTCTGACCACTGATTGGAGCGCTTCCTGCTCTTGAGCTGAAAGCACCGGCCTGAGCCTCCCCCGACTTGTCAGAGTTCTGCTTGTCTCGGGGGCGCCCGGAATGAGAGTCAGCCCCCCCACTGCGCAGGGGGACTCTATCAGAAGTTTCGCCTCTGAGCAGTCCCCTATTTGTCCTTCCGAACCCACTGGGACTCTGTCTCCTCTGGGAGGTCATCCCTGTCCCTTAAGCAAAACTGACTTCTTTCATTCCTGTTTTCAACCAGTATCTATCAAGCACCTACTTGGTGTCAGGCACTTCCTAGGTGCGGGGTAGATCTGGAGACAAAATCCCTGCCTTAGTGGAGGGGGCAATCTAGGAGAGAGAGAGAAGAAAACACATCGACCACTACTTGCGATAGTGGGTTTTTCTCCAAAAATATCTAACCAAGGTTCACACACTATGTTTGGTGGTGATGCCTCTTTGGTCTCTGGTCTCTTTCAGTTTAGAATGGTTACCCCCATCCTTTCTTTCTCTCTTTCTTTCTTTCTTTCTTTCTTAAGTGACCAGGACAGTTGTCTCATAGAATATTCCATACTATAGGGGTGCCTGGGTGGCTCAGTGGGTTAAGTGTCTGTCTTCGGCTGTGGCTCAGGTCATGATCCCAGAGTGCTGGGATTGAGCCCCGCATTGGACTCCCTGATCAGCGGGGAGTCTGCTTCTCCCTCTTCCTCTCCCTCTGCTTCCCCCCATGCTTGTGCTCTCTTGTGGTCAGTTAAAATCTTAAAAACGGAAAAAAGAAAGAAAGAAAGAAAGAATATTCCGTACTGTAGATGGGTCTGAATTTCCCCTCACAGTGTGGTTTACCTTAATCCTCTAAACTCTGTATCTCTTATACCTGGAAGTTAGGTCAAGAGCAAGGGTTGGCAAGGGTTGGCAAGCTTCCAATAAAGCCAACTAAATATTTTTAGCTTTGTGGATCATACAGTCTCTGTTCCAACTATTTGACCCTCATTATAACATGAAAGCAGGCACATATAATACATATGCTGCTGGAGCATGGCTATGCTTCGAAACAAGTTTTTACTTATGGATAGTGAAATTTGGATTTACCCTAATTATCATATGTCATGCTGTATTATTCTTCCTTTGATTTTTTAAAAAATATTTTGTTTATTTATTTGTTTGAGAAAGAGCGAGAGAAAGCAAGTGAGCACAGGGTGGGGAACAGGGGAAGGGGAGCAGCAGAAGGAGAGGTGTAGGCAGACTCTGAGCTGAGCTGAGCACAGAGCCCAATGTGGGGCTTGATCCCAGGTCCTAAGATCATGACCTGAGCTGCAATCAAGAGTCTGACGCTTAACCAACTGAGCCAGGCATCCCTCTTCCTTTGGTCTTTTGGAACCACTTAAAAATGTAAAAGCCTGGTGCCTGAGTGGCTCAGTTGGTTAAGCGGCTATCTTTGGCTCAGGTCATGATCCTGGAGTCCAGGATCGAGTCAAACATTGGGCTCCCTGCTCAACAGGGAGTCTGGTTCTCCGGCTCACCTTTCTCCACTAATGCTCTCTCTTTCTCATTCTCTCTCTCTCTCTCTCAGATAAATAAATAAAATCTTTTAAAAAATGTAAAAGCCATTCTTAGCTCAGGGGATGCACAGAAACAGGCAGAGGGTTGCAGTTGCATAGGACCCATGGTTTGTTGACCCCTTGATTGCTTTTAGATTAAGCATCTGTAGCAAGAATTCTTCATGGTGATGATGTAAACTTTAACAGTCATCACGTGAGGAGGCACACAGTGCCAGCTGATTCCATTTATGAGGTGTCCACTGAATGTCCCCACTAAATAGGAAAGGTCCCGTTTGTTTGTTTGTTTGTTGTTGTTGTTTTAAAGATTTTATTTATTTATTTGACAGAGAGAAAGTTCACAAGTAGGCAGAGAGGCAGGCAGAGAAAGAGGGGGAAGCAGGCGCCTGCTGAGCAGAGAGCCCGATGTGGGGCTCCATCCCAGGACCCTGAGATCATGACCTGAGCCGAAGGCAGCCGCTTAACCCACTGAGCCACCCAGGTGCCCCTGTTTGTTTGTTTGTTTTAAAGAATTTATTTATTTATTTGACAGACAGAGATCACAAGTAGGCAGAGAGGCAGGCAGAGAGACAGGGGAGGGGAAGCAGACTCTCTGCTGAGCAGAGAGCCCGACATGAGGCTCGATCCCAGGACCCTGGGATCATGACCCTAGCCGAAGGCAGAGACTTTAAGCCACTGAGCCACCCGGGTGCCCTGGAAAGGTCCCGTTTGTAAATACAGGATTAAGCACCGTGTGAACATTCTGTTCTTTAAAACCTTTCACCTGGAAGAACCTGGGTGGCTCAGTTGGCTGGCCATCTACCTTGGCTCGAGTCATGATCTTGGGGTCCTTGGACTGAACCCCACATCAGGTTCCCTGCTCAGCTGGGAGCCTGCTTCTCCCTCTCCCTCTGCCTGCTACTCTGCCTGCTTGTGCTCTCTCTCTACTTCTCTCTAATAAAGTCTTAAAAAAAAATTAAAACCTTTCACCTGGTATTTTCGGCATCTACTGTGCACTGAACTGTGTTTCCCCAGAATTCATATGTTGAAGTGTTAACCCCCAGTGTGAATGCGTTTGAAGATAGGGCATGTACAGAAATAATTAAAGTTAAATGAAGTCATAACGGTGGGGCTGTAATCCTATTGGACTGGGGTCCTTCTAAAAAGAGACACCGAAGAGTCCACCTTCCAGGGCGCCTGGGTGGCCAGTTGGTGGAGCAACGGACTCTTGATTTCCACTTGGGGTGTGGTCTCAGGGCACGAGATTGAGCCCGTGAGATCGAGCGTGTGGAGTCTGTTCATCCCTCTCCCTTCCTGTCTATCCCTCCCGCTCGCACACGAATGTGGGTGTGCACTCTCTCTCCCTCTAAAATGAACAAAATCTTTAAAAAAATAACAAAAATGCTTTTCTTAAAAAAAGAGAGAGAGAATTCACCTTCTCTCTGCCATGTAAGAATGCATCAGACGGGCGGCTGTCCAAAAGCTGGGAAGAAAGCTCTCGCCGGAAACCAGTCCCACCAGACCTAGATGTGGGACTTCTAGCCTCCCTAACTGGAAGAAATAAATTGTATGAGCCACCCAGCCTATAGTATTTTGTCATGGCTGCCCAAGCTCACTCGCACATCATTGATGATTCTTGCCTAAATTGATTATCTAACTGGGGCTGCAAATGGGGTTTTTCTAGTTCTCACATTCCTTCTAGTGTATTAGTTGGCATTTTTCTGCAAAGAAAAGCTTTCCCTCATCAACTAGGAATGAACTGCATGCAGTTCCTCCTAAGAAGGCAGGATAAATGCTTAATTCTCTGAGGGAAGGTTTTTGGTTTTTCTTCTTTTTAAATGAGAAATTCTAGAATCTATTTGTATGCTATAAGGATAATTCTGTGGAAAGGGAGAGATGGATGATGCTTGAGAGTGGGTTTCAGAAGGTGGGAAGTACTCAGTAGTGGGGAGGGAGGAGGAGGGAAGGTAGAAGACAGAAGAAAGGATGAGAACTGGTTCTCTGGGCAGACCAACAGGGCCAGCTTACTGGGAAACCCACTGGAGGATTGTGGGGTCTGGTTCATGTCCTTTTGAGGCTGGGAGGTGTGACCCTGTCTGCCTGGTAAATGCTTTTCTCCTCCAACCCCAGGGAAGGTGGGTAGTTGGCTTGCTACAGGCTTGGGGACTTCCGGGCAAGAACAAGGGAAGGGGAGGGAGGAAGACCAGGGCACGCTCTTTGCCAAGGAGGATATAAGGACGGACAACAGAATCTAGGCTGCTTGAAAACAGAAGCGAGAATAGGAGGAGAGTGATGGCTAGATGAGAAATGGATGGCAGGTCTCCGCAGGTTTGCTGGACTTTGGTATTTGGTTGTGGTACGAGTTTTCAGAATTGTTCCAGTGGAAAATGTGAGTGAGGGGGCTAGAAGGATAGGGGGGATTTCAACAGGCCCCTCCTATGGCCTCTTTGTCCCATGCCCCCCAGCCTCCTGTGCCACATAGATGGCAAGGACTAGAGCCTGATTCCTATTTGAGACCTCAGCCCCCAGCCTAGCACAAGGAAGTCACAGGAAAGGTCTGAGGTTTGATGGAATGTTTGAATAAATGACGACAAACACTTCTATGGCTCTTGCTATGTACCAAGCGCTACTCTAACAGCTCCTTGATTTTCCCCAGGATCCCTCTAAGATAGAGTCTACTAGTATCTCCAGTGTATAGATGGAGATACTGAAGCACAGAAAGGTAAAGTAATTTGTCCAAGGTCATAGAGCTAGGAGAGGCAGAGCTGGTCTACAAACCAGGCAGTCGGGGCCCAGAGTCTGTCCCTAACCACCAGTTTATGCTGAATGGATGAATGAGGGTTCTAGACTCTGCCTGTCTGCCCTGAGTGATGCCAAGCATCTCTTGAGGTCAGAGTCCTGATCTAATCAAGAGGTTCATAGACAATAAACAATGAGCTGAGAAATACAGCTTTTTAGATTGTGACAACTGCCACAAAAGAGACAAACTAGGCGCTGAGAGACTGGGTGGGTCAGGGAAGGCTTCTCTGAGGAGTCATTCTTCAGATCAAAGACAGACAGAGCCGGTCCTGTGAAAGGCAAGGAAAAGTGTGTTCTAGGAAGAACGAACAGCATGTGAGAAGGCCCTGAGGCAAAAATTCAATGTTTTTCTGGGAACTAGGAAAAATTCCAGTGTAGCTGAGAAGAAAGATGGCCCAGGTGGGGCTGAAGAGGGAGACAGGGACAAGGCACACAAGGCCCAGGAGGCCATGACAAGGCACTTGAATTTTACTGTTTTTTATTATTATTGCATTTTTTAAAAATTTTATTTATTTATTTGGCAGAGAGAGAGATCACAAGTAGGCAGAGAGGCAGGCAGAGAGAGGAGGAGAAGCAAGCTCCCCGCTGACCAGAGAGCCATATGCGGAGCTTGATCCCAGGACCTTGAGATCATGACCTGGGCTGAATTCAGGCACTGAACCCACTGAGCCACCCAGGCACCCCTTATTATTGTATTTTATTTTATGTTTATTTATTCCAAGCAAACTGGGAGGTAAGCCATTAGAGAATTTTGAGTGAGGAACTGACATGGTCCAATTTGTATTTCAAAAGCCACTTGTTTGGCTCAGTCTGCCTTTGGCTCAGGTCATGATCTCAGGGTCTTGGGATCAAGTCCCAAGTCGGGCTCCCTGCGTGCTTTTTCTCTCACTCACCCTTTCTCTTAAATAAATAAATAAATAAATAAAATCTTTTAAAAAAATTATAATTTTCTTCTTCCATTCATTTGCTTATTCAGTCACTGATTCTTGATTTTTTTCATTCATTCTTTACCTCTTACCTTCAATTATTTATCTTTTCATTGGGCTTTCATTTGTTCATCCGTTAGTTCCTTTGTTCCTTGATTGATTCATGCATTCCTACACCCAGAGACCGCATGCTACTCTGTGTCAGTACTACTCTGGGTGCTAGGAGCATTGACAAGAACCAGTCAGTCCTTGCCCTCAAGGAAAACCCTGGAAGCAGGGGTCACCGTGTAGAAGGTGCTGAGTACTCCACCGGGTATAGGGGTGACAGTCAGGAAAGGCCTCTTGAGAAGCCAGAACTTGAAGGATGACAGAGAGAGCCTGGTAAATTGGGGGATCCCTTAGGGACAGGGATCAGTCTCATTAATCTCTGTGTCCCCTAAGCCTGGCACCTGGCAGACAATGATAAATATTTGTTTGTTTGTTAATTGACATGTGGACCAATAGCGAGTTAGGGAGTGTTTACTGATGGCTTTGATGCTGCTCAGCTAACATGGAAGCACCATTCCCAAGTCCCTGTACCTTTACGTCATACCCGGCATCTTCCTCCCCATCTCTCCTTCCATTTTCCTAAGGGAAGAGCATTCTTATCTACATCCCACAGTCACATCGGGACATACCTGAGCGTGCATGCACACACACGCTCACATACACACACACATCCCTGCTCATACATAGAAACACAGGTGCCTGCAAAATATGTCCCAGTCAGTTGTTGATTACAAAATTGCAGTCATCGATTTCATTGCCTACAATCACAACACACACACACACACACACACACACACACACATCTGTGCTCACACACCCTCCCTGCCTTCCCCTCAAATCGCAATACACATACTTCACCAAACAGCTCTCCCACACACACATCTCCTCCTCCCCAGAGGAGGAGGGATTCTCCTGGTCCTTGGTTTAAAGGTGAGGAAGGAACGGTGATGGGAGGTGAGATTGAACCCCAGGTATGTGGGGGGTGGTGATCAAGGATCCCTCCTAGTCACATAGGCTGGGAACTGTGCTAGAGGATGACACTCAGTTTCTCTAAATCTTGGGTGTGGCTGGAGGGGGAGGTTGACAGTCTTCCCCTTCCTCAGTGTGGCCTGAGGGCCGATTCCTCTGAAAAGCAGTCTCCTGAGAGTAGGATCCCGCGCTGCTCCCCACCTTCCTACAGTCCTGTGCCCCCACTTGTCCTGCTCCTGAGGGAGGCGAGGCAAGGTGATCCGATCCGCAGTGGCTCTGGCGACAGCGATCTGAAGTCAACGGGCCGGAGAACTTGGGTAAGACCTGCCCGCATCTGGTCCTCAGTTTTCCCAGTTGTGAAAATGGGGTGGGGTGAGCTTCAGTAATAGAGAAAAGTTCCTTCTTAATCTGAAATCGAATCAGTCTAAAACAGCAGGTGCTTCTGAGGCTGAGGAACCTGCCCCTTGGAAGGGGGCCTTTAGAAAGGCTGTGCTGGGGCCTTTGGTCTGCGGGGAGGAGCTGGGGTGCAGGGAGAGGGCTGGGAGTGCCCAACCCCCTCCCCCCATCACCCGGGGGAAGGCTGGCAGTGGGGGCGGGCGGGCCTGGGATCTGAGGGCCCCTCCCCGCCTGGGGCAGCCGGCTTGGGGCTGGGGCGTGACTGCGAGTCCTCCCCGCCGCCGCCGCCGTCGCCGCCGCAGGGCTTCAATAAGAGAAGTCCGAGGCGGCTTCCTCCTCCCGGCCCAGAGCGGGCGGCGGTCAGAGGCCGGCAGCTCCTCAGTTACCCCCACCCCGTCCCCCACAACGTCTGCACTCGCAGCTGCTGGGAACCCGGCCGGCTTGCCTGGGGTCCGTCCGAGGCGGCCTCCCCGGGGACCAGGTAGGCGGCCGTCAGGTGGGGCTGGACCGGCCGCGCGGTGCTCCGCCTCCTGCCCGCGGGCGCCTCGGTGGGACGGCTGGGGGGGGGGGGTGCGGGGAGGAAGGCTGAACTGGAGGAGGAGGGACCTCACCCCCGAAAAGGACCTGGAGGAGGAGGGACCTCATCCCCGAAAAGGACCTCAGGAGGGAAACTGAGGAAACCTGGAGAAGGAGACGGATAAAATCGGGGGGGGGGGGGCTGAAGGAATATGAGGAAAGTAGATTAAAGAGACCCCCTAAAAAGGTCTGGTAGGGAAAACGGTAGGCAAACGGAGGGAACCTGTAGAGTGAAATTAATAGAATTTGGGAAGGGGTCTGAGTCAGGGGAGAGGGACTAAGGAGATCCTCCCAAGGGGGTTGGGGAATAAATTGAGGGGACCTTGAAAGTGAGGCTCCGGGGAGAAGCTGAGCGTTCTGGAAGAGGGGAACTAGGTGTGTGTGTTGGGGGGGGGGGGTGTGTGTGCTGGGAGACCAGGTGAGGGCGTTTGCTGGAGGAGGTCAAGGAGAACCATTTCTGGAGGATGCAGAATGTGGGGCACGATTCCGGGAGTCCGAGAAGTCCCCCCCTATCCCAAATCAGCAGAAGTCGAGGGTGAAGACCGTAGCCTGGTGGGGCGCGGAGGCTGCCAAGATTGCAGTCCCCCACACCCTCCCGCGCCAGCACTGGTGGGCGGGTCCCGGATGGCGAGGGGACTCCTCCAAGGCGCTAGAGGCGTGGGTCCCGGCTTCCTGGGGAAGTCCCCGCCCTCAGCAGGGATGGGCCTCTCTGGGTGCCCCCTTCCCGCCTCCAGGGGCGGTCTCGGTCCAACGTTCCCCAAGGGATCCGGGAATTGCTGGCAGCCCCGACGGAAATCCTGCTTTTGACCGCAGTTGCCCGGAGAGGCTGTCTCCGTAGCAACCAGAGGGTGGAGAGACAGAGCCCCGCTTCGCTGCTGTTCGACGCGTTGCCTATGCAGCCCCCTTGGTACCCCTCCGCCCGCATTTTGGATCCTCAGTCAGGGGCAGGTTTCTGCGCAGAGGAGTAAGGCAGTGAAGCTCAGTGTTCAGGCATCCTGGGGCGAGGATCTGCAGTCGCAGGGGCTTAGCCAGACCGGGCCCTTGATTGCTGTGTGATTTTAGACAAGTTATAGGGCTTCTCTGGGCCTCATTTTCCTCAATTGAATTATGGGGGAAATCACCTTTGTCCCTACTTAGGTCCCATCACCCGCTCTCTCCCCGAATCCCCAGAATCAGGTGCTTTAGAAAGCGGTTTTTGCAGAGTGTCCTGGAGGGGTTAAGAGTTATTCCTGACCTAGGCGGGATGCTTTCCTTCACCTTCTCATGGAGGGGTTACAGAAAGCCTGTCAGGGCCTCCAGGACCAGCACACAAGTGACATCTAGTAAATAAATGTTTGTGGATCTGTTGAAGTCCCATACTGGGGAAGTCAGCAGGTTTGAGGTCTGTCCCCAACCCTTATGGTACCATCCCCAGTGATCCCTGAGTCTCTTGGTATCCTTGCATCTGTGATGTAATGGGAGAGCAGGGCTCTGTTCTCACTTCACGGATAGGAAGAGCGAGGTTCAGCAGTCAAGGACTGATTGGGACCAGAAGCAGGGATTCGGAATCCAGAGCATCTTGTCCCTGATGTGATGAAAGAAGTAGCCAGAGCTGAGACCTGTGTTCCCTCCTCATCCCTGCTAGACCCTTGTAGCCTTGTGGATAGGGGACCGCTGACTGATGAATTGTGGGAGATGTGGAGTTCATGGGCGGCACGAACCCAGTCGGCCTGAAGCTGTGAGTGGGCGGTCAGAGTGTGAGTATGATTTGGGTTTTGAGTGAATGAGCACAGCCTGTGAATGTATATGTGGGTGCTTGGGTGTTCTCTAGCCACCTGGAGCTACTTTGGCCAAAGGAAGTGGCTAGACCTTGGGAGGCTGGGTAGAGGGACCCCAGAGCAGGGGAAGGAGAAGCCAGGTCCCTTTCTGCACCAAGCAGACCTCAAGTGGAGAAAATTCAGCTGACACCTTCGGGATCACATGGGGGATAGAGCTAGGGCCCCTCTCTCACATGCCCCCACCACACCGGGCCCACCAAGTGGTAGAGTCAGAGTCAGGGGTATGTCTTCTTAGGCCTTGGGTGTTAGGGGTGAGGTGTTGTAAGGTCTCCAGAGAGAATGGCGGCGTGAGATAGTTAGAGGCTCAATGAGAGATGAGGCTTCTGTGAAAGGGTTGGGGGTTAGTAAGAGACACTGGAGTTCAGGGAGGGGCGGAGGGCCTCTATGGGTGAGCGATGGAAGCCTCATAGAGGGGATGGGGCATAGCCAGGCTGAGACTTGTGCCCTGCCCCTGGCCACCCCGGAGCCCTGAAGAGTAGCCGGAACTCTTGCAGGACGGTGGTTTCCTGCTGCTGCCCAAAGTCCCAGTTCCCTCTTTCTTGAAATCCCCCAGGTGACTGAACCAGCTCAGCCCTCACCCTGGGAACTCCCTCCTCCCCCCCCCCCCCCCGTCGCCCCCCTCCCCGGCCCTGCTGCTCCCCCTCCCTGGGCCTTGGAGGAGCCTTCCTCAAGATAAAGGAGTGGAAGTGAAAGTTTGCTGAGCACCAGCTATGTGCCTGGTACTTTCACATTTGATGCTCAGAAGCAGCCCCCTGAGGTGGAGATTTATTTTTTTTTTTTTTTTTTTTTTCTTTTCAAAGATTTTATTTATTTATTTGACAGAGAGAGATCACAAGCAGGCAGAGAGGCAGGCAGAGAGAGAGGAGGAAGCAGGCTCCCTGCTGAGCATAGAGCCCGATGTGGGACTCGATCCCAGCACCCTGAGATCATGACCTGAGCCGAAGGCAGCGGCTTAACCCACTGAGCCACCCAGGCGCCCTGAGGTGGAGATTTATATTCCTATTTGCTAGGCAAAGAAAGTACAGCTCAGCGATGTGAACCGACTTCCCCAATGTCTCCAACTAGTTGTCAGGCCATGGAGAATTAAGCTTAAATCTGTCTCCAGGTCCCACAGATACTTGGCAGGGGTTAGGGGGGAACAGGACGTCCTGTGTCTACATTAAAGCCCTGATGCGGCTTCGGGAAGCAGGGACCTCAAGAAAGGGTGGGTGGGCCTGGGGCTCTATGTTCTGGAGCAGGGCTAGGTCTGAAGCAGGCTCCCTGCCGAGTGGCCAGCTGCCATATGGCAGGGGAGGTACGTTCCCTTGGCCATGGGCTGGAAATATGACGTAAACTCGTCGGGGACAGCGTGACCTCCTGCGCAGGCTCTGAAGAACACAGCCACGGTGTGAACTGAATTCTGGACCTGAATTAATGGGCCTGGCTTTGAATCCCCTGTGGGGCTGTCTGACTTTGAGCAAGTCACTTTCCCCTCTACACACCAGAGGGAGGCGAACTGATAAATGGTTGGGGGGGGGGGCGCATTCTAGCTTTGCTGCTTATGGTTTTCAGACTCACTTGGCCACTGCACACGGGGCCAGAGGCATGTCTCTTCAAGCCTTCCCCACAACAGAAGGTACAGATGCAAAAACTGAGGCTTGGAGAGCTGATAGCCTTCATGCAGGGTTCCAGGCTAATAATGTTATATAAAGAACAGGGACGCCCGGCTGGCTCAGTCAGTAGAGCACTTGATCCAGGAGTCATGAGTTCAAGTCCTACGTGGGGCAGAGAGCTTACTTAAAAAAGAAAAAAAAAAAAAGTGGGCGCCTGAGTGGGTTAAAAAAAAAAAAAGTAAAAGAATAGGGCTGGGAAGGGACACACAGATAGAGATGTTGAAGGCAGGAGCACCCTGGTCCAGGGGTGGACCTCAGCTCAAATACCTGCAACCTGATTTTGATACAGATGAGGCTCTGGAAACTAATTCCCATCAACCAGGTGTTTGAGAGGCATAAACAGACCCAAGTCCCTACAGTGACCAGAATGCTCATGGCTTCGCCTCTGTGGGCTGCATTGAGGACTGAGAGTAGGTAGCATAGGGCCTGGCACGTTGTAGGTGCCCTTGAAGGGACACACATTATTGCTTCTACTAGGGCTACAAAATAGAACTGTGCTTAGAATGGCTTGGTGTTGCATTTTTGCCTCCCCTTACTTGCTGTGTGATCTTGGGGAAGTTACTTAACATCTCTGCGACTCAGTTTGCTTATCTGCGACTCAGTTTGCTTAAGTGTAGTTATGAAAGCTCCTTCCTAGGGTTATTAATGAGATCATATGTGAGAATTGCTTGGCACAATGCCAGGCACTGGGTAAGTATTTAATAAATTAGAAATTTTTAGACCAATAGTTATTGCCACCCAGACTTCTAGGAAGTCAAATGACTCTCGGCAGAGTTGGTGGCACCGCTTAGGATCCGAGGTGGGCGAGGAGGGAGAGTGCTGGGGGCTGTCTGTCTGCTGATGCCTGAGCACAGAGAACCCAGCCTGCTTCTTCTGCCTTCTCTCCTCTGCCTTTGACTCTTTGGTTCCCCGAGTTTCTCTTAATTTCTACCTTTCTCTTTTTCGGTCCGTGTCTCTCTGTTGTCTTTCTATTTCTCGTTTCTGTCTCTGTTTGTCTCTTTCTTTTTATTCCTTCCTGGCAGTGAGCTGCTGGAGCCTGCGAGCCCGGGCTCTGGGGAGCTGATTGCATGAACCTTTCCGCAGCCCTGCGCTCAAGAAGTCACCTCGGTTACTTGAAATCAGCCATGGTGGGAATATTTATACAACAGAAGTCAGCAAATGCTACAAGTCAGGGCCTTTTTTTCCTTTGAGAGTCAGTATGCCAGCACACCATACTGTGTTTTTCTTTTCTCTCTGTATCTCTCAGTCTCTGTCTCTCTCTCTGTGTCTTCTCTTTCTCCGTTTCTCCCATCTCTTTCTTTCCTCTGACAAACCAGGTGAGTGTGGTCACATCCAGCATGCCCCCCCACCAATGTCTTGGACCATGCGGATGCCAGATCCTGTGCCCCACTCCCTCACCCCACACCCCCCAATCCCGTTAGCATACCGGTACCCAGAGAGCCATGCCTAGCCCCGAACTTCAGTCCCCAGCAGGCCGAGGAGTACCACGTCCCGAGAGCTGGTCCCCACTGCCTGTTCCTCACACTGTCCACCCTATCAGGGCTCTACCTCAGCCCACAGAGACCTCTACCTCCTTCTCAGAGGCTCACAATTTGTACACAGCACCCCCCTCACCGACACCCTAAACCCATTCCAGGCATGCAGCATGTGGGACTCCTGTTAGACTGACTTAAAAATGGGGGTGGGAAGGGGCGCCTGACTGGCTGTCAGTGGAGCATGTGACTCTTGATCTCTGGGTTGTGAGTTCGAGCCCCACATTGAGCCTACAGCCTACTTAAAAAAAGAATTAAAAAAATAAAAATGTTGTGGTGATATTTATCTGGGTGTTTTTGGAAGTGGCAACCTTGTATCTATGTGGGGACCCAAGAGGTTGTACTCTGTAATCCGTGTCTCTTTTCGGAGGTGCTCTGTATGGGTCTATGACTTGGGAGAGGACTCTGTATATCTCTGTGTGTCCCTCTAGGGGTTCTGTGCCTCTGTGCATGCTGGCAGGAATGGCTGTCATTATCTGTTTCTGTGACCAGGCGATGGAGAGAAGTGGCTCAGGTTCTGGAGCCAAATGTTAGGATTCATCATGTGTGCGACCTCAGGCTGGTCTCTCAAGCTCGCCATGCCTCAGTTGCCTTATCAATAATAGTCATACGTCAGAGTGTCGTTATGAGAATAAAATGCAATAACGTATGTCAAGTGTTTAGTGCTGTGGTCAGCCCCTCA
The DNA here is from genome assembly GCF_030435805.1 of Mustela lutreola. Taxonomy (NCBI): domain Eukaryota; kingdom Metazoa; phylum Chordata; class Mammalia; order Carnivora; family Mustelidae; genus Mustela; species Mustela lutreola. Next base: position 20,276,644 of record NC_081299.1, on the reverse strand, counting down.
TGAGAGCTATAAATCCTGTCTGTGCTGTTCTCGCAGAAAGGCGTGTGCAGTGTGTGCATGTACACCTATGCGTATGAGTGGGTGAGGGCCGGGGGTGTCTGTGAGGGGGATGTGGCTATCCTCGAAGATGTCCGGGTATAAAGGAGCTCAGTGTCTCTGTGAGGTGCGTCCAAGAACGTGTCAGGAAGGCTGTGTGGATCTGGGTGTAGACCCAGGGAGCCATTTGCAATGGGTTGGTGCCTTCCTGTGAGAAGACCTCATTCTCACCCTGTAACCTTTGTTTTCTTCTTACACCCATCTGTCCCCTCAGCGCCTGAAATCCCTTCCTTCCTGGGCCCTGGATGCCCCCATCTTCACTTATATCCTCTCTCTGGCCCTGACCAGCCCTCAGTGTCCTGGGGCCTTTCAGACACAGTGGCTGCACCCCAGGGGAGGGGTTCTGAGGTGAAGATCTCAGCAATGGCTTAGTGAACACAGGCTATTTTAGTTCTCACCACAGCAGCCCTCGCAGTTCGCCAGCTGGGTGTCACTCCCCTACACACACCGGAGAACAGTTACAGTGAAGAGTGAAAGGGGCTGGCGGGTGGAGAGGAAAGATTAGGACACCGATGTGACAGAGTGAGTCATTGGCGAGGCGGCTGGATCCGGTAGAGCTAGGAAGGCTTCCTGGAAGAGGTGAGCGAGCATATGCAGTAGGAGGAGCAGGACACAGAGAGAAGGGGAGGAGGATGTCCATAAGGGAACTGGACTTGGGGGTCAGGAAAGGCAAGGAGGGGGCACTTGTCACAAGGGTCCTCAGCCCCTCTGGGGGAAGTCAGGGTTCACTGGGTTGGCCCCGCCCTACTACTCTCCATTTCTCTCACAGCTTAAGAAACCCTCTCCCCGGCAGTTCCTCTCTGAGTGTTGCAATGACAGAGTTTCTGGTGGGGCGTGGGGAGCCCTTGCTCAATGACCTGCCTGTCCTGTGGCTCAGAGGATGTAGCTTTTGGGAAAGTCTCGGCTCATGTAGGGGGGCTCCCCAAGGAATCCTGGTGGCTCTGGCTTCTGACCTGGGCCTTTCCCTAATGTGGGGATAGGAGTGAGCTGTGGAGGTAGGTGTCCACCTTCACCTTGCCACCAGGTGTGACCCTGGCACCGTTGGGGATCACGGAGCCCAGGGTGGGAGCAGAGGTGGCCTGCAGTGACGGGGTGCCTGGGAGGGAGCCGAGCACGGTGTGATAGAAATCCAACGAAAGCGGTGGGTCTGACACAAACAGTTAAGTATCTGAGGAGGCGTCTGTCACCCTGAGAGGTAGCCTGTGTGTCTGCACATGCGTGCGCGTGTGTATTTGTGCGTCAGAGCTTGGCCTCACATGAGAGTTCAGTTGTGTTAGTGTGTTGGTGTTGTTGGTGAGCACACTCACTCAAGTGTCCACTGTGGGTGTTGGTGTGTGACTCTGTGCTGGTGTGTGTGCGTGTTGGTGAGCTGGTGTGTCAGGTGGCTATGAGTGTGAGAGGGTTGGTGTGGGTGGTGTGTCACGTGTGAGGGTGGATGTGTAAGTTTGCCAGGGGCGGTGGGAAGGAAAGCGGAGGCAGAAGTCATGCTGGGACAGAGCCCAGGCCTGGCTTCCTGAAGAGGGCAGAAGCTGGCAGCTGTTTTGCAGGAGCCTTGGCAGAGCCTTCCCCTTCCATGTCCTTCTCTCTCGCCCTCAGGTCTCTGGCCCCTCCCGAGGACCATGCTGCAGCCCTGCTGACCCTGCAGTAGGGGCCTGAGGGTGAGTGGGGAGGGAAAAACTGAGGGCTTTGGAAAAGGGGTCAGGAAAAGGGGTGGGGTGGCCTTCCTGAGCCCCACAACTCATCCCAGCCCCCTCCTCCTCCAAGAGCCCTGTTGCTAGGTAACAGATGGGGGAGCCACAAAGAGGCAGCTTGAGAGGCCAGAGGCTGGACCCACAACAGGAAATGGCCTTGATCCCCCTCTGCAGGGAATCTCCAGGTGCAGACACACAGAGCTCACACACACTCACACACAAACCTGTCTCGAGACCTGGACACACACATCACAGAGACATTCACACATACTCCCATACACAGACCTGCATACACACACACACACATACACACACACAGAGGCACATACTCTCCCACACAGGGCTATGCACGTTGTCATACACATGGACACAGAGGCACCTACTCACACAGACCACCTGATAGACACACATGCATACAGAGGAACACACATACGCGCTTGCACAGAAACAGCATATGCACGTACACACTCAGAAGACATGAACACACACAGAGCCTTCACATGCCCAGAGACATGCACCCACACCCATATACTCACATAGACACACAAACATTCACAAGAGACTGCACACGCATAGACATATCCACGGGGAGCTCACAAATACTTAGAGACACACAAAGAGACAAGCATATCCAAGCACCCTGAAGAAGTCACAAAAACACGATGTACTGAAGCAAGAGGAGGCAAAAATCGATCGATAAACACAGCAGCAGCCCAAAGCGCACTAAGGGTATACAGTCTGTCTGCAAACCTATGACAACAGCTGGGACGTAGACCCAAAGGTAGCCTTACCTCACCTTTACCCTTCACCAGGGCAGACCCCAGAGGGGAAACTGCACGCCCATGTGAGTGTGCGTGTGCACGCGTGCATGTGTGTGTACACAGGCAGGGGGCTTATCTGGCAGGGGCCCCAGAGTGAGGCATACCCCATTCTATAGCAGGGCACCTGGAATGGGCTGTGTGTTCTGCAAGAAGTTGGAGCCAGGGCTCAAGGAGGATGTTGGCCTGGAAAGTGACTTCAGGGGCAGTGGGGCCGCGGACCGCTATGGCCCTGACCCGACTCAGGCCCGGACCGTGTCCTCCTTTGCCCATATCCCCAACTACAACTTCTCCACTCAGTCCACCAGCCCCGCCTTTCTCGATGGGAGCACCATCAGGGGCATCTCAGGTGAGTCTAGTGGGCTGGAGGCAAGCTCTATCTGGCCCCTGGAGGAACCTGGGGGAAAGGGAGGCATCATTAGGACCCTCGAGTATGATGTGGGAGACACTGCCCTGCTTTCAGAGCACGGTCTGAGGAAGAAAGTACAGCCCTAAATCGGAAATCCCAGTCTGAGGGGAAGACAGCTCTGTTCCCATCTGAGAGAGGGCCCCTGATGACAGGCCCAAGCAGGGAGTCTTGGTGGGGAAGAGGAGGAATGGGTGATAGGAGCTCCCCAGGGTGGGAGGGATGGTCTGGAAGGCATGTGTCCTGAATCCATGGGAGGCCAAGCTGTGAAGCTCAAATCAGAAATCCACTGGACTCCAAAGGCTTTTGGGGACCAGGCGCTGCAGCCATGGGGAGGCACAGAGCCTGGTTGGGGAACGGGACTCTGGGGGGTGCAGGCCCCTTGGAGCCCGCATCCCATGCCCTACTCTGCTGAATAGCCCTGACTCTACAGGGACTGGGGTGACCCTATTCGTCGCCCTGTATGACTATGAGGCCCGGACAGAGGATGACCTCCCCTTCACCAAGGGTGAGAAGTTCCACATCCTGAACAACACGTAAGTAACCAGGCCACCTGGCTCAGGATGTGGCCGGGGCTGGGAGCAGGACCCAGAGAGGAATCCTGCCTGATCCCTCAGAAAGCAGCCTAGTTGGGGACACAGATATATGACAAGAACAACTCTGAGTAATCACTATGTAGGGGGAGCATGAGGACATATGGGCCTAGAAGGAACACTAATATGGTCTTGAGGCTAATGATCAAGGCAGGCTTCCTGAAGGAGGTGATTTCTAAGGGGAGACTAGAAAAATGAATAGGTGTCGAAGGAAGAGAGAATGAGAGAACACGAGAATAAATGATAACTTCTAGAAACCACCAAGTGGTTTGATCTTGGTGGATCATAAAGTATGATGTGTAGAATGGACAGAGCAGAAACTACAGAGTCAGGGGAAACAGATTCTATAGAGCTTTTTAAGCCATATTGAAGAATTTGGATTTTATCCAAAAGGAAATATATTGTCCTTGGGGGTAGGGGAGGATTTCAGCGGGGAAGTGATGGAGTTACCTGTCCACTGCCCACTCAAACCCCAGCCCAGCTAAGGAGCCAAAGACAAAAGCCAGAAGGCCCACACATCTCCAGACATGTTGCTTCTGCAGGGAAAAGTCTCCTGAGGTAGTTTCAGTGGCTGAGAGCAGAACAGACAAGAGCCTGGGGCAGCGGGGGGGAAAGGGGGTTGTCCAAGGTGAGGGGCTGGCAGGGCTAGTCTTCTTCTGAGCCTTCGCGTGCCCCTGCCAGGCTCCAGGGTGCTCCAGGGTGCTGGGCTGCCACTGATGCCCTGTGTCCTGTGTCTGCAGTGAGGGTGACTGGTGGGAAGCTCGTTCTCTCAGCTCCGGACAAACTGGCTATATTCCCAGCAACTACGTGGCCCCTGTGGATTCCATCCAGGCTGAAGAGTGAGTAGGGGGTAGGAGGTGGCTATCCCTATGGACAGGATGGGAACCTGGCATCCAAAGACACCTCTGGGTCACAGCCCCACTCTGAGCCTATCTTCTTACCTATATTTCTGTGAGGTCATTGTGAGAATAAGGGAAGAGAATAATGACGTTTATGAGAGTAAATAATATTTATGTACCATGTTCTATGTTCCCGGCACTATTCAAAGGGCTTTCTGTGTATTAGCAGAGTGAGGAACTAATATTATCCTGCTTTATGAATGAAGCAAGTGAGGCACAGAGATATTAAATATTCTTCCTGAGTTCACATGGCTAGTAGGTTGGTGGAGTTTGTATTTGAACCCAGATAGTCTGAGGGCACTTGCTAAGCATTATACATATTGACTGTCAGTGATAACAACAGCATACGAGCTTTAAAAAACTGTAAAACCCTAAACAAACACAAGGGGATATTACTTAGAATTAACTCTGTTAAAGGGGCACCTGGGTGGCATCCGACTTTTTTTTTAAGGTTTTATTCATTTATTTGAGAGAGAGAGAGAGCATGAGAGGAGAGAGGTCAGGGGAGCAGCAGACTCCCCGCTGAGCAGAGAGCCTGATGATCGTGGGACTCCAGGATCATGACCCGAGCCAAAGGCCATCGCTCAACCAACTGAGCCACCCAGACACCCTTTTATTTATTTATTTTTTTAAAGATTCACTTATTTATTTTATTTTGTTTTGTCTTATTTATTTATTCATTTTTGAGAGGAAGGGAAACAGTCTCCCTGCTAAGCAGAGAACCCAATGCGGGGCTCGATCCCAGGACCCTGGGATCATGACCTGAGATGAAGGTAGAGGCTTAACCCACTGAGCCACCCAGGCGCCCCGCATTTATTTCTTTTAGAAAGAGAGAAAGAGAGCTAGAGCAGGAGGAGGGGCAGAAGGAGAGGGAGAGTGAGAGAACAAACTTCCTACTGAGCTCAGAGCCGGATCCCATGACCTCAAGACCACGACCCTAGCTGAAACCAAGAGTCAGCCACCCAACAGACTGAGTCACCCAGGGGCCCAGCATCTGACTTTTGATTTTGGCTCAGGTCATGATCTCAGGGTCCTGGGACAGAGCCCTGCATCTGGCTACAGCTGAGTGGAGTCTGCTTGTCTCTCTCCCTCTACCCCTCCCCCCACTCACACACCCGTGCATGCTCTCTCTTGCTTGCCATCTCTCGAATAAATAAATCAATCAAATCTTGGCGGGGGAAAGAATTAATCCTATTAATGAGACAGGAAATTATCATTCATAGTGTACCATTATAACCTAAGATATGACAACAGGGACTTTACGTACCTTTAGTCATTTAATTTTCCTAGTTGCAATATCGATATTATTGTTGTCCCATTTTACAGATGAGAAAACCAGGGCTCATAAAAACCTTTTTTTAAATCTGTGTGCATATATGTATACATGTATGGGAAAAGAAAAGATTGGAGAGACTGCAGAGTGGGAGACACCAGAACTTGGTGACTAATTTGCCATTGCGTTTGGGGAGTGGGAGGAAATCAAGGGTGACCCAAAGTCTTCCTGAGGAACTGAGTGGGCGATGGTGTCATTTGCTAAAGTGGGGAACGTATGAGCAGGTATAGGTGTCTGGGTTCTGGTGGGGGGACTTGTTGGGTTAAGGTTCGCAGAGAGTGACACCCTGGTAGAAGACTGCCAACAATAGAATTCGGCTGTGCTTTGTTTCTGTTTCTGTTTTTAAGATTTTATTTATTTATTTGACAGACAGGGATCACAAGTAGGCAGAGAGGCAGGCGGGGGGGTGGGGGGGTGGGGGGAAGCAGGCTCCCCACTGAGTGGAGAACCTGATGTGGGGCTCAATCCCAGGACTCTGGGATCATGACCTGAGTTGAAAGCAGAGACTTTAACCCACTGAGCCACCCAAGCGCCTCTCAGCTGTGCTTTGTATGAGAGGTGCCGGACCCAGGCCAGGCTAGGCCGCTGAATTAGCCCAGAGGAAGGGGCATCTTTTCATAGTTGGCACTAAGGCTCTTTGTTTGCTATGGCTCTTGCAGAGGGAACCCCTGGGTATTCTTCAAAGCGGAGGTGACAAAGCTGCGTGGGAGGGTGAAGGATGGGGGGGAGAGCGAGAGAGAGAGATTGGCCCTAGGACCCAACTTTGGAGAAAGCTGTCTTGAAGGAGAAGTTGCTGTTGAAAAATCAGGCCAAGCCAAGTCAGAACAGCCAAGAGGGTGGAGGAGAGGTTGCAGGAAACACGAAAGGGAGTGTCAGAGGCTGCCACTGGATTTGGCAATGGGGGTGACCTTGGTGAGAGATCTCTCGCTGTGAAGTGGGGGCGGGGGCCAGACAGCAGAGCCTGGGGCGGGGGTGGGGGCTGGGGCGGGTAGGAGGTGAGGAAGTGGAGACCCAAGTGTGAAGTGCTTTTTCAAGAGAAGGGAAGGTGAGAGATAGAGCAGAATGTTGGTGGCAAGTTAGGGCTTAGGAAAGTTTTGGGTGGGGGAGGAAGAAATGGGTGTATATGTAGAGGTTGGTGGGATGGAAAGGCTGTGGGGGGTGGGGAAGGGACTGTTGGTAGGGGAGAGGTGTCCCTGAGCAGAGGGGAGTGGTTGGGGTCCTGAGCCCAAAGGCCTTTATCTGGGGAAAGGGGTAGGAGTCATGGGGGAGGGAAGGGGTGAAGATGCAGAAAGTGGGAGGTATTGGGGGTTCATGCTTGCATCCACAGCTTAGGGGCAGTGTCACGAAGCCCTGAGAGGCACTCCGTGCATTGTCATGCCTAAGAGCCGTGTTGTGGTTAAGAGTGCAGGCCCTCGAGCAGACAGCTTGTGTTCCTATTCTGGCAACACAGTTTAAGAGCGTGTGGCCTTGGGCAAGTTGCTTAACCACTAGTAATCTCCATTTCCTCATCTGTCTAGTGGGGCTTAATAATAGGACCTTCCTCACAACACTAAATAAATAATGGGGCGCCTGGGTGGCTCAGTCGGTTAAGCATCTGCCTTCGGCTCAGGTCATGATCCTGGAGTCCTGGGATCGAGTTCTGCTTGGTGGGTTCCTGCTCAGAAGGGAGTCTGCTTCTCCTTCTCCCTCCACTGCTCCCTCTGCTTGTACTTCTCTCTTTGTCAAATAAATAAATAATCTTTTTTTTTAAAAAAAGAACTAAATGAATATAACATGTATTAAAGCAGCACATGACAGAAAATAAGTACTGCTATTATTAAGTTAATTATTAAGGAAGTAACTACTATCAAGGGTATTATGGGTCAGGCCTTTGAAAAAACTTGAGAGCGTGTCCCATTTACACAGTCCTTCAACAGTTCTTCCTTCCCCATCCTTCCTCGTCGCCTGGACACGCCACTTGCCAGTTCCTTCCCTGTTCCCCAAACTGTGCCTAGTACCTAGGTGTGGACTGGCTTATTTATTTATTTTAAAGATTTTATCTATTTATTTGAGAAAGAGAGAGAGCATGAGGACATATGCACATGCGCCCACGCAAGATGAGGAAGAGCAGGGAGGGGAAGAATGTACACATGCATGCATGGGGGGGTGTTGGAGGGAAGGAGGGGCAGAGAGAGAGGGAGAAGCAGACTCCTCAATGAGCAGGAAGCCCAACACATGGGACACATGGCTCTATCCCAGGACCCTCCAGATCATGACGTGAGTCAAAGGCAGACGCTTAACCTTAAGCCACTGATCCACCCAGGTGCCCCATACTGACCGATTTATAATCAAAGGACATCTGAGTCTGCTATGATACTTGTGGATCCCCTTCAATTCCCCTTGGGGTGCTTTCACAGTGGATTTAAGGCTACAGTTCAGTCCCGGAAGAATATCCGAGATAGAACAGGAATGCTTGCCACCTGAACTTGAAGTCTAGCCTTCTAAGAACATCCAAATTTCAGAGAGTGGAGGAAAAGCAGCAGTCAGAGCGAGGCAGGAACAGTCAGCAACAGGGGGAAAGAAGCAGCAAAGACTGTTGTCTGGAAGTCACAGGAGGAAAAGGTTTGGGGGTTGGGGGTGGATGTGGGAAGAAGGATCTAAGAGATTGCCTGAGTGGTGGGAAAAGAACTAGACTCGGCAGTAGAGAATTTCAGGTAGACCTCATCAACCAGTCCTGCAAGAAGGCCACTTCCCCTCTCTGAGCCTCAAGTTCCGCCTCTGCAAAGTTGAGCCCACAGGGGAGCAGTCGTGAGATGCGTTAAGGAACTAGTAGCACCCTGAGGAGGTCACTAGTGACTGGGGTCTTAGCAGTTTTAGTTGAAGAGAAACCCAGAGAGCAAAGAGGAGGAGCCTAACATTTACTGGTCACGTACTTGGAGCCCAGGATCCCACATTTCCTGTCTGTCTGCTTCTCCTGACCAGGATACGAATTAGGTGTAGGAGCCCCGTTTAACCAGTGAGGAAATTGAATCTTGGCTAGTTAGGTGTTTTTCTGCAGGAGGCTGAGTTGGGGGTTGAACTGGGTGTCTCTGACTCTTGCTGGCCCTTCCCAACAGGTGGTACTTTGGAAAGATCGGGAGGAAGGATGCGGAGAGGCAGCTGCTCTCCCCCGGGAACCCCCGAGGGGCCTTTCTTATTCGTGAGAGTGAGACTACCAAAGGTGGGGGCCTGGGAAGGGGCAACTGGGAGGCCCAGTTGTTAGGGTGGGCTAGAAGCCGTGGTGAGGGGCTTGGGTCAGGGCCTGGGCCCAGAACGGGACTGGGGTGGAGGGCAGAGATAGACTGGGTCTGGGTTCCAGGGGGTGTGGCCATCCTACTGGGGCCTCTCAAGCTCCAAGATGGAGAGCAAGGAGGAAAGCCGACTTGAAGGCGACCCTTGCCCACAGGTGGCTACTCCCTGTCCATCCGGGATTGGGACCAGGCCAGAGGCGACCATGTGAAGCATTACAAAGTCCGCAAGCTGGATACGGGTGGCTACTACATCACCACACGGGCCCAGTTCGACTCCGTGCAGGAGCTGGTGCAGCACTACATTGGTGAGGGCTGGCTTCCCGGGCTGGTGTGTGCTTTGGGTCCCCGAGCCAACCCGCTGAGAATTAGGCCCAGAGAAGGAAAGGAGGCCCCAAAGCGGTAGTGGCTGGGGGCTGAACTGGAGCCCAAGTGTTTGGGTTCCCAGCCCAAGATCCTGCTCCGTAGGATTCCAGAGGAAACCGGTGTAAGGCTGTCCCCGGCCGAAGGGCGCCCCCTACTGTCTAGCCGAGCAGGGCGCCAAGTAGACCTGACTTGGAGGATGGGGTTTAGGGTTGAGAGGAAGCTGAGAATCGATGCCGATGCTGGGTTTCTGCTTCGGTTAGTTACAACAAAGGTGAGGTCCCTGGAAGGGTGAGGGCCTCATGTCCACACCTCGGTCCCGAATCCCCAACTCCATTTCTACCTGTCAGAATCCCACCCAGCTTCCTACCTCCTGTAGGAAGGAAACCAAACCCTGCAGGGATCATCTCTCCCTCTTGGGGCCACTTCCTTCCCTGGGCACCAACACAGTCACCTACTCAGTGGGTCAGGTGGCCTTCTGCCCCAGCCTGCAACCTCACCTGTGGCCTAGTTCCTCTCCACTGATTGGGAAAGGGGTGGTGGTGCCTGGGGTAGGATGAGGAATGTGTGGGGCGTCCTGGCCTGCCTGTGACCTTCAACACCCCCCAACACCCCTGCTCCCAGAGGTAAACGACGGGCTATGCCACCTGCTCACAGTGGCCTGCACCACCATGAAGCCACAGACAATAGGCCTGGCCAAGGACGCTTGGGAGATCAGCCGCAGCTCCATCGCGCTCGAGCGCCGGCTGGGCACCGGCTGCTTCGGGGACGTGTGGCTGGGTACGGAGGTCCCGGGGGCAGGGCGAGGGCTTGGGACATCAGGGAGCCGGTGCTGACGAGCCGCGACCACATGGCAGGCATGTGGAACGGCAGCACGAAGGTGGCGGTGAAGACCCTGAAGCCGGGAACCATGTCCCCGAAGGCCTTCCTGGCGGAGGCGCAGATCATGAAGATGCTGAGGCACGACAAGCTGGTGCAGCTGTACGCCGTGGTGTCGGAGGAGCCCATCTACATCGTGACCGAATTCATGTGCCACGGTGAGGGGCGGGGTGAGGAGGCGGAGTCTGGGGGGCGAGACTTGGGGCGAAGTTCAGAAGGTTGTCGGGGGCGGGGGGGAGGGGAGGGACCTGAGGGGCTACCTGTGATGGGACCGGAGACTTTGAGCAAGAGTCGGAGAAAGAGGCCGGGATGAGTGAAATCAAGTGAGTCCTGGTAGTGGGGGGCGGGTCCAAGTTTAAATAAGGGGCTGGGGGCGGAGCCTCGGTCGTGGGGTGGTGGGTCTCCCCTGGTGGTGGGGCTTGGACAAATGAAGATCGAATCTGTGATGAGGAAAGATCTGGGGCGCAGTCTGAGTGGGGCGTGTCTAGGGGGACCGAGGAGGAGAAGAAACGAGCTGTAGACAGTCTGGGTGCCTATGGGAACGAGTCCTGAGCGAGATCTGTGGGGGGTTGAGGGAGCCGGCTGACTCCTGGTGGGGGCGGGTCTAAGTGAGAGGGCGGGGGACAGGGGGCGGGGCAAATCTGTGAGATACTATCTAGGTGGGGCGGAGCCAAGGGAGGGAAGGCGGGCCTGGAGCTGAGGGTGGTCTTGCTGATATTTCTTTTTTTCTTTTTCTTTTTCCTCTTGCTGATATCTCTGAGTTCCTTTCCTCAGGTAGCTTGCTGGAGTTCCTTAAGGACCGGGAAGGCCAGGATTTGACACTGCCCCAGTTGGTGGACATGGCAGCCCAGGTAAACTGGGACAGCAACCTTTATTTCAGACTGCTCTCCTATTAACCTCCACAAATCCGTGTGCCCTCAAACACCTGCCCTACCCCGGGAAGTACATCCAGCCCTATCCACTGAATCATCTGTGCGACTGGAGGCAGGGCACTGCCCGTCTCTGAGTCTCAGTCTCCTCATCTGGAAAGTGGGGTTTTCAGGTGATCTCTCACACAAGCCATGGTGTTTCTGTTCCCATTTCTCCATAACTTGCCCCTCCACCCCCGCTAGGTGGCTGAGGGCATGGCCTACATGGAACGCATGAACTACATCCACCGTGACCTGAGGGCAGCCAACATCCTTGTTGGGGAACGGCTGGTGTGCAAGATTGCTGACTTCGGGCTGGCCCGTCTCATTGAAGATGATGAGTACAACCCCCAGCAAGGTGGCGTGCCTCACCTCACCTTCCAAGAGCTCCCTGGCACACTAAGGGGCTGTCATGGGGCCCCCCATATTCAGGAACCATTCCCTCCGCTCCCAGAACATCTGGGATTCTCCCATCCTGATGTAGTAGAAGAGGCAACTCTAAGTTTGAATCTCTGCTCCTCTACTTACTAGCCAAGTGGCCTTGGGCAAGTCACCTGACCTTTGTGAGCTGTTTTTTCTCATAATTAAAATGAAAATATTCAGAGAAAAGGAAGTCAACAGATATTTATCAAGCACCTAGTATACGCCAGGCACTACCGTAATTCTCAAGGGAAAGACAGTGGAGTGTAATGGTGTGAACTCTGTAGCCAGAATGTCTGGGAGTGAATGTGAACACTTCAAAGCTATGTGATCTGGGCAAGTCACTTAACTAGTCAGTGCTTCCTTTTCCAGATCTGTGCAGTGAGGATAATAATAGTATCTACCTCGCAGGGGTTTTGTTTTTTTATGAGGTTAAATGAGTTAATGCCTGTAAATCACTTTAAAACAGTGCCTGGCAGGGGGAACCTTGCTGGCTCGGTTGGAAGAGCATGCAACTCTTGATTTCAGGGTCGTGAGTTTTGAAAGTTTATTTATTTCAGTAATCTCTACAGCCCACATGGGGCTCAAACTCACAACACCAAGATCAAAAGTTACAAACTCTTCTGATGGAGCCAGCCAGGCACCCCACCATGCCATTCTCTTAATCCAGCAGTTCCAGGGACCTCCTCAATGACTCCCCCTTCTCTCCCAATCTCTCCAGGGGCCAAGTTCCCCATCAAGTGGACAGCCCCGGAGGCTGCTCTCTTTGGTAGATTCACCATCAAGTCAGATGTGTGGTCCTTTGGGATCCTGCTCACTGAACTCATCAGCAAGGGCCGAGTACCCTACCCAGGTTTGCTGGGGTGGGGAGGTGGAGAAGAGTGGGCGGTCATGGGGACAGTTTCCTCTTGGTTGCCTCTTTGGAAGGGGCTAGGCCCCCTGATTGACAGAGCCTCTCCCTCCAGGCATGAATAACCGGGAAGTGTTGGAACAGGTGGAGCATGGCTACCACATGCCGTGCCCACCAGGCTGCCCAGCATCCCTGTACGAAGTCATGGAGCAGACCTGGCGTCTGGACCCAGAGGAGAGGCCCACCTTCGAGTACCTGCAGTCCTTCCTTGAGGACTACTTCACCTCCACAGAACCCCAGTACCAGCCTGGGGATCAGACATAGCCTGTTTGGGCATTCACCACTTTTCTGGGGTGCCCACCAATCCCTTCCAGTCCCCAGGGCTCTGGTCCCAAAGCCCCCAGGCTTAGAACCCAATAGGATCCTAGCATGTCAGAACAAGCAGGTTGCTCTGACATCACCTAGGGCACCCCACTCTTTTTAAAGATGGGGCCATTTCAGGCTTAGAGATCATCCCTGACTCTGGCCCCAAGCACTATTTCTCCCCTTCCCACTTAGGCTCCTACCTCTAGACTCTCTCCCCACCTCTCCCCCAAAAGAAATGCTCAGACTTTGTCTAGTTATTTATAAAATTGTATATCCTTTCCATCACTCACCTCCTATCCCTGCTTTTTTACCGTATCATCCCACCCTGAGTTCACTTCCTAGTCAGTTCTCTTGCATCTGTAAGTTGCAAAGACAGGGAAGGTTTTTGCTGGATCCCTTTCTTGCTGGGTGGACGCTGTGGTCTGGGCCTGGGGTCCAAGCCCAGGGTGAGGGAGAGGCTTGCTGAGGACCCACCGCCTCTCTGAATCACGTGTGTGTTTATTGCTTTTTGTAAATAAGAAAAGTGACGATATGAATCCTTGAGCCATGAAAATCCCTTCTGTTAGAGGGAACGGTGGCCAGAGGAAGATGAGTGTGATTGCTCTGGCTGCTGGGAGGAGGGGGAGGTGAAAGCGTGCCCTAATGCCTACTGAACACAGGGAACTCACAGTGTGTTTGGGGGTACCCGGAAGTCCTGAGGCTTGTCCCCATGTGAGTTTAGGACAGGTTGAGAGATGGATGCAGAAGATAGGCAACTGGAGCTCCAAATGTCCCCTTCGTTACTGAAGTGGCTTTCAGACTGTGTGCCGTGGGTTTGTTAATTCCCTACTTGATTTCAGCAGATATATCCTTCATCACTGGCACAAGAGCAGAATCTATTAGGCCTCTCTTTACAAGGGCAGTGGAGAAGACCACAGTGGACTCTCTGCAGCTCCCCAAGAAAAGGACAGAAGGGCGGGACAGGGAGAGAGGTCTGAGAGCTAGTCTAGCTCATTGGATTTCACTCCAGTCAACTCTGACCCCTAGAGGGTTTTGGAGGGGATTGAAGGTTGGGTCACAGGACTGGGGGCTCCTATTGGCATGTAGTGAGACAGGGATTGGGGGTATTAAACAACTCGCCAGGCACCTGAGCAATGAAGAATTGTCCCATGTCCTTGCTGCTGCTGTGAGAGACTCTGGCCACTGATGTGCCTCCAGATGGAAACAAAAGGAACAGGAATAAGGGTTCCCACCTGTCCCATCAGGAGGTCATGGACTGCTGACTTCTGAAGGGAATGGACGAGGTTAGGGGTAGGGAAGAGTCTGGGAGCTAGGAGTCACTGCTACAACTGGCAGACAATTACTAAGCATTAACTCTGGGAAGGTCCCTTTGCTAGGCAGGACCCCAGACCTGTCTCTGTCCTGGAGGAGTTCACAGCCAGGATGGGGAGAAAAAGGAATAATAATAACTCACTTATTAAGCACTGCATGCCAGAATGTGTTTACATCCATCTTTTCATTTAATCCAGTTCTGAGTCTGATTCTATGACTAGCCCCCATTGACAAATGAGGAAACTGAGGCTCTGGGGTTACATGGTGTACCAAGGTCACACAGGTGCATGGGACCAAGTTGGGACACCAAGGTCACACAGGTGCATGGGACTGAGCTGGGACGTGAACCTAGGTCTCACACCAAGGCCCACGATCTTTCTAGACTCTGGGCTTTGGGAAGTGATCTGATCTACCCCAGGTAGATATTTGGAGGATCCTTCCCCCTCTAGACATTTTTAGAAACGTTCCCTGGAAATGCCCCCACGTTGAGTATCCTAAGGAAAAGGGAAAAGTGGCCAATGCAGGTTGAGTTCCCCGTACTGAGCTGTCTTGGGGATCCCTTTATGGGACCAGTAAGATGGAGAGAGGCCAAGAGGCTGCTAAGAGGGGTGGTTCCAGGGGTGGGATCCTTAGCTTTGCACACTCGAACTCAGGGTCCATGGCTTCCCAAGAGCCTGTCTCTGGCTGACTAAACTCACAGGAGCCTGACACACAAGCCAGAAGTCAAATGTGTCCACCTTCACGGGGTAAGCAGATCAGAGCCCCGCCCTGGAGCTGCAGGCCTGGTGTGAAACTTGCCTCCACCACTCGCTCACTGATCATATAACCTTGGGGAAGGTTATTAATCTCTCCATGCCTCAGTTTCCTCCTCTGTGAAATGGCAATAAAATGTTCAACTCATGTTCGCCCTCTCTGTCACTACCACTTACAGATTACGTATTCTCTGCTGGGCATCCTGCTAAGCGCTTGTGACCATTGAAACTTCACAGAAATCCATGAGGAGAAGGCTGTTGTATCTTCATTCCACTAGGAAGGAAACTGAGGCACAGTGAAGCAAATAGTTTTAAGTAGTAGGGGCAGGGGCTTGAACTAGGCCCTCTGACTCCAAAATCAGTGTGCTTAATCCCTACAGCTCTTTCTCCTGGGACCAGAATATTCTTGCCTGTCCAACGGGGCTATGCCTCGTACCTGGACACCTATTTGGTTTAAATGAAGGCCCAGCAGAATAGTGAACCTCTTGGAGTTGACCCTCAGTGCTCCGCAGCAGAGACCAGAGCCCACTGAGCTTGGAAACCCTGTTTCTACTGGTTCCCTACCCTCCCTCTAATGCGGCCAAATGAATTCTCCCTTGCACCCCCTTTTCTGTGCATCCTTCTGTTCCCTTCTGATAGAGCACAATGCAATTGATTAGACCTCTGTTTTCTCAATTTCAATCACATCCTGGCCCTGCCTCCCTGAGATTACAGGCGGGTCACCTTGATTGTGGTTTCCACCGTTCACAAAACTCTTTAGTCATTTACGAAACCATCTCTCGCCTCATTCACTCCCCCACCTGGCTCTTCTCCTCTGTGATGCTGTGTGGGTTTTACTGGCTTAAGACTCAGAGGGCAGGGGCGCCTGGGTGGCTCAGTGGTTAAGCCGCTGCCTTCGGCTCAGGTCATGATCTCAGGGTCCTGGGATCGAGTCCCGCATCGGGCTCTCTGCTCAGCAGGGAGCCTGCTTCCTCCTCTCTATCTCTCTCTGCCTGCCTCTCTGCCTACTTGTGATTTCTCTCTGTCAAATAAATAAATAAAATCTTAAAAAAAAAAAAAAAAAAAAAAAACTGAAAAAAAAAAAAAAAAAAAAAAAAAAAAAAAGACTCAGAGGGCAATTTTATTTCCAAGTTCGTGGTGGGGGAGGAGGACACCTAATTGATGAATGTTGGGTGTTTCACAGGCATCATCTAATTTGATCCCCACTATGAGGCTGTGCAGAAATGTGATTATTCCCATTGTACAAAAGAGGAAATGAAGACTCTGAGAGGCTTCAACATTTGCCCAAGGTCACACAGCTGGATGGCAGAGTCAGAATTTGAACCTTGCACTTCAAAGTCTCATGCAATCACACTGTGTCATAGTCTCTTATTTAATGGAGCAGCATGGAAACCTATAATAACAACCCAGAGTCAAGTTCGGGGAGGGCATAGTGCAGATGAGTCTGGAGCAACCCCATATATGCCGAAGGTTATATTCATAAAAGAACCAAGTCATTTAGTAATTTTGCACACATTTACTGATGTCTCCTGTAAGCTAGTCCTGACCAGGAGGCAGAGCAGTAAATGATTACAACACTTAGGGGCAAGGTCATTCTGGAGGCCAAGGGAGACTTCTTGGAGGATGTGAAAGAAAAGTCTGCCCAATGAAGCAGCCAGAGGGTGAGATCATCTCACATGAGGGGAACAGCATGTGCAAGTGCTCAGAGATATGGTAGAGCAAGGCCAAGTCAGGCAAGTGCAAATAATTATGTATGGGAGGATTGAGGGTGCAGATGAGGCATGGAAGAAGGTTGGGAGGTCAGAGGCAAAAGGCAGAAGGGTCAGAAATCCAAGGGGTATGGCCCCTTAGTCATGGAGAAAAGTCACAGAAGAAATCTGGGTGGTGGCCAGGACTTATTGGGGGTACCTATATTGAATCCTATTGTTTTGGTACTGAGTTGGGTGGACCTACTACCTACTATCTACTCCAGTAGTTCTCTCCCACTCCCCATTTTACACACACACACACACACACACACACACACACACACACACACACGCACACACGCACACACGCACGCGCGCATCAGCTCCTGGACCGTCCTACAGTGGTGTCCATACTCCCTCTAGTGTCCATTTTGGGTACTACACCCAGAACTCAAGGAAACTTTCCCCTGGGAGGGGAAGACTAGGTCCCTTTTGGAACTTCCCATTTGAGGATGGGAATTCCCTGCTCTCTTAATGGTAGCGAGAATAGGACAGGCACAGGCTGAAAATGACGATAAAGGGTTTGTAGGAGAAAAAGGTCGGGTCCTAATTCAGCTGGACAGGAGGAAGTCAGGAAGGCTTCTCAGTGGAGGTGTTGCTTCACCAGAAACTTGCAAAGGGAGTAAAAGTTTGCTTGGTAAAGAAGGAAGAGAAGGACATTCTAGACTCGACAGAATTAAGTGAGCTCAGAGGGGACCATGCAGGGAGTTACAATTAGGTAGGTGTGACTGGAGCGTAAAATTTGAGGGGCATTACTGGCTAAAGATGAAGATAACCAGGTAGGTTACCATGGGGCATGTCTGCCATGCATTCGGGCTAGGATTCTAGGCCGTGGATAATGGGAAGCCATAGGATTTTGAGCAAAGGAGTAACAAAGTCAGATTCCTTTTTCAGAATGAACCCTCTGGTGACCAGTGCAGAGGAGGAATGGGAGGGGAAGAGGTAGGACAGGGATATACCTCATGATACAAAGAACCACACCAGATCCCACTAATAGAAGGATGCATAGCTTTGAGCAGGTCTGTGAACCATACATATCGATACATGTGATGTGACCTCCAGACGCGTCTGGGGGATCCCAGGCTGAGCACCCACAGACAAACAAATCCATAGTAATACACACTCAGATGCATAACTCAGGAGCATGAGCCCAAGGGAAACCAAGGACATACAATTACCTCCAGACACAGCCTGACAGTGAGAACCACACATACCATACCCTGACAGACCCAGGAATTCTCTCGTGCATACTCTCTCTCTCTCTCTCTCTCTCTCTCCCTCACACACACACACACACACACACACACACACACTCACTCACACGCAGTGTGGCTGTCAAGGGTCCTACCCTGCCCCCTTCTGTGGACCCATCCCCCCCCCCCCTCCTTCACCACCTCCAGCAGGAACAAAGCTGACCTTTGCCCTCTGGCCTCTGGCCTCTCCTCCCACACCCCTTGCCCAGAGGGAGGAGCTGTTTGAAGTCTGGGCTGCAGCTGGGGTTTCCTGTTGCCTGGAGGAATGTGGGAGGACATGGGGGGTGGGGGAGGCTAGCCCAGGAGGAGGGATAATGGGGGCCTGGGGGCCTTAGTTCCCACTGTACCATTATGAGGAGGGGCTTCCTGCTTCCAGGATCTCTAGGGCCCCAGCTCTGAGCTATTCCCATCCTGAGGAGGGGAAGACCGAGGCCCTAAAGGCTCTTGATTTCTGGACCAGTAGCTCAGAGGCTTAGAAGAGTCCCTCAACTTCTCTCAGCCTCAGTTTCTCCTTCTGTGGACTGGGCTGAACCACTCTCTAGCAAACCACTCCTCCCCTGAGGTGAGCTCCAAGAGTGGGGCTGGCCCTAGAATTTCTGTAATTGGGGAAGGCAGTGCCCATGCCCACCCAAGGCTCACACTTCCCTCTGCCTTTTCCGTGAGCCCCAAGGGCCTGGCTCCACGCTGCTGTGACCTCTCAGTTATTGTCATTGTTATTCTCATGACTCAGTCCCTCAGCTCACCCTTGCCAGTTTTCAAAGTGCTCTCATATCCTTGTGCTCAGTAAATCTCCACAGCCCTGCCTGTAAGACAGGGAAGGGATTACTCCTCTATTTTACACGTAGGAGTATTGTGAGACTCGGAAAGGTGAAGATGCAGGCTCTCCGGGAACAGCAGGTCTTCTCCTTCAAGTCTGCCTTCTGGGGGAGCTTAGAGTTCCCGAGCCCAGCCTGTGGGGACTCTGACGCTATTTCTGAGGACTGGGTAGCCCCCTTTTAGATTGCAGCTATCGGAGCAGATGCGGAATTTTGACACTAGGTGGCAGCAGCAGCCCACGGGAAGAATCTGCCAGAGTTTGGGAAGACCGCCGCCCCCCCACCTCCCACAACCCGACATCATTTAGAGAAGCTCCAAGAGAAAGACCAGCCTCTAAATGACGGGGGAAATCCTGTAATGCCTGGTGTCCCACGATGCTCAGTACCTTAGGGGTCAATAGTAGCCACGCTGTCCAGCTGAGACAGCCTGGATGGAAGGCACGTGCTTGGAAAACACAACCTAACTTCTCTTACTCTCTCTTTCCAGGTGCCACGGTCCACCCAGCTGGTCTTGCCCTCTGAGCCTCATCACTAAGTCTCTCCCCTCTTGGGAGTTTCCCAAGTTCCTCTTCATCTCAATCTACCTGGGGCTTCCCATTTTCCCTAAAACACCCAGCTTCCTCCCAAAACTTGGATCTGACTAGGTAGGATCTCCATGCTCTGGGGCAAAGCCTAAGGACTAAGCATGTATGTCATGAAGGTGAGGGTTGGGGTGTGTGGCATGGGGAGAAAGGGGAGCCTCTTCCACCCTCCCAATGTTAAAGTGTCTCCCATAGGGTACCAGCTAGAGCAAGATGCTAAAGCCTCATTTATTTGCAATAACTTTAGTTTAAGGCTTTGGACCCAACAGTGCCCCTCACAACTTAAACCACTACTTTCATTAATATCTGACCTTATAATACTTCCCATTCAATGAAGAAATCTCTGAACCCACGGTTTGCCTACAAAAAGGAGCTGCTTCCCAGTGGGGGTCTCTCCAGCTGGCCATGCCAGCCCCCTGATGCCAGATAAACAGGTGGACTGTTTACACTGTTTAGAACCCTAGATCTCTCTCATTGCTGCTGCCCTCCTAGCCCCGCCTCCAACAAAGGGCCGAGAGAGAGAGAGAGAGAGAGAGAGAGAGCTCCCCAGAACCCTCTTCTTTTGCCCTTTGGGGTTTCAGACTGTCCTTAAAGGAGGTGCTTGGGATGGGGAGAGGTGTAGGGAAGGTGGTGACAGGGGAGTTGTAGTTGGAGAAATGTCACCACCTGCCTTTGTCACACTCTGGCCATCACCTGCAGGGCCAAAGGAGGAGTCAGAAACAGGTGGCCCAAGAACAAAGGCACTTGTGGAAGAACTTTAGATGGAGGAGCGAGACAGACAAAGCCAGCAGACACAGGGCCAAGGAATGTCAGACACACAGAGGAAAAGGGACTAGCAGAACACTAGTCAGGGCTGATGTTGGTAGATACTAGAGACAGGACAGTGACCCTGCATTGTTCCTCTTGGTGTCCCGGTGGGTGTCCCCTGTGAGCCCTGCATATTTCCGTTAACATCTGTTGAATTGAAGTACCAAGGGAGGACACACAGATGCTGGGAATGAAGGTCAGAGACCTGGGAGTCACAATCCCCTGCTATGGCCCAGAGATTAAGCAGTGGGCTTTGGGATCAGACTGTCCCGGGTCCAGCTCCCAAATGAGGGAACCTGGGCCTAGCTCCCCCCATCTCTAAAATGGAAATGACAATCGTACCATTTCACTGGGTCTTTGTGGACAGAGGGGCCCTGCTGTGTCCAGTAAATCGCAGCAGAAGCAACAGCAGTTTCCCTTCCTGAGCTGTCCAGCCACTTCCCCCTTGGTAACCAGGCCCAGACAAGGCACATTCCCATCTGTGGGGATAGGCCAGGCAGGGGGCCTGGAGCTAGGGGCTGGATAACAGATGTGACCTGAAGAGGAGGTAGGTGAAAGTGCTGAGCCCAGCCCCCAGGCCGCAGCAGGAGCTCTGAACTGTTGAATCCGAATCTTGCTTCCTGACCCAACCAAACTGCTCAGTCGGATTCAGGAAGGGGGAGGGGTGCTGTTTGTGGATTAGCCAGGACCTCTGTGCTCTGGTCACCCTTGGACTTCTAGGAAAACTAAGAGTTGGAGGGGCTAAACCCGGAGGTCAGAGCTTGGGACCGGGGTCCCTGAATGAGGAGGAAGCGGTGGTGGGGCTTTGAGATTTCTGGAGCAGCGCTCACGTCAAAACGTCGTGCTTTACTCAGTAGGAAACCTTTCAGGAAGGGAGAACGTCCCCAGACTCGGAAAGCCGGTCCTCCCCTCTCTCTTCTTCGTCTATCATTTAATTGGGGCGCCCCAGAAAGTCGCAGACCCTTTGGCTAATCCCTTGATTCCCTATTCGACTCATTCCATCCTCAGACCCCGCCCCTTCGCTCCCACCCGCAACCTCCGCTCAAGCCAGAGCTCCCCCGCAGGGAACAAGGAACGAGGGAAACACCCCTGGTCTTCGGGAGAACCAGAATCCTTGGTAAACGGAGGACGTGCCCCTCTCCCGGACGAAGGGCCCGCGCTCAGTCCCCGCGGGCTCCCGGCCGCGCCGTCGGGGCAGCGGCTCGGCCCCGCCCGCCCCGCACGCCGAGCGGCCGGGGTGGGGACTACAAGTCCCGGCGTGCCGCGCGCGCGCTCCCCCCTGGGGTTCCGGATGGTGAGCGGCGAAGGTAAGGCGAGCTCGCAGAGGCAGCGGCGGCGGCGGCGGAGACGGAGAGAGGCAGGCAGGCAGGGCGAGGGCGAGAGACGGAGGGAGGGAGCGAGCGAGGCAGACCAGACAGACAGACAGGCGGGCGGGCGGGCGGGCAGAGCGAGCCACCCGCCAGGCTGCGCTCAGCCCCGCTCGCAGCGGAGAGAGCAGAAGGCAGGAGGAGGGAGGGGAGGAGGAGGAGGGAGGGAGAGAGGGAATCCAGCTACCACCACCCAAAGCCAGCGTCTGCTTTCTGTCCTCATTTCCTTTTCCCACCCAGCTCGGAAAGCAGAGAAAGGCAGAGAGAGCGAGATATAGAGACAGTCAGAGAGACAGACAGACAGCCAGAGAGCGGGAGGGAGGAGGGCGGAGGAGGAGGAGCAGGAGGAGGACTACGCGGGGCGCGTTCCCTCCCAGGTTTGCAATGGGGGGGTGGGGGCGGGGGTGTCCAGGGCTGTGAGAGTGTGTGCGCGGCGGGGGGAGCGAGGGGGGCGCAGAGAGCGAAGGAGTGATCGAGGTGGGGGGGGCGCCGCGGGAGCGGGGGGCCGTGTCCAGCGGAGTTAGCGGCGGAGAATGTGAGCCGAGACGCGAGCCATGCTGTCAGCAACGGCGGGCGGCTCAGGGCTCCTCCACGACTCCTCTCCCCAGCAGCCGGGCGCCCGCGTCGCTGCCGCCGCCGGAAGACTGACGCCCCCCGAAGCCCCTCGCCTGGCTCGGACCCACGGAGCCGGCAGCCCAGCACTCCGGTGAGTGGCGCCTCCTCCCGAGCCCTAGACCCCGCTGGGGACCGGCCGGCCGGGCTCTTTTGTGCAGCGCACCGGGGGGGGGGGGCCCGCGCCCCCTCCGCGCGCCCCGGTCCGGTCCGCGGGACCCGGTGGCTGCGGTGCCCGCGGTGCGATCGGTCTTTGTTTCCACCGGGGCCCGCGGCTCGGCTGGGCTCGGCTCGAAGCCTGGCAGGCAGCGCCGGGAAGGGGGAGGGGGAGGTGGACGAGAAGGGGGGGCGGGGAGGGGGGGTTCTCGGGTTTCCTGGCCGCCCCGCAGCTCCCCCGGCTCGGGGGCGAGGTGCGCGCCCAGCGCTGCCGCGCGCCCCCTCCTCCTTCCTCCTCCCTCGGTCTTTGGATTTAAAACTGCAATTTGCTCTCCAGCTTGCTGAGAATGTGGTGTGGGGGGGGAGAGAATGAAGGGGGGACCGTGGGAGCGGAGAACAAGGCTGGATTTTAGGAACGGCGCTGGGAAAGGGGGAGACTGCGGAGGGAGGAGCCCCTCCCCTCCAACCCCCAAATCCCAAGGTTCCGCTGGTGCTCTGGGAGTTGAGGGGCGGGGACCTAATGACCCGGAGGGGGTGTGGGGCGGAGGAGGGATTTGGGGGTGGCCAGGGCCGGAGGGGTTGGGCCGCGTGCCCGGTTACCTGGCGAACAAAGTCGGCTCACTTTTGCATAAATAAATAAATAATCGCCTATCAATGCGTTTCCTCTGGGGCTCAGATTGAATTGGGCCCCCTCTTCCCCAGGGGGTGGGGTGCTGAGTGACAGCTGTCAGCCCCCTGGGCCGGGAGCTGGGGGTGAATTGCTGAATCCCTATGCCTTTTGGCTAAGGGCGCCTTCTCCTGCTGGGTCCTGGTCCCCGGGCAGAGCCAGAGGGGCAGGGGGCTGGCTCGGAGTCTAGGAAATAACCTTGTTTCCTGTTCTACAGGAAAAGGGACAGCGACCCAGAGTTTGGGGGCTGGGGATGAGGACTAATGGGAGCTGGAGGGGTTCCCTAGCAGCCTGACACCCCCAGCCTCCTGCCAGTCGAAGGGGCCAGCTGAGGGAGGAAGGATGTGGGCCTTGCTGGCCGGAGGCGGGAGCTGGGGCTGTCCCTGAGTCGGGCAGCGGGCACAGAGCAGGAGGAGGGAGAGAGAGAGAGAGAGAAGCGGGGGCGGGAATTCTCTACCGCAGACCCTGGGGGCCAGGGCCAGATGTGGAGGGGTGGGGAGTCCCCCCTCCCTCCTAGCTTGGGGGCCCTGGGGCTGGGCTGGGAGGGGCTGAGCCTGGTGCCCTCGGTTCTGCACCAGTGCCTGACTGGCAGGGCCAGCTGAATTTGGGCCCAGGCGTCACCCTGGGAGGCAGGGCCAGGCTGCACCAGCCTGGTCCCTGAGCACAAGGAGGGACCCTTGGGGGGCCTGTGCCTGTCTGGCTGGGCAGGCGTTTCCCGCCGGACCAGTTGGTGTCAGGCGGGACTTGGCCCCAGCTCCCTGGGCAGAGCTCAGGGTGTGAGGACAAGCTTTGCCTCCGGGTCAGGGTGGCCACATTCTGTCCGCTGCTGCTGCTGCTGCTGGCGGGGCGGGGGCATGTGCCCGGGCCTGGGCAGAGTCCTGCCAGGAGTATTTGGGGTGTTTCTATTGTTGGCTTGTTCCTGTTCCGTGTGGCCCCGCGTGTGTGTGTGTGTGTGTGTGTGTGTGTGTGTGTGTGTAGCTGTGTGAGCTGGGGCTTTCAAGTGAAAGATTACCAGTCTGTCCATTCCCCCCCACACCTCTCATGTGGAGGGGGGCAGGCTGGGTTGTGGTGGTGAGCTGTGGGGGGACCCCCCAGGTGGCATGTGCGTGCTGCTTGCCATCTCCCTCCTTTGAGCAGATGTATATTTATTTTTATAGCAATGGAAAATCAAACTGGATAGTAAGTTGAATTCATTTTTTTTCTCCTGCCGTGTCAATAGTTGGAATAACCCCCAGAGACTGGTGAACTTCTTGCCCCAGAGCTCCCACCCTTCTGAGGTTTGCATAGATCAGTGAGGGTATGAGCTTAGGGGGACCAGTGGGCACCAGTCCAAACCGTGACTCTTGTCCTTCTTGGTCTGGCACTGGGGCAGGTGCCTGGGTGGGCGGGTCCTCCCCCTCCCCAGAGCCCCCTCCCCAAACCCGCCCCAGGCCCCAGGGTGTTGTCTGGCCTCAGCCATCTCCTTGGTCAGTACCTAAGCTGTGCCCAAACCCTTGGGGACGTTCTCCTGGTGGGCTCCCTCCTCCTTCCTGGGCTCCCGGCCCACGTGCTGATATTTATTTTCTGTAGTAAAATCCATTTTTAATGCCGTTACTTTTGAAATAATATAGAGAGAAACAAATGTGATGTGTTTAAGTTGCCCTCTGTGAGTTTTTAATGTGATCTATGGCTGAGGTAGTGATGGAAGGAGCTGTTGGGCTTGGAGAAATTTGGTGTCATAAAGAAAAAGAGCTTGCTGTTTATTACGGTTGCTGGCCTGGGGGGTCTGGAACAGGGTCGGGGGGCAGGGAGCCCCAGCACCCCCAGATGCTGTGGGTGGACAGCATAGCTTCTCAGTTTGGGGGTATGCACGTTACAGGGCTGTTTTGCATTGATTCCCAGACCTTGAGTGGGACTTTGGTGAGGGGGGCTTGGGGGTTGGGGGGCTCTGTTAACCCCATTCCACCTGCTTAGATCTTGGCAGGGAGGCTTTTGGACCCCCTGCTGAGCTAAAGTGGAGGTCTACTGTTGGGAGGTTGGACTTCAATCCTACAGGAGATTAAGGGGTGGAATCGCCACCTGAGGTTGTAGCTGTATTCCAGGCTTGAGGAGCCAAATGTCCCTGGCTGGAAACTTGGGGGGGTGGGGGGTCGGGGGAAGCTGCTGCTCTGGACTGGCAGAGCCCTAGAGGGACACTGCTGGTTCTCAGATCAGTCTGGAGCATTGACTTTGAGCCACTCCCTCCACTTGGCTTCTGTTTCCCATTGGCTAGGGGCTTTCTCATGGCTAACCTGATCTCCTTCATTTCCCTTCATACCCCCTATGTCCCCCCCCCCCGCCCCCCGCTGACCCCCGACCAACTTTTTTGTTTGTTTGTGGAATACAGAGCTCTGTGTCTCATGCCAGTCACCCAGACCAGGGGGTGCTGTGCTATGCCTTCATACCAGATGCCCAGACACTTCTGGTCTGGTTGAGTGAGGTCAAGCAGACTCACTATTATGGGATGGAGACCAGCTCTGTCTCTGGGCCCCCTGGGTCTCTTGGGACAGCTCCGAAGAAGGGGGAGCCAGGATGGGGAATGCAGGAGGGAGCAAGGATAACATTGTTGCTAATGCCAGCAGATGGGCCCCCCCAGGGAGAGAGCTAGGGGACTGAGCGAGGAGAGGGGAGGAGAGACCCAGACAGCCACATGCCAGGTAGAGAAAGGGAAAGATGGTGGCAGAAGCCAGTGATGAGGGAGTGAGAGAGCAAACAGTAGAGGGGAAGAACCAGGATCACAGCCCCTGGAGGTGGGGCCCAGGGGACCAAGAAGGCCCTAGGCATGTGCCATTCGCTACCCCACAGCCTGGAATGAGCAGGCATTGTTTTTGGAGGAGAGACAAGCAAATGTCTCTGGGAAGAAGGAGGAGGACAGGTGGACTAGAGAGGGAAAGACACCCACAGGAGGAGGGAGAATAGGGATCCAGGGGGATTCCAGGGGTCACTTGTCTAATGGTCCTGCCCCAGGGTAGCCTCTCCCTTCTGCCTTCTCCAAAAGTCTGGGAACAGAGCAGAGCTATTCTTTGGACTGGGGGGGCGGGTCCTGAGGCAGGTAGGTGCCCACAGGTTGTGTGTGCTCCATGCCAAGAGGCACCTGGGATTTTAAAGGCGGGGAACATTAGAGTCCCAGAGATGCCAGGGGTATCGTCCATTGGACCCCCTCACACATTGTTTGAAAGGAGAAATCCCAGTCTAGGGAAGGGACTCATTTGCTCAGGGTCACAGATACTTGGCAATGCCAGGCCTGGGACCTAGGCTTTTTGCACTCTAGCAGTCTGTAGTTAGAGAATAAGGACAGCTGCAGGGGGCCTCCTGGGTGCAGAGGGGGCCTGGAGCCTGGAGAGAGGAGCAGGCGGGCACCCTTGTGGCCAGAGTCCCCCCAGGGGAGGGGGAGGCGCCGCTGCCGGGAGAGAGAGGGAGGGAGGGGAGAGAGGAGGGGAAACAGTGAGTCAGGCTTCCAAGAGCTGAGGATGAGAGAGCCAGGGCTGGGAGGGAGAGGGCAGGGAGGACTGCTCAGAAGCTCAGAAAGGGAGGGGGCCCAGCCAGGGGCAAGGAGAGCTCTAGAGGGAGGGAGCCGGCCTCTGGCCCTGGCCCAGCAGTAGGGCTGTGCAGCGGGAGCAGCCAGTATGGACTTTGCTCATGGTAGGTCAGCGTCCCTTTCTCTGTGATTCCACACCAGGGTCTCAGGAGGAATAACTGTGACCTCCCATCCCTTCCTCAGTTTCCCCATCTGTTGTGGGACTGTGGGATTTGGACTGTTCTCGGAGAGAGAATGGGGGGCACAGAGCAGACTGGGAGGGTACTGAGGGATGTCACATAGCTCCTGGCTGGGTGCTGGAGGTCCTCTTGGAGCCTGCCACCAGCACAGGGCAGGGCACATGTCTCTGGGGTGGGGCGGCTTCTTGAGTCGTCTGAGTTGCTGGGTGGGAGAGTGGGGGTGGCAGGCCATGTGTGCTAGGGTTTGCTCTGTACGTGCGTGTGCGTGTGTGTGTGTGTGTGTGTGTGAGAGAGAGAGAGAGAGGATGAGGTGCTGGCCTGGCAGTGGTAGGTAGGCTGCATGGGGCCTCTCAGAATGGCGAATGCCTAGACAGGATCAGGGTCCCCACATGCCCAGAACCAACCTCCACTTGGGGATGGAGGAGATATTCTTATATCTCCCCCCTCAAATCCCTATGGGTCCGAGGTTCTAGAGAAACTGGGAGGCAGGAATGGCCCCTGTGGGAGCTCCACATACCTAGAGCTGGGAAGAGAACTAGAGACATCCCCAGGGACTGCCTGGAAGGGAAGAGAGAAGGACCCCCCTCCCACCCAGCTGACAAGAAACTGTGAGCTCTTAGCCCCTTCCCTCTCCCTTATCCTGGCACCCCCCCCAACCCCTCCCTCCCGGATCCCAGAATCTCTGCCATTGGCTAGGGGATAAGGAAGGTGGGCACTGAAGATCCCTCCCCTGCAAGGCCTAGCTTTGGGGGGCGGGTGTTGTTGAAGTGAGGCCCCTTGCCTCCCCCCTTACCTACCCATGCACAGACTCAGCTGCAGGGAGGCCCTGCTTTCTCTCCTCTTTCTGCTCTGGGGTCCTTGGCCTGGGAGCCCAGAGGAGGGGCCGCTTCTGCAGCTGGCTGGCCCCGAACTCCCAGCTCAGCCCAGCTGCTACTGAAGCTTCCAGAAGCTGCAGCTCTGCATCACGCTCCCCCCCTACCCCCTGAGCCAGGAGAGGCCTTTGCTGACCTGGGGGAGGGTACCTTGGGGAGCGAGTGGGCACCCTTAGAAGGACTAACACAGACAACCAGACAGATGGGTGGTGGAACAGATGGACAGAGACACCCACGCACAGGCAGACGGAGAGAGACGGACAGATGGACCAGGACAGGGAGAGACGGACAGACAGAGGTGCTGGCAGAGAGAGGAGGAGTCAGAAAAATGGAAGAGCCTGGGGAGAGAGAAACAGACAGAGAGACTGAGACATGGAGACACAGAGATCCCAGAAGGGAGACAAGGTGACTGAGATAGGAGGAGGAGAGACTCAGGGAGAGGGTGAGAGACAGGAAGAGATAAAGAAAGGGGAAACCCAGACATAGAGAGAAAGAGAGAGAGGAGAGGCGGAGAGGCTTGAGGCTACAGACCACAAACAGGGATTTGATGAGAATCTGGAAGGTGTTTTCTCCTGCTTCCCTCCCCAAACCCTTGGGCCAGCCAAGTCTCCATTCCTTCCACCCCCGGCTCAGTTTCCAGCTGCTAAAGAGGTCAGAGAGAAAGAGAGAGAACAAGAGAGGGAGAAGCACGCAGAGAGACCCCCTCCTCCCTGCTTTCTTTGTAGGGGAGGGAGTTACTCAGAGCAGTTTTCCCAGCCCTGACCCCTGCTCCAAGATGGACATATCACTTGTGTCAGAAAATATCACACTCATCACTCACTGGGTGTCTCCTTGTGTAAATGCACTCCCATCTTCATACCTGTCCACACAGGCCTACACACACACACACACACACACACACACACACACACTGTGACGTGAATCTCTACCCTCACACTCATCCCTCATCTCACAGTGTAACTGGGGAACGCATACCTATACTTCCTCATCCCTAAAGGCAGTGACACGCATGCCTCGTCATGGGGTCCCAGGACGTGCTGACACATGCATGCACACAGTCACACCTTCACCCAGACAGTGGCGGTCACGCCAGAGCAGAGGGAGGGCTCTGCCTGGAGGTGAAGCTCAGTGGTCCCAGGTGTCAGTGTGAGGGTGGCGTACCCTCCTTCTCCTTCCCAGCTGGCAGTGGGGGGAGGCTAGGGGGCCATCTCGGTGAGCGGGAGCCTTCCTCAGGACTTGGCTGGTGGGCTGAGTGACGGGAGAGACACTCTCTGAGCGCTGGGGAGGCTGCGTGTGTGCACCACCTGCAGACATGTGCACGTATGTCTGGGTACAGCGTGGCGGGTGCCTGTGACGGCGGGTGTGAGGAAGAGATGATCGTGTGTGAGGTGGGACATGGGCGTGACGGGGAGATCCAAGGTGCGTGGAGCGTGTGGGGGTGTGTGCGATGGCTGCTCGTCAGGCATGTGTGTGCTGACGTGTGTGCCTGTCACAGGTGTGTGCTGCCACCTGGGTCTGCAGAGTTGGGGGGGGTGTCGTGAGTGTGTGGACGCACAGGTACAGGGCCCTGGGGGCGAGCTGCATGTGTGTGAGGGTGCAGTGTCACGCAGATGTGAAGGTGTGGGGGGGGGTTGCGTGTGGGTGTAGGCAGTGTGCGCGTGTGTGCGTGTGTGTGTGTGGAGGGGGTAGCTGCCTGGGTGAGGCTGCGAGCTTGCAGCCAGGCTTGGAGGGCTGTTTTCTGAGGCCAGGATGCTGCTGGAACAGAGGCCGTCCGCACGAACACACGCGAAGGGGCTCTGAGGCTCACAGTTGGGCACTGACCCACACAGACGCACAAGGACAGACATACCCGCCCCTGTCCTCCCTCTTCCTCTCTCCTGGCGTCAGTGGTTTTCAAAGGAGCCTCCATGAGGACTGTTTGCTGTGCAGCTCCCCCCAGCCCCCAGCCTGGGCCTCTTCAAACACAGTGATGCCCTCCAGGCAGCTTTGTGGAAGCTCCTGCCTCAACCATCTGAAGGCAGATGGGTGGGTTGAGATCTGCTGCTGCCCCCCAGGGAGCGAGGAGGCGGCTCTGCTCCTCTGGCCTGGGCGCAGGCTGAGACAGATGGACGAAGCCCCCTTCCCCGTTCTCCACACCCCCTCTCAGGGTCTGGGGGTGGGCAGGCACCCTCCCGCACCAAAGAGGGGTTCCAGCAGGCGGCCCCTGAGCAGAGGCTAGGACTCTGCCCGTCATCTCCCCAGAGGGGCACCTATCCTCACCCTGAGCCCTATCTCGTGTCTAAGCACAGGGGCCCAACTGTAGCCCCCAACACCTGAATATCCAGCTGTCCCTCCTCTGCTTACCGCTCCAACACCCCTAAACACACCACTGCTCCAGCTACAAACACTTCCACACATATCCACCCTTCCAACACCCCACTGCCCCATATACACACCTGGCCCCAGCATGCCCCAAACATACAACCACCACACACCTTCCCCCCCACACACACAGTTATAGCCCTAGTCATGAACCCAAACCCAGATTCTTAGGATCCCCAGCATACACCCAACACATACAGACACACATTTATTAACTCCCTCTTGAGCCCCCCACCTCCCTGGATACACACAGGACCCCAGAGCAGCCCTAACACCTTCCCCGTACTCGAACTTTCCCCAACACCTCACCAGACGCACACTCAGACTCTCCCTACAGCCCTAGCGTTTCTCCCAGCTGCAGCCCCGCACCTCCCCGAACACACCAACCAACCCCTACACCTTTCTGGACACACAGCCTCCCCCACTCACCACACACACGCACACTGCCTGCTCAACACCCACTCAAACAAGAACACCCTCTTCAGCCCTGCCACATACCTTGAACACAGACATAGCTTCGGTTCTGCTTCACTTCTAAACAGATAATGTCCCCCCAGCTTCTCATACCTTCCCAGGCATGTGCATGCACACACCCCTGCACACACACGCACACTCCCCCATAGACCCAGCACTTCAACAGGCTGTCCCCTGTATGTCCCCAGCAAGCCCCAGCTCCAGTCCTTTCCTTGGCCATCTCAGGGCCCAGGGACAGCCCCACACCTTGCAGCTCTGTCCTACCCCCGCCCCCCAACATACCTCAACTCAGTTCCTCTGTAGCTCTCACCCCCAACCCCACACATGCCAGCACCCCCCCACAGCACTCTCCATCACAGCTCCCCCACTCCACATCTTGTCCAGGCCCCCTCCCCACCACACACACCCTCCCAGACAGCCTCAGCCAGCCCTGCACACACACTTGCTTGCTCTTGTAGCTGTCTCTCCCTCTCTGCTGTCCAGTCCTCCCCCACTTCCCAGAGCCTCCTCTGCCTGGGGAGGCATCTCTGCCCCCCTCCCTGCCCCAGGCCTTTCATTCCTGGACAGTGAGGCTGTGCATCTGGTTCAGAGCTGCCCCACCCAAGACCCTGTGCTCTGGGCATCCTGGCCTGGGCTTTGGGGGTTTGGGGCCTCTTTTGGGGGCTCCTGGCACCTGGTCACCCTGGTCTCTCAGCCAAGAACTCGGAGTACCCAACCCTGCCCCGGCTCTGGCATGTATGCTGGGGGTGTGTGTAGGGGGATTTACCCCGGCCTGCACATTCTCAGGTGCTTGCCAGCCTGCCCCCCCCCCCCCAACCCGGGCTTACCTGAGAGGGACATTGGGCCTGGGGCTTCAGGGAGAGAGATGGGTGAGATGTTGGCTTGACATGCCCCCCCCCCCCAATCTGGGCTTCGGGACTTGGTCTCCCTGGGAGTCAGTTCCGACAGTGAAGGTTACTTTACTAGATGCATGATTTTAAACGGAATCTCCACCATCTGTTCCACCCCCTAATTACAGATGCACAGAATCCGCCTCAGAGGGCAGCGTGAGGGGAGTGATTTAGAGGCTGAGCTGCTTCTGCCTGCATTAGGGCTGGGAAGATGGGGGGGGCTCTGGGTATTGCTTGCAGCCCCCCACATCCCATCTCTTTCCCAGGGGCCCCTCATGCCTTTTCTTGCTGGGAGAAGGCTCGGAGAAAGTTTCTCCCAACCCCCAAGATCTGAAAGAGGAAGCCACTGCATTACTGAGGGAGGGGTCCCCAAGATACCGCCTGTGTCCCAGGCCCCAAGTCCTGGGATGCTGGCTCCATTAGAGCCTTAAAAAATTCAGTGGATCGATCTCCTGCCTGTTTCTTTGCCCTGGGGAGCCACAGACTCTGGCCCGGCCCAGCTGTCTGCCCACCCCAGGGGTAGCCGAGATCGGTGAGGCAGAGCGGGGGTCAGAGCAGAGAGGTGGGAGCAGGTGGGAGAGGTGGGAGCAGAGAGGGGGCCTCTCGGTTCCAGCAGCAAAGGACACGGGCTGGCATACCAAGACCCAGCAGGTGTGTTCGCACATCTGTGCCCCTCCACCTTGGTGCCACTGTGATGCCTAACCCCAGTTTGAGCCGTGCTTTGTGGGGCTAGACCAGCCCTGGGAGCCAGAGGGGCCAGGGCCTGAGCTCTCAGGGTTCCGAGGGTGACCAGAGGGTCACCGGGCTACATACACTCTGAGGACCAGTCCGCCTTTGCCCACAGGTGCAAGGGACCTGGCCCCCAGCCCGCTTGGTGGTGGCAGTGGCGGGCACACTGCGGTAGATGCTGGAGCATTCACTGCAGGGAGAAAGGGAGCGAGGTTGGGCTGGAGGAATTTTAAAGATTGCTGCAGGCAGGAGGGTCTCTGGAACCCCGTGGAGCGGGCAGTCATGCAGAAGTAATCCTATCGCCGCCTGCCTGGAGGAGTGGAGGGGAGAGGGGCCAGGGAGGGGAAGGATGGAGCAGTAGCCCCGTTCCCACCTCAGCCTCTGCCCTAGCCAGCTGCGGAGGGCGCCAAGGACCCTGGGGGCCTTCCCGGAGGAGGCACCTTGTCTCCTCCATTCCGCTGTGGCATGTGCCCCCTGGAGGGGCAGTGCTGCAGCTGTTGCTCAGCTCCAAGCTCCGGGTATTATAAATAATGCAGCTCAGAGGTGGGGGCCAGCTCAGCCCCCGGTCACCTTGGGTCACCCAGTGTGATGTCTCCAGCTGGCAGGCCTGTGGCAGAGCCCCTCTCCCTTCCAGCCTGCTCCTCCTCTTCCGCTGTGTGAGTTTGGGCCAGAGGCCCAGCCTCTCTGGGCTGGGGTTGTGGGGCCGGGGGGCGGGGGGGGGGGCAAGGAATGTGGAAGAACCCAGAAAGCCCTGTCCTTTTGTCCCACCCCCAGCCCTCACAGGTTAGCTGGTAGCTTGCTCAGCCAATCCAGGCTGGGAAGGGCAGGCCTGCTCTAGTGGGGCCTCACCCATTCTGCCTCCTCCATTTTGCAGATGGAGTCACCGAGGCCAGAGAGGGAAGGATGGCCAAGGCCAGCCAGCTGATGAACCCCTCCTTCCCGCCCCATTCTGCTGTCACTCAGGCTCTTCTCAGCCTCAGCTCAGCTAAGAGCAGGGCCTGGGGGGGGGTGGGCGGGGGATGTTTGGGAAAGTGGTTGCGGCTGAGAGGTTGCCATGGCGATGCTGCAGGATGCCGAGCTGAAGTGGGGGTCCTACAGGGTCTCTGGGGCCCCCAGCTCCACACCCCTGTGGTCTTCTCTCCATCTCCTGTCCCCCACCCAGATGCCTGTCAGGCGGCTTCGGTGACAGGCCGGGTGGGTGACAGGTGGTGCAGGTGATGGGCTGGGTGGGTGACGAGCTGGGTGGGTGACAGGTGGTGCGGGTGCGAGGCAGGCAGGTGACAAGCTGGGTGGTGACGGGCCCTGCTGATGACAGGCAGGGGGTGTGGTTGGCGAGGATGCCGTCTCCTGGCTGGTGGCCTGTTGGAGCCCCCCGCCCTCATGCGTGTGCACACACATAGACTCTGGGCGCAGAGCTTGGGGCTAAGATACTAATGAGGCTTATTACGTGTGGAGGGGCAGGTGCCCAAGCTCACTAATGAGAGGCCTTTAACAAATAGGGGAGACAGCTGGGGGCTTCAAGGAATTTGGCTGGCCCTCCTGAGCTGAGGCCCTGGGGGTCCCAATCTGGCTGGAGGATGGCTCATTCTCCAGCCAGGTTGGGACCCCTCCTCACCTCCCTTGAGGCTGCTTGGGTTCGTGTTAGTGCTACCATGACAGGAAAGCTACCATCGTTCAAGCATTTCCTCTCCCGCACCAAACCCTAGGTGCCTGTTCTCTTTTCAGCTCGACCAGTTACAGGAGGGAGGCCCCATTACCCATTCTACAGATGCACAAACTGAGGCTGAGAGAAGGCAAGGGACTTTTAACACAGTTTCTGTTACAGCTGGAATTTTAATTCCGGTCTTTCTGTCTGTCCCCAGAACATGCCCTTAACCACCCCACCAAGAAAACTCAGGTTTTAGTCCAGACTCAGACCCTCTTTCAGGGCGTCAGTTTTGCACTTCTGGAAAACAGATGTGTGATGGAGGGGTACTCACCATAAGATCATCAGGTCTGTCTTGGGAGGCTTTGGAGGGCTCTGCCAGGTACCTACCTGCCTCAGTGTCACCCCATGTGGCCCAGATTCTGGACTGGAGAGAGGGCAGGGCTAAATGCTGAGAGAGCTGAGCTGAAGAGGGGACACCTGGGATATATGAGCCATTTCCTGCCCTGGGCGATGGGGAGACCAAGGCCTGGAGAGGAGCAGCAACCTCCCAAGGTCACACACTAGGTGCGCTAGAGGGCCGCGTGGGATCCCAGGTCTCCCTGCCGCTTGAGAGGGCAGGGCAGGGTGTGGTGCTTGGCGGGGAGAAGGCCTCCTCCTGGGCCCCACCCACCAGCCTTAGCTTCTGCCCTGGAGATTGTGAGCCCCCAGCTCCTAGAAGGGTTGTAGGGGGCCGTTGGCTGCGTCTTTAGGGCCATGCCCCCTCCCCATCAGTCTGGGTCCACAGTGTCAGTTGAGCCCCTCCCTTTGGAACCCATTGGGGTGGAAACTCCCTGGCAACACCTGATGGATGGATTAGGACCCTGACATTGGCCTGGGGCCACAGCATGACCCTGGAGGGACCAGGCTGGGGCTGGGGGCTTGGAGGGGAATTTAAGAGAGAAGAATTAGGCTCATAAATCTTGGAGCAACTCAGTTCTCCTCCTCCTCGACCTTAATCTCTTACCAAACCTGCTCTCCAGCTGTGCATCCAAGACTGGGGCTTGAGGGACTCCTCCTTCCCATACCCTTTACCCTCCAACTGATGTGCAGCCCTTCCTGGAGTCGTAGGTACCTCTGACAGGGAAGAAAGAGTTGCAGGATTGGGCAGGATTAAGACCTTGCGTGTCCAGGCTACTGGATTTGGCTTCAGATTCATAGTGACAGGTAGGGCAGAAGGCTTCAATGCCTCAGTTTCCCTAGTCTTGAGTTTTAAATCCTCTCTTGGTGCCTGTCCACTCAATCAGGAAGGAACATTAAAACCAAGAGGGATTTTGCAGCTGCAGGACACAAGGCCCTGTCCTCAGAAGCCCCAGTCTGAGATGAGAAGCACAGCCCTGGCCTTGGGAGCCCTCAAACCCAGAGGTGAGGTCTAGAATCCAGTCTGGGCGTGTGCTGAGGTTCAGGTGGGAAGTGGGTGGTGCCGGGTAGCTGGCCTGTGATGGTTTTCTGAAGCAAAGGCTTTGGCTAGGGGGAGGCCCAAGGTGGGGGGGTAGGTTAAGGGGGTTGGTTTGCCTAGGAGCTTGGAGAGCCATCTTGGTTGGGGGGTGGCTGGAAGTGTCGGCTTTCCCACAGGCCTGGGCAGCATTAAACTGAAGTTCTGGGGCCTTCTTGGCTCCCCAGGGAACCCACTGCTGCCTGGCCCTGGGGACCCAGGCGTCCTGGCGGGTGAGGGCGGGTCTCCAGCAGGCGTCCTGCCAAACCCTGCAGCCTGCTCACTAGGAATCTTGTTGCTGAGAGATGGAAAATCCCGGGCCGGGCCTGCAGCTCATCCCTCCCCTCCGGGAGGAGGAGGGGCCCAAAAACTCCTTCCTGCATTTCCCCCCTCCCATCTGGGGCTGGGCTCTCCTTGGTAGTGGGTGGGGCTGGGGGGCCCAGGACAGGCCTCTAAGGCTCTCCGTCACATGTCCTGGAGCCCAGCCCAGCCCAGCCCGCAGTGGGCACCAGGGCACTCCGGAGGCAGAATGGGCCTGGTGCGGCTGAGAAGAGGTGGGGGTGGGGTGCCAAAGACAGAGGGGGCCTGGATGGGGGCCGAGCCTGGCCCTGGCCCCACTGGCTCCCCCAGGGCGGAGGGTGAAGAGTTGGTTCTCTCCTTGGACAGGAAGACGAATGATCCCATTATGGGAGCGTGATTTTATTCCACGTGTCACGGAGTCTGAGATTAACTTGCTCACCAGTCTGTGACAAACCCCTCACACCCTCACACCCAACACACACACACACACACAGACACACATATCCTTGGTCTTACTAACGCACATCCCACAGGCACAGATAAACATTTCCATAATACAACACACAGCAGAGTCTCACACACAGAGACACAAGCAGACACTCACACTTAGCTCTAGACCCACAGCCTCAGAAGCACAACATTCCCTCACACCGAGGCCACACAGACCCACGGCTCCAAATAGGCCGCCCAGGGGGATGCTTGCAGCCCTACCGGGACAGGGACAGGCACAGGCCAAGGACGCCCAGTGCCCTGTAGACACAGATAAACTTAGACACACACAAACCCAGACACAGTCATGCGGACAGGCACAGACCAACAGCCACACACACTGAGACAAAGGCCCAGATACATACAGAGACAAAGGCAGGCACAGACACACAGCCGGCAGTGCACACACAGGCACAGGCGTGCACACCCGGACACAGACAAAGACAAATAAATGCCCAGAGGTTTAGCTGTGGACAGATGTAAGGAGCACGCACATCTGGGCCTCCTCGACCTCCTTGCCCGGGGACATGGTAATCTGGCGCCTGTGGCTCCAGGGAGAACTCTGAGGAATCTCTCAGTCGGAGCCCCCCACCCTGGGCCCAGGGCCAGCCCCCCCAACTCTGGCACAGGGCCCGTGGTCGAGGCCACGGCAGCCACACCCTCAGTGGAGCTCCAACATCTCTACCCTGCCCTGCCTGTCGGACACATACAGGCCCGCCGTCTCCCCCTGCACAGGCTTAGCGCCGCACCCCCCTGCCCACACAGCGTTTCTCACTCGCACCGCCCCCCAGTAGTCCCCTTCTTTCTGGTTGTCTCTCTCAGCCACTCCCCGCCCCCCACCCCGAGCACACATGCACCGCCTTGAGCACCTACACCCACAACCCTCACGACACACACCCTCACCTGTTCTCACTCAGACCCACCAATCCAACACGCGGGCTCTCTCCTTCCTGTGTGCCCTCGCCTTCTTCTCCATGGACCCCCCCAAGCCCACATACGGGCACTCCTTTACATCCTCACCTTCTCCCTCACAGACTCATTCACAAATGCAGCACACACACACACACACACACACACTCCCCGACACACATCCTCACCACTTTCTCACATGCGTGCGCGCGCACACACACTTTCAGAGCCTCCCTCACACCATCGCTTTCCTTCCTCTGTCTCTCACAAACACTCCCTCTGCCAAGAGTGTAGCTCTGCCGCAGAACAGCCCCTGACAGCATTT
The DNA here is from genome assembly GCF_030435805.1 of Mustela lutreola. Lineage (NCBI taxonomy): Eukaryota > Metazoa > Chordata > Mammalia > Carnivora > Mustelidae > Mustela > Mustela lutreola. The sequence goes on along the minus strand of NC_081299.1, from coordinate 20,239,484 downwards.
GTCACTGTTCTCCACCACGTCCTTGGCCTTTCTGGCCTCGGTCCCTTCTCCTCCACCTCCAGCCCCCGGACACTGCGGCCTTGTGTTCTTCTGTCATTGCTCTCTTTAGCCAACAAATATATACGGAGCATTCAATCAACGGTGCTGATTGGGCCCTGATTATTGGTTAAGCACTGGGGACCCAGGGGACACAGGTCCTTCCCGCATAGAGTTCTCAATTTTGTGACTGGTTTGTTTGTTGCTTATCTCACCTGATGAGATTTTTAAGGTAACCCTTGGTCTTGTATGTTGAGGGATGTGTAGGAATTCACAGGAGAAGTAGGGGCAAAGTGTTCCAGACAGAGGGAACATCATATGCAAAGCCTGGAAGTAAATCAAGGTACGGTATGGCAGGAGCACAGGGGCAGTGTTGAGACTAGAGGAGAAGATGCATAGAGAGCAGAAGCCGGGTGTCCCAGACTTCAGATGCCTTGCTCACAGGTTTGGATCTCATCTAGTGGGCCACAGGGACTCATGGGAAGACTTTAGAGCCAAGACAAGGTGGGGAGAGATGGGAGGCAGGGAGGCTAGTTGAGAGGCTTGAGGAGTCCAGATAGGAGATGATGCTGGTCTGATCTAGAGGAGGCAAATGGGATGGGAAAAGAGAGACTCATTTAGGAGCAAGGACCGGTGGTGTCCCAATTCCTGAGCTGTGACCTTGGGAAGGTCCCACAGCCTCTAAGTTAGGCCCATCAGCTGAGGATGGGACAGAACAGGAGCCGGGCTCCTGGGTAGTAAATGCCCAGTCGGTGAGAACCACTATTGTCAGTATCCATGGGACATGGGGGACATCGAATGAAGAGGTGATTTCATGAGCACCTACTGCATGCTAGTACTGTGCGGGGGCACAGAGGTGTGGTCTGTGACTCTGGGCAGTTCACACACCCGAGAACCACAGGAGACAGGAGAGAGCTGAGCATGGAGGGGAAGGCAAAGCACCCTGGAAGATTAAAGAAGGACGAGGCAGCACATGGCAGGGTCTGGGTGGCTCATGGTGGCTCTGGCATTGAGCCAGACCGTGAAGAGGCTGGTTGAACTTGGGCAGGTGGAGGTGGAGGGAGAGCTTCGGGACCGTGTGGACAACAGCCCGAGGGCAAACCAAGGAGTCTAATCTGGCCCCTGTGGGAGACACAAGATTGGGGAGTCTTGGGGTGGAATCATAGAGGAGGGGCCTTGGCGGCCAGGCTGGGGTGGTCAGCATGGGGTGGATCTGTGGTGGTGACGTGGAATGGGCCCATGAGAGACTCCCTCCAGGCGCTGCTGCTAAGCTGTTGCTCAGACAAATGCCTTGCCCTCTTTGGTCTCAGTGTCCCCATCTATGTGATCAGGTGATCAGTGCTATACAGGAGGAGATCCTGGTATGACATCCCAAGGGTTGGTCTAGCCATCTTTGCAGGACATCTTCTGGCCTGGGATTCTGGGCCCCAGCAGTGCTTTTTTCCTGAGCATTTGGAGCAAAAGAAAGGAGCAAATTGAGGGGTTCCCCAGAGACAGATTTGAGGCCTTCTGAGCAAGAGACCCAGGAGCTTAGCATGAAAAGAGGGGCATTTTTGCCAGGGTCTGACTCCAAGTCCCAGAGGTAACCTAGAAGAGAAGGCCAAGGTCCCTCTTCCCTTCTGCCCTGACCCACGCAGTGGTAGATGTGGGCCATATGCCCAGGAGGGCACAATGCCCAGGCCCTGGCCCAAGGGGTGTCAGGACCCTTCCTGCCCACTAAGGGAGGAGCAGGGCTGGAATTCAGGAATGTGGCCTAGGGCTTGGAATCCCCTGGGGTTGAGGAGCCAGGAGGCCCTTCTCAGGCTGGTGGAGGCACGTAAATGCCTGTGTGTTCCACCATTGATACCTGGGGTCACCAGAAGTTGTGGTATAAGGTATGTTCTGTTGACCACCCCCCCCCCCCCCGCCCCCGCAGCTGCCCTGGATCCTAGCTGCAAGGGGCCCTTTAAGCATCTTACCTGTGAGGTGGGGCTGGTAGAGAATTAATTTCCTGTGCTATTTTAATTTTGCTGTATTTAATTTGCTGTTTATTTTAATTAATTAACGGCGGGTAATCGTCTATCCTAACTTGCTGCCTCTGGCTCCTCTTCCTTTTCGGAGGGGTAGAAGGCCAGGCCAGGTAACTGCTGAGTTAGTCGTGGGGGAGAGGGAGAGCCCTGGGGGCATGTCCCTGTTCCCCTTTGCCCTTCTCAACCCAATGGTCTTCTCCACTCTCCCTGGCTCTCCTCCAAAGGGCCCTCCCCACCCTCCCTCACTTGTGGTCCCTCCTACTCCTCCCTCCCCTCTCCCCAGTATGGCTCCAGGGCTCCCTGTGCAGTAACTTGGTGAAGAGAGGCCTGGCACAAGGCCCCTGCCTCCCTCCCCCACCTCCCCAACAAATAGATTTTAATGTCATAGGGTGGTGGTTTAAAGGATAGGGAGCTTGGCTTGCAACCCGTGCGATACTTAAGGGCTGGTTGGGGAAACTTTCAAAGAGGGGATCTGCTTTAACGGCAGCCCCCTCGCCCACTCCAGTGCCCACAACAGCATACCCATCTGTGTGGTCAGGCCTGTAGGATGCTGGCATGTCCGTCCATCTGTGAACACATCCTTGGCACGTTTTCAATTATTGGTTAATCTCTAGAATGGACTCTCTAAAGGAGGATGATCCCCTATAGAGATGAGGAAGTGAGATTCAGAAAGGCTAAGTGATTTACCCAAGGTCACACAGCAACTAAGAATGGCAGGGCCTGGATTCTGGCTGTCATCTATCTGGCTGCAGAGAAAGTTAACAGTTGGAGGGAGGGGACGGGAAGTGGCTTGGGATTAGGGTAGGGGTATTAGGACCGGTAACTGGTGTCCTCTAACTTTGGACACTGTGGGGAGAGGAGGAATGGGTCCTTGCCACAAGGGGCTTCCTGAGGTATGAGGTCCGGCTTCCATTTTCCTGTGTGTCTTCAGTTTTCTGTTTGGATCTGAGGTTTGCTTTGTCACTCTCACTGTACCCTACCAGGGGGATCCTTTCGTGGCTAGGTGGAATCCATTTATCATATTCCAGGCACTTTTCTAGCTTTAGAAATAGATGCTCATTTAATCAGCTAGTAGCCCTGTCATTATCATCTTCATCTTGCATATCAGAAAACCGAGGCTTAGAAAGGTTAAGTAACTTGCCCAAGGTCCCACAGCTCGTACCTTGGGACAGCCTTTGAACTTGGAACACAGAGATCCAGAGTCCTTGTTCTGAGCTACCACATATCCTACCCTCTTCATGCTGTAGGTGGGAAATAGGAGCCCTGAATTCCCCAGAGATGTGGAATCTTGGGGGAGCCTGGAGCCTAAGTTGAAAGGGAGATGTGGCCCCACTCTCACCAACCCCAAATCTGCTAAGACCTGTTCCATGGGAGGAAGCAGTTAGAGCGTGAGGGTGGGCTTAGCTAGGAGGTGCAGATCAGCTACTGGAAAACCTTCCGTGGGGCCTGGATCACCTGCTGCTGTGCGGGCTGGGGTGGGGGGAGGGCAGTGAAGGTGGACCTCAGATGGCGCCCTCAGAGAGCTTGTCTCCCGACTGGAAAGACAAGGGAGGTGTGTCTGAACAGTTACCAGCAGTTGTATAAGACAACAGGAGAAAAACATCACAAAATGTGATGCAGAAGAAAAGAGTTTTGAGCTTTGGATCCCCATGTAACCTTAGTTACTCGACTCCTTTCTGAGCCTCGGTTACCCTGTTTGTCCAGGGGAAGTAAGCATGGCACTGACTCTAGGATTTGATGAGGCTCACATGAGATGAAGTGTGAAGGGTTTGAGCTCAGGAGCGGGGGCTCAGTGAACATCCCATCTAGATGCTCAGGTCCCACCTCTGGAGAAGGAAAGGGCCTCTCCCCGCCGCTCCACCCTGTCCCAGGTCTGCCCTTGGAGCAGATCAGGACAGGAACAGTGAGGGTGAGGAAGGCCATGAGCATCTCACCTTTGGAGTCAGGCCACTTGGGTTTAAATCCCAGAGATGCTGAGTCGCTTACACTGTCTGGACCTTGATTTCCTTGTCTGTAAAATGGGTATTATAATAGTGGCCCCCCCCTGTTGGCTGTTGTGAGTATTAAACTAGTTAATTCATTTATTCAGTAAGCAATAGTGAGCACCCGCTAGGTAGCAAGCATATTGCTACTCATAGCAAATAATAAGTGGTCAGTACATGTTAGCAGTCTTACTAGTATCCTCATTACATTAAGGGTGGCTTGTTCAGAGAGGAGGCTGAGGCTTTTAGAGGGGATGAGCGACACAGTAGAATGCTGTAGAAGTAACAACAGGCTGATTTATTATTGAGCGCTTACTATATGCCAGGCGCATTAGCTCCTAAGGCAGGTACTTGTATTGTCCCCATTTTGCAGATAGGAAACAGGTTCAAAGAGGCATACAGACCTGCCCAGAGGAACACAGCTAGAAAGGGCTAGGGCTGGAAACTGAGAGACTCAGAAGCCAAGCTCTTAATTACAAAGCTGTAAACCTGCTTAAGAGATGGTGTGGAGTGGGGGCAGTGATCTAGCAGAAGAAGGAGGGAGAGACCTCACCAGGAGGGAGACAGAAGTGAGCGAGGCCTCCAAATTCAGGAAGGAGTGAGGGAATGGACCAAGTCAGCGTTTGCTCCCCCAGTGGTTTTTCCCAGCAATAAAAAAGGTATGAGCTCAGGGAAGGGAGCAAGTCAAGACCGGAAGATGTAGGTCTCGAGAAATGAGCACAGTGGACAGAGGTGGGAAGCCCCTCAGTCCAGGTGGAGCACACTGTTATCAGCAAAGGTCCTGAGGTGAGAACGAGCAGCTTGGCTTAGGGCTAAAAAGTGGAGGAAATGGTTAAGAGAGGTCAGAATAAGGGTTGGGAGGACTGGTGGCCTCAGGGGCAGAGGGAGAGTGGAACCCCAAGGAAATGGGGAGGGTGACAGATTCAAGAAGCTTAGCTAATATAGAAGTAGAAATAAGCCCCCATCTGAACAGGAAATAGAGCAGAGTGATCTAGAGGGCAGGCTCTGGAGTCCAGTCCTAGCCAGGCTGCTTCCTACCATGTGATCAGAGCAAGTCACTTGAGGTCTCATTTTTCAGAACGAGGACTCATGAAAGTACCCATCTAAGATGGAAAGACCCATGAGAAGTGGTTAGCACAGTGCCTGGCGCGCAGGGAGTTCTCCATTCATTCATTCGCTCATTCATTCATTCCTCAACTACCAAGTGCACACTTAGTGTCGGGGACTTTTCTAGGGCACACAGCAGAGAACAAAGTAAAGTAAACAGAGAACAAGGTAGTATCCCTGCCCTCAAGGAGCTGACATTTAGAGGGTGAAACGGTTAACCCAGAAAGAAGTAAAATGCATGGTGTGTGAGATGTTGCTAAGTGTCACAGAGAAAAATGAAACTGGGAAAGGGCTTGGGGAGGGCCAGAGTTGCAGGGTGATTGCAGTTTTAAGTAAACTCATAAATGGAGGTTATTGGTAGTATTATTCATGCAGCGGGTTTTTGTTTTGTTTTTTAAAGATATTATTTATTTATTTGACAGAGATCACAAGTAGGCAGAGAGGCAGGCAGAGAGAGGAGGAAGCAGGCTCCCTGCTGAGCAGAGAGCCCAGCTTGGGGCTTGATCCCAGGACCCTGGGATCACGACCCCAGCCAAAGGCAGAGGCTTTAACCCACTGAGCCAACCAGGCGCCCCATCATGCAGCAGGTTTTAATAGAAAAAGTACCTTCCAGTCTATAAGGCATTTTTCCTTTATGAGAATCACTCAAGATGTAGATATTGCTGTCCCCATTTTATAGATGAGGATGTTGAGGCTCAAAGAGGAGAATCAGACCCAGGAGTCATAACTCCGAGGACAGTGCTGACTCCCTAGGACTCCCAGCAACAAGGGAGTGTTATTCCCAAAAGTCTAGAGGACAGAAGGCCTAACGGGAGAAGGGGAGGATATAGCAGCAGAGAGGCCTGCTTCCCGGAGCCAGAGCTGCGGTCAGCATACCCCGGCATGGCCTGATCAGGGTGAGTTCAGAGCGTGGCTGGACCCAGGGGCAACCCTGAGGGCAGAGCGGGGGCAGCCGGCTGGGCCTGAGACACTGTGTGATTGAGCAAAGGGGCAGAAGCCGTCCAGAACGGAGTGAGCATGTGGGTGGTATGGGGACCGTGGGGAGGGGGAGAGAGGCGAGGAAGAAGTCAGCTCCACTGACCAGATAAGAGGCCACAGCGAGGAAGAGGTTGGTGAGGGCCAGGGTGGGCTGTGGAGGCTCTTGAGTGTCAGGCAAAGGGCCTTGGCAGCAGTAGGGAGCCATTACAGGTTTGGGAGCAGGGACATTGTGTCCTGAGAAGGAGACTGAGGCAGCTGAATGTGGCATGAGGTGGAGGGGGCTCCGTGGAGGCATTTTGGAGGTGGGGAGCCCACTGGGGGACTGTCACAGCTGAGCGGGCGAGATATGGCAAGGTCAGATCGGAGAGACAGCTTGGACTAGTGGGAGAGGAGCCCGGGAGACAAATCCCTGACCAATAACCTTCCGAGCTCTGCCTCACACTTTCTGAGGGGCCCTCGGTTAGTCCTTTTCCATCTGTGTGTCCTTGTTTCCCCATTTGGATTGAACTGAAGACCCCTTTTTCTCCTCAACATTTGAGCTAAGGATCCATTTTGAGAAGACAATGGGTCTTCTCTTCAGAAAAATACAAAAACAAATTTCGGCTAAAATTCTGTGAGGTTTTACAAACCTGCCAAAGTCCATCCATGGAACCAAACTAGATGATCGGGAGTAATAAAAATAGCAATTAGCATTAAATGCTTATACCAGGCCAGGGGCTGGGCAAAGTGATACACATCCTGATCTTGTTAAGTCCATTCAACAACCCTGTGAGGTAGGTAGGTACCGTTATTATTATTCTGCTTTACAGATGGGGAAACTAAGGAAGCCTAGAGAGGTAGAGTGACTTGCCCCAAGCCAAAGCTGGAGTTGAAGCCTGGGTCTGTCAGTGCGAGAGCCCAAGATTTTCACTACTAAAACGAAGGCTGGGATTCTAGGTTGGAAGAAGGGGACGTGGCAAGGAGGGGTGGGTGTGAGAGGACTTTCAGAGAAAGCTGTGGAAAAGCAGAGCTGAGGTGAATGGTGGAAAAGGGGTGTGTAGTGGTGCCATCCAGACCTGACGTGATAAGCATCAGGTGGTTGGGGGTGTGGAGCTAGAGATGAAGACTCCATTTAAAGCCCCCTTGTCTAGCTGCTGGCGGATTGGTATCTGTCCCACATGACCCCCAGCTAAGTGACCTGCTCTGTCTTCTAGGTGAGATTCTGCTCTGCCCCCTTGGCAGAGGAGGGCTTACTACTAACTCTTGGACACAGCCTCCTGTGCTGTCTCTGGAATCATCCCTCCCTCCCCATTCTCAAATGGGCTGTGATCCCTGTAGGGCACTTCAGAAGTGGAGACACCCTTTCCATCCCAGAAAAGAGTAACCCAGGCCATCTCCTGAGATCAGAGTGGAATCTGGGACCCAGACAGCATGTGGTGCATGTCAGGCTCTGGTTTAGACCCTGGTCAGCAGTATCCTCTAAGGAGGAAGGGATCTAGATTAGACTAGATCATGGTCTTAGGCTGGAATCTAGATTTCTGGTGGGTTGGACTTGTTGGTCATTTAGAAAAGAGGTTGGCAAAACTTCTGTAAAGAGTCAGTAAAAAAAAAAAAAGAAAAAAAAATTTAGGCTTTGTAGACCACTGGGTCTTAGTCATGAGTACTGAGCTCTGTTATTGTACTTTGAAAGCAGTCATAGACAATGCATAAATGGATGAGTATGGCTGTGTTCCCATCAGACTTGAATTATAAAACAGACAGCAGGTTGGATTTGGCGCTCGGGCCATAGTTTGCCAACCCTTACTCTAGAACCCCATTCTTCCTAAGGGTATCTTGATCTTCAATCTTACTAGATAGCAATCTAAGCAAATAAGGTTGTGGTGTTAGACTGTCAGCCTGGTTAACATGGAAGAGAGATCCACGGTCTTGCTGGGATCTAGGGGTTAGGAATTGATGAACAAGAAATTAGTAATAGAGAGTGGTTTAAAACAAACAAAGCCATAATCTCTGGTGGAGCCTAGATTCACAAAAGACTGGGGTGGAGTGGTGTGGGGTGGTGAGATTTAGACCAACACATATGGTTGTGGTCTGAATATAGGGAAGTGGGTGAGCTAAAGCCACACAGATACTGATCTAGAGCAGGCAAAGTCTTGGCCCTAAGCCAGAGTACCATAGGATCTAGAACAACACTGTCCAATAGAAATGTAATGGGAGCCATGTATGTAATCTAAATTTTCTAATGGCCACATTAAATAAAGTAAAAAGAAATAAGTGAATTGATGTTAATAATATAGCAACCCAGTATATCCAAAATATTATCACTTTAATACATATAATCATTATTTAAAGTATTGAGATATTTTACTTTTTTTTTTTTTTTCATATTTCAGACTTCAAAACCTGATGCATATTCTGTGCTTATGGCACATCTTAATTCCAATTAGCCACGTTCCCAGTGCTCAATAGTTAGTTTCTACCATATTGGGCAGCACAGGTTTAGAAATGGGCTTTTCTTTGGGACCATGATCCAGAGGAATCATCAGCCAGAATGATCTGGAGTAAATAGAGTTGGACACACCAGAGGTTATACTCTTATAAGGTTATACAGAACTGGGTGTTGGCTGGCTCACCCTGGGAGAGCATCTTTTGCTGGATTGGGAGTTGGAGGGGGGTCCCTCCTTTGTAGTCCTGACCAAGTGGCCTCCAGCTTTTCCCTCCCTCATCCCAGTGTCACCTCTGAATCTGGAGTCTGGTCTGGCCTGGCAGGTGGGGGTGGGGCAGGGTAGCAGCTGGACCCTTGAGGGAGCAGGAGCTCCACCCCTCCAAGCCAGCTGCTGCCAGCCTTCCTGGACTGGCTCTGTGGAAACAGGGGGCCCAGAGACAGAAATAAACTGCCAGGTTTCCGGGGCGGAGTGGGGGGCCTGCCAGCCTTTGTGCTTCCTTGCTGGAGGTTGAGTGGGGGCAGGAAGCAACTCCATGCTCTGTCGCAGGCTGTTACCCCGCCATGCCATCTCCCTTCATCCCTAGCTCCTCCACCTCCATGGCTCTAAGGCTAGGCTAAGTCTAGAGTTTGGTGGATTGGTGACCCCTCTGGGCCCAGAAGCTTGGGTCAGTCCCTTGGGAACAAAGGGTGATTCCTAGGGCCCTGGACATAGCTTTGCAGCCATGGGGATAGTGCCTGTGAGCTCATTTCTAAGACTCCATCCTGGGAACCCTGCTAGCTGCCCCAGGGCAGAAGCTGAGCAGATTCGGAGGGCTGCAATGGGGTGTTAGACTAGGAATTGGAAGATCTGTGTTGGATGCTCACCTCTGCCACTAACTGGCCAAAGGTAACTTTGGGCAAATGACACTCTAAGCCTCAGTTTCCTCCACTGTAAGAAGGGACAGGGTTTGTCCTGCTTGTCTCAGGGTACTGTAGTTCAGTAGTTAACTCAGACTCTGGAGCCTAAGTTTATCTGACTCTGGCCCCTTCCATTGGACCTTTGGTAGATCACTTAACCTTCCTGGGCCTCAGTTTCTACATCAGGAAAAGGGAATATTACCTACTTTATGGGAACCTTATCTTCAAGTGAGTTAACCAATGCAGGGCAAGTGCTCAGTGTTGGCTATTACTATTGGTAATTGACAAGTTCAATCGGGTTGTAAGTGAAAATGCATTATTCAGATGTAAGGGATTCTTGCCCTGGAAAGAGTTCTCTCGGACCCCCTCATTTTATAAATGGAAAAACGGAGGCTCCCAAAAGGGAAGGCGTTTTGCCCAAAAAGAGGCACAGAGCAAGCAAAATCCTTATTTGGTACCACTATATAAAGCCAGGTGGCACATCCCCAATTTACAGGTAAGGAAATCGAGGCCGGTGATTGGCCACTGGGGCACAGTGGCGCTATCCAGTGAGGCCTGAGTCCGTCGCTGGGGCGGGAGTGCCCAGGCTGTCAGTGCTTGTCCGAGGAGGGGCGTACAGGTAGCGGGCGCCCCGCAGCCGCCGCCAGAGCCAAGCGCGCTATTAATAATCCCGCCGCTCCGCCGGGGCGGAGAGCGCAGGTCCCGACTGCCGCCGGGCGCCTCCCGGGCCTGGACCCGGGCCGGAGCCCGAGCCGGATCGCGGCGGCCCTCCTCTTCCCCCCCGCCACGTGACACCCCCCCCCCCCACTCCGCGGGCAGCAGAGGGCCCGGGCTGGCGGAGGGCGGGCCGGGGGCCAGGAAAAAGCCGAAAACACCGAGGTTGGGCCGCTCCCCTCCCGCTCAAAATAGCCCCCGGCCGGGGCTGCCACGCATTCCGCCGGGCCCGGGGCGCGGGAAGGGGCGGCCGACCCGGCCCCCGCCCGGCCCGACGTGGCTGCCTCGCCGGGTTGGGGTGGGGGGGTGGCGAGGGCGGGCCGCGCGGCCGGCCGGCATGTGGCTCTCCTTCGGGGAGCCTTGGCAGCCCGGACTGAGCGCTGCGCCGGGATGATGGAGAGCTTCTGGAATTTCCTGCAGCTGGAGAGCGCGGCCGGCCGGGGGAGCGGGCTGAGCGCGCGGCTCGGGAAGGGGCTCCTCGTAGCCCGACCCTAGAGGGCGCCTCCGCGGCCAGGGCTGTGGTGGGGGGAGATCTTACCCGCCCCCCGGCCGCGGGAGTGGAGGGCTGCACACCTCCCCTCCCCCTGCCGCTCGTTTCGGGTCTGGCGGGGGTCCAGTCCCGCCCCTCCCGGCCTGGGCGGCGGAGAGGGGCCAGGTGCAGGCAACGCCCCTCCCCCAGCCGCCTGGTTTCCCTCTCGGCCCGTCACCTCCTCCAGGAGTCAGAAGCTCCGCGGCCTCATCAGGAGGGGGGGTGGCAGGGATCAGGGGGCAGCGCAGGCCTGCCAGGTAGCCTGAGAGGCGGCGGCGGCGGCGGCGGCGGCGGGAAAACTCGGAGGCGGACCGTTCGGGCCCGAGAACGGCTGGGCTTGCGGACCAGAGCCTCCCTGCTTGAGCAAGAGGCGCCTCAGGGCTTCTAGGAGGGAGGCGAGGCCATCCTCTCTCAACAAACCCCCCCCCCAACGGTCCTCACCTCCGGCAGCCGCGGAGCCGGTGGGGGGCGGACGTGCCGGAAAAATCCTGGACGTTTTCTGGACGTTGGCGGCAGCCTTCTTTGGGGGCGGATCTGCACCTTGCAGGTCCTGAAGTCCAGAAAAGGGCTCCCGGGAGGGAGGGGGTTCCTTTTAGAGGAACCCTGAGATCCAGGGGAGTAGGTAAGTGACCTCTGAGGGCTCACTTTTGGCACTGTGAGTAGGGGGAGGGAAGGAGATCTACCTGGCCCTTTGTGGGGGAGGGGAAGGGATGCTTTCCCACACTTTGCTAGTTCCAGTACCATTTGGCCTCTGCAAACTGTTGAGCCTTTTGGCAACTCCGGCACCTCCCTCGCCTGGGGTGGACTACCTCTCCCTTTGCCAAGGGTCCCTGTTCAGCTTCCATTTCTCGCCCCAGCCCATCACACCCTCACCATGTTCAACAAAAGCCTTAGAGCAACTGGCAGTGTGACCTTGAGCTAGTCCCTTCACTCCTTAGTCCCTTTGCTCATCTGAAAAACTAGATAATAGTAGGTAGGCTGTGGCCTTGTTATGGAGCTTAAAGTTGCACAATGTTTAAAGCAAATTACCATAGTGTCTGCACAGAGTGAGGACAGGAAATAAATGGCACCTGTGTAACACACCGCCTCATTCAGAGCCCTTAAGTCTTTGAATCCCCTTCCCCTCTAACAGCCCTGCGAAATTTGGCTTCCCAAGGTAAGTAGTGGCTCTCAATAAGGCTGAGGAGGATGGAAAGATGTTGGTTTCATTGTGTTCATTTATTCATTGAGCACATAGTTAACGTTGTTCAGCTAGCTCCATACTAGGGGAGAGACCTCTGAATGTGTGTTGGGAACTGAAAACTAGGACAGGTCACTAAACTCTGTTAAAGCTGGAAGGGCCCTTAGAAGTCCTTCCTGCTTGGTGAGCTCTTAGTACAGATGGAGAAACTGAGGCCAGCAGAGGGGGCCTGGTCTCACAATACTCCTGCTGTTCCTAAGGGGTGGGGGTGGGGCCTGGAAAAGAGCTCTGGGCTGGGGGAAGCTGAGGCAGCCCCTGGCCTGGCTCCCTAGGGTATGGCCTAGGCAGGCTGAAAGCGAATTCTTCTTTCTGCTCCCTCCCATCTCTGTGCTGACCTTTCACTCCACCTCTGCTAGAGGGGGTGCGGGTGGAGCCCAGATATCCAGATTCAAATTCAGATCCCTGTTGGCTCCCCCCTCAGCCCAGGATGTTGGGCCTGGGCCTGGGCCTGGGCCTGGGCCTGGGCCTGTGTCAACTCCCACTCTTCCCTCCCCTTTATGCCCCCCCCCCCCCCAGTTCTCCCTGTTTCCTGTTGGATTGGCCTTCCTTATGTACTGGAAGGAACTCAAGGCTCCATTTGTTGTCTGTGTGAACTTGAGCAAACTGCCCCACCTCTATGAGACTCGATTTGCTTTTCTGCAAAATGGAGTTGATATAAAAGCTACCTAGCAGGACACCTCTTTCCCGAGCATCCCAGGCTTCCTGGCAGAGAGATTTATTTAAATAATAAAAGGCAGCGAGTCCTTAGAATGTACCTTGAAGGCCAGGTATGGAGAACAGATCAGTCTTCCTTTACCTTTGGTTTGGCAGCTGGTTTAGGTCTCAGCTTGGTGGGGGGGCCGAGAGGGGGAGCCTGGACTAGGGAGTTGGGTAGGGATGAGTGTCCATCAGATCATTTGGCATAGTCTAGATTCGAGCAAATTTTTGTGGCCCAGATTCCAGGGCTGCCAGATGCCTGCCTCTGAATGCACGGCTGGTCAGTTCTCAGAAACTCCCCTTTAAGACTGTAGACTCTCTCCCATTGAATCCAGCCCCACCTCCCTCTGCCTCAGGGAAGCCCTCCAGGGCTGCCTGTATCCCTATAGTTTCTCTCCAGCCCTTAGAGAGCTCTCAGTGAGGGACTGCAGAAGAGAAAGGGACTGGAAGCCACTATGGGGCTGTGTGACTTTGGGCAGCTGCTTCCCTTCTCTGGGCCCTGGTTTCCTCCTGCATAGCGGGGAAGGCTGGATTAGTGACTCCCTGAGGCCCCTTCCAGCTCTGACAGGCTCTGAGACTGTGTTGACTGATGTATCCTAGGAGATAGGAGCACACAGAACCGAGTCAGATGGGAGATTCCTGTGGAGGTATCCCCACCTCTAGAAGACTGGAGAGACTCCCTTCCCCAGACACACCATTCAGGGACACTGGCTGAGATTGTGGTGGGTGGAGGGGGCATATCACCCAAGTGAGTGGTGCTGCCGATTCCCAGGGTCCCTGTTGTCAGTAGAAAGGCCCAAGAATAAGAGCTCGTGTCAGCCCGGGCTGTGAGACTGCTTGCTTCTAGGGGAAGGGAATGTGTGTGTCAGTGACCGGTCAGCCTCCAGGGATTTGGGGGGGGGGTGAGGGGAGGCTTGCGGTGCCCAGGGCAGCTAGCTTGTGGGATGGTGTGGCCAGAAAAGCGACTGCAGGGGCAGTATATGGGGTGGGGGGCAGTGAACAAGACAAGAAAGCTGGCAACGGGAAAGAAAGAAACAGATGAACCAGAGAAGCCAGGCTTTGGGTTAGGACAGGCCTAACTTCCCAGCCTGACTGGGAAGGTTGGGCACAATCTGACTGTTCTGCCTGTGCCTAGGTTTGTGGGCTTGTTTGTAGGTGTTGAGCTGAACTGCACTGTTCTGAATCGCAGTTGTCCTGTTGTATGGGGGGGGGCGGTGTTCATGCAGGGGTGTTGTCAAGGTTTCCTGAACAGTGAGTGTCTGGCTGTTGGAGGGGTGTGTGTGTACAGGATGGTATTTATTGTACGGCAATAGGCAGCCCGTGTCCATTTGGGGTGCTTATCAGATTGTGCTAGAGGCATCGGTTCTAGCTGTTAGAAAGCTTGGGCTACATTAGGGAGATTGCCTGGCTGTAAGGGAAGGTGTTTTCAAGCTGCAAGCGAATCCTGGCGCTGTTTTGGGTGCCTCTTCCCCCTCCATCTCTTGGGGAGGGAGGTCTCCGGTCTTAATCAGTGCCTCCGCAGGTAGGCAAGCAGGCGGTTGCTAGCCTGCTCACACTTGCAGTAATTTTACCACGGTGCCTAAGTCAGGAACAGGCGTGAATTGACCTTTTAACCCCTTCCCTGCCGCAGGATTAGACTCTGTTTCCTGTTCAATCTCCTCCAGAACCAGTTCCATCCCGCCTGGGGGGCCCCCCCAAGGAGCGGATAAGCAACCCCCCCATCTGTTCTCTCCTCCCTCCTCCCTGTTGAGCCTTGGGGGGGGCCTGAGGGCCAGGCTGGTGCAGGGTCTGGCAGGAGCTGAGGGCCCAGGCGGGAGTGATAAATATTGAAGAGGAGGGATTTCGGTGTGGGCTGGAGCAGCTGCAGTGGTTCGAGTGTCACACTATCTCTCCCCAGGTTTACTGACCCATTTCCATTCACGCGGCTGCCGGTTTCCTAGCAACGGCAACAGTCCCCCCAGAACAGGCGGAGTGTGTGTCTGCCATTAGCGACTGCCGCAACTGTGTCAAGGTTACCCCGCTCCCTGCAAACCCACCCCGGCGGGTTTGTTTTCTGCCAGCGCCTGGCACTCACGGTGCCAGCCAGGGAGGGGGAGGGGAGGGGGCTGGGGGCCAGCCCAGGGGCTTGGGTGGGGGTGGGGGGCCGAGGAGGAGCTGCAGTTCCCGGTCCAGTGGGAGCCAACTTGGACTGAGGCCGAAGCAGCTGCCCCCCCCCCCTGGCTGGTGGAATTCCTGAGCCCGAGGGGAGCAGGGGGCGGGGCTGTCCCTCAGCCCTGACCCCCGAGATTCCAGAGCCGGGGGGGAGGGGTGTTGGCCGAGGGGCCTCCGGGAAGCCTGCCTGATCTGACCCCACCTGGCTCGTTCTGCTCCTGCCCTGCCCTGGCTTCCTCCCACTTCTGCACAGCGACGTGCTCTTCCCTGCTCGGCTCACAGCTCTTTGTCCCAACCTCTGTGCCTAGTCTCCCCCATCAGACTCCCCAGGGCAGGGTTATATTTCTCCCATCAGACTAGGGGCTCCTGAGGTTGGGGTTCGTGATTTGTTCTTTCCTTCTCTCTCCTCAGCACCAGCTCTTGACTGTTTTTCCAAATGTCATGGGAGATGAGATTAAACAGTTGGGGTGGCAAAGGATAATTTTTCTTACCGGGGACTAGAAGGGCAAATCCCTCATTTCCACCTCCTCAGTAAAGTCAGTTCTGCTTGCATGACACACACACCCCCCCCCCCCGCACTGCCCCGCAGCACTCAAATGGGAGTGGCCATTACAAGTAAAGTTACCTCTCTTTTCACCCTAAAAGCCTGGCTGCAAAGGGTTAAAGCAGCTGCGCAGCCCCCCCCAATCTTGCCTTGGTATGTGAGCTCCCCCAGGCTTGGGGGATGGGAGGATGGGGGGTCTGTCGCCTTATAGCCACTCATGTGGTCAGCTCAGACCTGACCAGTCACATTCCTGCCCAGGAGGACTGGGGCTTGAGGGGGGCAGGGGCCTGGAGGGGGCTGGGTTGGTAGGAGTGGAAAAGGGGGGTACCAAGAAGCTTGAGCAGGGGGCTGCTGAGAACATGGAAGTATTTGCAATATAAACCTCAAGAAGCCTGACTCTACCTCCCGTTCCTCTAGGCCTCAGTCTCCCTGTCTGTCTTCCCTGTTTGCACCTGCCAAAACATTCCCATGATCCACATAGCTGTGATACAGGTACAGACCTGGTCCCAGTTCTAAACAAAGAGAAGAGTGTGGCAGAAGCGGTTTCTGACATGCAGGGCAGCCCAGAGACTTGTGGGTAGCCTCCACTGTGACTTTCCGGGGCTTGGAGGAGGTCGGCTGGGTGTTTGGCTGGGTCAGAGGCTCTGAGATCTAGGGTACAGAGCAGGCTGTGCTAGACAGTAGAAAGAGACCTGGGCGGAGCCCCAGGAAGCCTGGTTCTCTGCCCAGCCCTGTGACTGACTCCCCCATGGCCTCAGTCTCCCCATCGGAGGGGCTTAGGCCTGTGGTCTTTAAAAGTCCTCCTGTTCTCTAAGTCAATGGCTCCGGGTTAGGGATGAGGAGTAAGGGGCAATGGTCTGGAGGGATGTGGGAAGCTGCCAGCTCAAGGGGGAGTTTGCAACGCGATCCTAGAGCGAAAATAGCCCAGGTCATTTTCAGCTGCTTAGGCTGAGGGAGGTATCTGATCCTGGCAGGGCCGGGCAGCTTGGGCAGGGGGCAGGGAGGAGCATTCTGTCAAGCCCTCTGGGAAACTGGACCCCAGGATGGGAGGGTGGGGCGAGGTTGGCATGCTTAGCTGGGTTTCCAGGACCCTCTGGATCCTGGCAGATTCTCCACCCCCTCCCATGAAAAGATAAGGAATGCAGAGGGTTAACAGGAGGTGAGGGCTGTACTCTGGTCCCCTTTGGGTCCTGGCCTGGATGAGGTGAAAGGTCAGCCCCAAGGAGTCCAAGCACAGCTGGGGCAAGAGTAACCTGATCCTTCTCCCTAGCCAGGCTCAGGGGATCACAGAGCCGCCTCCCCCAGGAAAGGTGCTTTGACATCCCCAGGAAGGAGTTTGTTTCGACTTGTTCCCAGCAGGGGTTAGGGGTAAGGGAAGATCATGGCCCAAGGGGTCCGGGAGAGCTGCAGGCCTGGTGCCCCAGCCAGTCTGGCAGTGCTTTGTCATCCTGGGGTCAGGGGAGGTGGAGGTGAGCCTGCTGGAAAGGTTAGAGGGAGCCTGTTCTGGCCCTGCTCTACTTGGTGCCCCATTTATAATGACTGACGGCCAGCCCTGGAGATGCAAAGCTTAAGAGGTAGGACACTCTTTCCCCTCGGCACACGTACACTGTCTGAGGAGTGAGAGAAACTGCCTGATCCTAGGCGGTGACATTGACATGTATTTGGGGTGGGGAATTACACCTTGACTCTGAGATGGGTTTGCCCTCTGTGGTTTTGTGGCGGGGTGGGGGGGTGTAAGAGTGTAAGGTGGTGTGATGATTGGCAGAAACAATACCGAGAACAGGGGCTCTGAAGTCAAGTTTGTCTTGGGTTCAAATCCTTCTGCCCTAGGTGAGCTAGTTAACATAAACCCCAGTTTCCCCACCCACAAAATGAGACTAATACCATTCCCCACAAAGGGTAATTAAAAGGATTGGCACAGAATAAGTGCTCAGTAAAAAGGAACCTTAATGGGTTTCATTGTGTGCTAAGGTCACACATGATGCGGTGACCCTGCTGAAGCTGGAGGTCTGACTCTGGCTGGAAGGAGTTGGTGAGCTACAGATGGTCTGAGGGAGGGGATAATTGTGAGAATGTGACTGCATCAGTGTCTCTAGAGCTGCATGTGAGGCTATGGGAGTATCCAGGTCACTTGGGGTGGGATGGGGTGAGATGAACGGTGTTGAGCCTGTGGCAAACGGTGGTTGGGGCAATGTTCTTAAAGCTGACCCCTTGGGCTGGCAAGGGCCCCTTAGTCCCCACCCCGGCAGGCTTTGTGCAGCAATGTGTGGGTGTAGCTGTCCCCGGAGTGTGGCCGTAGGTATGTTTGAGAAGACGCAGGCATCCCAAGAAAGAACAAGTCGCTTTTGTACGCATGCAGCCCGGGGCTGGGCTGGGCCCTCTCTGGGGGATCCCCTGTTTCCGCGCCCAGCTCCCCGCCCACGGACAGCGCCCCAGCCCCACCCGCCACCTGATGGTGGGGAGGCGGCCAGGTAGCCTGAGCGCCCCCTCCCGGGGTCTGTGCTTCGGGCCTGGGGTTAGGGGTCTGGGACCTGAGGCAAGGGGAGTGCCCGAAGCCCTGGCACCGCCCCTCGTGACATCACTCCAGGTACTACCAATCCCTGGGAGCCCTGCCCACGGTGCCCCGCCCCCAGGCGCCAATCTCCTGCCATCCCGAGGCGCACTGGGTGGAGGAGGAGGAGGAGGAGGAGGCAGGGCAGCCTTGCGGGGCAGGGAGACCACAGAAGGCCGCCTCCTTCCTACCCTGGAAGGGGCTCAACTGGCGACCCTGAGACCTTAGAGCTCAGCTCCCCTTCAAGGACCTCACAAGATCTCTCTTCCGGAGCACTCTACCTTCTTGCTCACCTGTCCAAATCTTAACCAGGTACCACTTTCTCAGGAAAGCCTTCCAGAATCCTGCCCCCCGCCTTTTTCCTGATTACCTACACCCTTTTAGTGACCCTCTGTAATAAAGGGCTGCTAGTACACTACTGCTTCTAGCTAGCTGCAGTCCACCGGACAGCTCACTGTGTACCAGACTGCTCCGTATTTTTCCTGGAATAGCTTACCTGATGGATCTCAGATTGTTTTCTACTTTGTGTAAGAGCCTTTCCCACCCACCGGATCGGGAGATCCTCTGGGCACAGGTTGCAGACACAGCCTGGCTCAGAATAGGCGCTACCAGATGTTTGGTGCTGGAGGATGGAGGAGGCTCCAGAGGGAGAGTACCCAGAAGTCACACAGCAAGCAGGTAGACCACCCCACACTAGAAATGGGGTTTCCTGGCCCCATTCAGGTTTTTGGTTCTGGTGTGTGCCTGAGTCAGGAGTTGCACAGAAAGATGCCACAGACCTTTTTCCTCTAGGAAGGCCTTTGCCTAGCCGCCGAAGATCTGAAGGGCCCCGAAGTCTGTCCTCTTCTGCGATCCATATCAGAACCCCTGACTTCTGGGAGGCAGAGGTGGAGATGCTGGGGATGCTGGGATGGCTTTCACAGCCAAACGGGCAGTTCTGGGCTGTTTTGTGGGCCCAGTAATTGGGGGGTACTGGTTCTGGGGACATAAGGATTTAGCTGGCAGGTGGGAGGTTCCAAGTTGGGCAAAGAGGAGTTGCTGGGAGCCAGGGTATGTGGGGGTTCAATGCAGGAGAGGCAGAGATTACGCTGGGCCAGCACTCCCAGCACCAGCCTGGCCCTGAGGAATGCTGGGAGGCCCGGGGGATGGAGCCAGGCAGCCAAGGTGTCTCCGGTGGCACAGAAGCAGTTAAGAGCTGCCTCAGCCCGTTCCTTCAGACAATTAGTGACATCTCGCTTGACAACACCACACTGAGCCGATGCAGACCTCAGCCCCCCTCCCAGCCCCCCCACGGGCGCTTCAGCTGTTTATTCTTGGGCTTTAACAATTGGGATTCTGACTTGGAGGAGCGGGCGCCCCGCGCTGCCCTCTGACCCTCCGTCGCCTTGGCAACTGGAGCCCGGTAGGCCTGGGCTCTGCGTTAGGATTACAGATCCTGAATTCACAATCTTGCTGCTCCCCTGCAAGCAAAAACAGCAGCAGCAGCATGCGGGAGCTTCAGCTAGACTGGAGGGGATGGAGCTTGGAGGGTCCCCAGGGGCTAGCCTGCGGCAAGGGGGGGGGAAACCTGGGAGACCCACAGGCGACCTGTGGAGTGGTACCCACCCCCCCTCCAGCCTCCATGGGGTTGAGCAGGGCCCAGAGCCCTCCTCAGTGCCAACATCTCCCATCCTGTCTCTGGAAACTTTCTTCCTGGTAGAGCCCCGAGGGCAGGGTGAAGCTTCTTCATCGCCACCCCCCTTCCCCTCAGTCAGCCCCCTACCATGCCCAGAACTCCAAGTGCCAGCCGGCTGTGCCCCTGCCGGCTGTGCCCCTGCCGTGCCCGCAACCATGGCAACAGGCCCCCCTCCTTCACCAGCTCTGCTCCTTCTCCCCCCCACCGCCCCCCAGCAGCCAACTGCCCCAGCTGAAACCGGAGCCGATGCATCTGTGAGCCTCATGCCCAGACCCACATTCCATTTCTGTCCTCTGTCCCCCCCCCCCAGCTCTGGCGACGACATCTCCCCCCTCTTTGTGCCCCCTCCCTGCTCACTCTGTGCTGTCCCCCCCCACCCCTTCCCACACACTCTATCACTTCGTGTCTCCCCCTTCCTCCCGCCCCATTCTCTGAGTGTGTCTCACCCTCTCCCGACTGTCTCTGTTGGTCTCTGGGTGTGTCAGTCCCTGTCTGTCTCCAGCTCCCTGTGGTGTCCTTAGTTCTCTGTGCCTTGCCCTGTCTGTGGCAGGCTCCTTCTCCATCTCTTCCCCTCTGTGTGGATCTTGCTCTCTCTCTCTCTCTGTCTTTGTCTCTGCCTCATCCTGCTTGTCTCTCTGTCTTTGTCTTTTTCTTCCTCCTCTATCCTTCTCTTCTGAGTCCCTTTTGCTGTGTTCCTTCCTCCAGCATCCTGTCCTCTCTCCCTCCTTCTCTCTCTCTCTCTCTCTCATCCCCTCCCTCCCCATCTCCTTCTCTTTAAGCCCCATTCTGCTCTGTGTCTCTTGCCCCCCACACTCCTCCTCTGTCTCTCTCTTCCTGAATCGGATTCCGCGCCTTCCCTTTGCCCTCCCTCTCTTTCTCTTCTGACTCTCTTTAAATACATAGATTTCTTTCAAGTTGTCTTCCTCTGTTTTCCATTTGGTGATTTCCCCATGGCCCTGGGTTTGGAACAGGGATGGGGGCCCTCCAGAGTCTCCCCAAAGGATTCCCTTTTCAGATAGGGGCCAGATGTGCTGGCACCTGTAGTTGAATCTGAGATGGGAAGGGGAGGTTCTAAGGCCATAGAACCTACAGGAGGTGGGGTCCCAGAAGCCAAGAGTGCCAGCCCTCCCTTTCTGGGGTTTTAGAATGCAGATTCCAACCATCTAGTCTACCTTCTAGGAGCCCAGGTCAGGGCAGAAGGTAGTTTCAGGGGCTGAGCTGGCCCAAGAAGCCCCCTCGCTGTAAGAACTCAAAGAAGAGCATGTCTGGGTCTCACAGATCCCTGGGATTGGTCTCCTCTCCTGCTACATTGATGACTGTCTCTGACCGTACCTCAGTTTCCCCCAGTGGCACAAGGGTGCCTTGCTCTATCTCTGACTTCTTTAAAGTACTTTGAGTTCCTGGAACAGTTAAAAGTTATGCAGAACAGGGAAGGGGTAGAAGGGCTGCTGCCCCTTGCTTACCAACACCAGGGGGGACTCCAGCACAGAAGAGTCTGTCTGGGGCAGGGTTAGAATATGGGTCTCATCCCCTTAAGTATAGAGTGGTGGACAGTGCCCCACCTCCCCTTGCCCCCCACTCCCCAGGAGTATCAGACCCTTCTGTCAGGCCCTCCCTCTCAGTCTGGGTAGTGGCTCTCCTCCCTGCCACCCTCTTCAAGGAATGAACTTGGAGTCATGAGAAACAGGCCCTGGGGTGGGGGTGCCAGGTCTCCAGGGCCTAGCCCTTGCCTCTGGATGTGATGAGACCTGGTCAGGCAGACAGTTCTAGGACCCTGGGGTCTGGGCACTACTCACCAAGGGGCCGGCAGGGGAGTAGGGGTGCCTGGGGGAGGCGGGTTGCACGCAAGGCATGCTGGGCCCCCTCGGTGGGTGGGTGGGGGGAACAAAGCTGGCATCGAGGCCTCAGCTAAAATTAGCCGCTTCCCTGCGCGGGAGCGAGCATGCCTGCCAGCCGCCCAGATCGCCGCTGCCTCGGCAGGCCATCTGTCGCCACGTTTTGCTCAGTCCCCCAGGGCTCCCCAGCTCCAGCCATCCCCAGGGGCTAGAGGGACTCTGCTCTGAGACTGTCCCTGGCCAGGGCTCTGGGCTCTGCTGCTGTCATGCTGTGTGACCTCAGGCTAGGCCTGTCCCTCTCTGGACTCCTGTAAGATGGGCGGGCTCTGAAAACTGATATCCCAGATACCCCCAACCTTCTAAGCACCAGATACAGGCCTTGGTCATGGAGGCCTGGGTTTTGGGCTGCCTCCCTCCCTGAGCTGGCCCTCTGCTCTAGAGTCTGAAGATGAACCAAGTGGGGTTTGGGGTAAAGGTCGGGATGCATGGGAAACTCCCATTCAGTTCACTTGGTCTTCACAGGAGAGGAGGGCAGCTCTGTAACCAACACCCCAAAATCTTCCCTTTGCCCCCCCCGCCCTCAACTTATTACTGATCTCCAAGGAGTCTTACGGAAGCAGTTCAGGTGGGAAACCTAAAGCTAGAGGGCGAGTTCAGCAGATACTAACTTGCTCTGTGGCTTGGACGAGTCTCTCGCCCTCTCTGTTTTCCCCTCCTCAGTGAGAAGCTCCTATTTTTTGAGCACCTGCCCACTTCACATCACATTGTCTTGTGAGGTTGACATCATTCCCACTTTCCAGCTGAGGAAACTGAGGTACAGAAAGCTGAGGTTCCTTGTGAGGAAACGGTGGGTCCAGGGACTGGACTGCGAGGTCCTTCCCATGGTTACCAGGACTCTGCCTGCAGGCTCCAGACCCAGATTCTTTCTGGCCCTCCCCTCACCGCTGCCCCTTCCCCCTCCCCATAAGCCATAGAGACTGAGCTGCTGCTCCAAGGTCACTCAGCTTGGCCTGGGAGGAGCTCAGACTTGAACCCAGGCCCCTTGGCTCCTGGCCTTCCTCGATCTCTGGCCAGCAGGCTGGGCCTGTTCCCTGGGTGAGTCATGCCCCTGGACTTTGGCCTCCTTGTCAGGCTCTGTGGCCTGAATTTGGAGAGGGGGCCTTCCTAAGGACCAGTGCAGGTCTGAAGCTGTCATCACACCCCCTCTCTGTCCTGGGGCCTGAGGTCATGGTAACTGCACCCCCCAGTCTGCCTCCCTGCCACCCATCTCTGAGAACAGCTCCTCAAGCCCCAACAGCAGCCCTCCCTCTGCCACTCCTTCTGCCCCCTCCCTGGAGAACAACCACATTCACTTAGAAATGGGGCAGGGGTGGCAGCGTGGAGAGGTGGTGTTTCCAGGTCGTCTGCATGCCCCAGGGCCACTTGCTTCCCTCCCTCTCTCCCCCAGCACCAGCCAAAGTTACCCAGGAGGGAGGCCGCAGCGCCTCCCCTCCTGGTGTCCAGGGACCAAGGTCGTGCACAGAGCCCTGTGCGCCTCCACCTCCTCCTGGGGCCAGTGGTGTTTGTCACTGGGGCAACATGCGGCTGTGCCCGGCTTTGGCAGTGCCGGGGTGACATTCATGCCCTGTGAGCTGTGACGCCTCTGCAGGCAGAGGACAGCATCACACTGGCTGTCGCCAGCGATGGGGGAGCCATGGCAGGGTTGGGGGGGGTCACCTGTCTGAAGCAGTCAGGGGGTATGTTGTGTGCCCATCTGGTGTCTGAAGGGAGGACCCCCGGGGAAGGGCTGAGGTGGTGTCCCTGACTCACATTGGGTGGTGAGCATGGTGGGGGGGTGGGGCTGTCCCTTCCTCAGACCTGAAAGATGAGGCTTGTCTGTGTGTGTGTGTGTGAGAGACAGGTTCTCCACATTTCACATCCATTAGCGGGTGTGGGAGTGCCTGGCCATGTGTCTGTTACACTGAGGTGAGGGTGACAATGTGTGTTCCTGTCTCCTGTTGTCTGGGGGTATCAGATGTGCCCATCTCACGCTTTGGGGGAAGTGACAGGTTACGTGCTTAGCTCATCCCGTTAGGAGGGTAGTCACCACCCCACATGCCTGTCTCTGACTGTTGGGGATGTGTGAGATGTCACCACGTGTCCCTCTCCTGCTGTTGTGGGGAGTGACATGTGTGATTCTCTCATGCTGTTGGGAGATTGTCAGTAACTTGGGAGCTCGTCTCTCACCCTAAAGAGACAACATGTTGCCCAGTGGTATGGGGCCCGCTGTTGGTGGGGCCTTCCCATGCAGGCCGCAGGGCCCTCAAAAGCAGACAGGGGAAGCATTCAGAGCCCTGAGCACAGGGACAAGTGTGTTGGGTTGGTGGCTGGAGCAGAGGGGGTGCGAGGGGGTGTCTGAGTCCCCCCCATGACCTTCTTTCTGCCCCAGGTGCCAACCCTTGGGACTGTTTCCCGAAAGGAAGAGGACCCAGTGCTCTTCAGGCCCTATGGCAAGGGGCCTCTGGGGCAGAAGCAGGTGTGACTGGGGTGGCAGGGCACCCGCCAGCGTTGGTATGGGGGTCCGTCCATGTCCCTGCAAGCGTGGGGGGGACCCCGGTCCCTGCCTCTTCTGCTCCTGAAACTGTTAAACTAATTAAGGCTGTGGAGCCGCAGGATTAATCGGGGCAGCTCGGCGCGGGCCGGGAGCTCAGGTAGTCGATTAGTGCGCCGCGGAGGATATTGGATTTCTGAACCGCAAGTCAGCACTATTCGGCCTGTTATCTCGCCGAGGCTTGAGGGTCAGGAGGCGGGAGGCTCCAGGCTCGCTGGCCGCCCCCGCCCGGCCCGCTCGCAGCGTCCACTCCCCCTGCCCTCACAGCGCCGCCGGGGCCATCTCTGTGCCCTCACCCAGCCCCTCTCTGGGATGCACCCCCATGCCTTGTCCCTGTCGCCCTCCTGCCCCTGGGCCCCGTGCTACTCTCCCCCTTTGGTCCCTCTGAGTCTCTAACTCGCACTCTGAGCCTCTGACCAGCCTCTCCACCTGCCTCTCCACCTCCCTGCCCCCCAACCCCTGTGAGCCCCTCCCCATCACTAGGCTCTGCCTCTCTGCTTTTGTGTTCCTGCCTGCCTGTCTCACGGTTTCTGTCTGTCACTGCCTGTCTCTGTCTCTCATGTCTCTCTGTCTCACCTTCTCTCCCTCTGTGTGTCTCTGTGTCTCTTCCTCTCCCTCTGGGCTTCAACCTCTTCCTCTCCCTCTTTCTCTCTCTCTCTCTCCTCCTCCCTTGCCTTCTCTCTCTCTCTCTCTCTCTCTCTCTCTCTCTCTTGTGTGGTCTCGGCTGGTGTCTGCAACCAGAACAAATCTCCCCCAGCCAACACCCCCTGAACAAGGAGGCCAGAGCAGCTAATGGGAAACATGTGATTCTGCCTTGCGCCTGGAGCACCGTGAAGGGAGCCTTAGTCCCAGCTCAGCCCCCCTGTGCCCCCCTTTGCTGCATTCCCCCCCACCACACTACCCCCACTCCCAGCATCTCCCCCAGCCTATGCGGGCACAGTTGCAAGTTCCCCAGTTATTCCCATTTCGGGGGTGGTGGGGAAGCTGGCGTTTATCAGTTGGGGAGTATCAGGTTGTGGAGGGGCTGGGAGCAGCTTTGCTCTTGAGGTCCCTCCAGCCCACAGGGCCAGCCAGACCCCATGCAGACTCCCCCCCCGCCCCCCCCACCACCATATGTAGGAAAACAGGGCCAAGATGCACTGAGCTCTGGGGGCCTGGATGGGGGGCAGCCAGTCCACCCCCACTGGAGGGCTCTGGGGCCACCCAGATTTCCATCTTTTCCGCCCTCCTGGGCCCCTAGGGAACTGCAGAGGTGGGGGCTCCCTGAGGGCTTGGGAGCTGCCGGGCTGCATTTCTGTGCCCACCCAACCACGGGGAAAGGGGGGATGGATCAGAGGAGGGAGGCTCTGGCAGGTTGGAATTCTCCTTCTCTGCCTGTGGATAAATTGTCCCTAATCCAGGCTTGGGGAGTTGTCTGGCTCCTACAGAGAGAGAGAGAGAGAGAGAGAGCACGCAGGAGATAGGGAGGGAGGACGGAAGCAGGCACACAAACAGTGACACAGACACACACTGTTTCACAAAGGGTCTCTCGCATGCGATGCACACGCGCGCACACGCACACGGACCGAGGAGATACACAAAGGCACTGCACAAACACTGAGTCTCCACTGTGCTGCCAGGCACACCGTGGCACACAGACCCCCTCGCACATGTTGACACTGACACGTCGCTGTTGTGGTGCAGACACAGGGACATGGCCCAAGGACCCACTGACACGCAGGCCCTGAGTGATGAGGGCATACAACATACGCATACAAGGACCCACTCACGGGCACACGGTGACCCCCAGCAGAACTGACCCACGGGAACACCGTGACCATTCACACTGTCAGCCTTGACCCTGAAAGCCCAGAAAGCAGGAGGTAACACTGATCCACAGTGACACCAGTGCCGGCAGTCACAGGCCTCGAGATGGGAAACCTGCAGGGACAGCAGAGGATCAGCCACACGCACCGCCCCCCACCACCACCACAACGCATCCAGAGAGCTCTGAGACAGGCAGAAGCCGGTTTAGCTCCTGACACAGCGAGATGCAGAGAGACGGGCGGAGCATGTACACATGCAGACACACACCACAGTTGGGGTTGGGGTGACTCCAGAGGGACTGACACACGCTCCCGTGGCCTCACAGACGTGCAGACACAGGCTCAGCTGGACATACACACACAGAGCTGAATAGACCCAGATAAACACAGCCACACGTATAACTGAAGATGCTGAACCCAGGTACACATCACCTCTTCTCTCTCACACACACACATACACAGGTAACCACATGCACCATACTGAGCAAACATAGGATCCCATGTGTGTACATTCTTAAACACACATGGACACATGCACATTTAGAAATGCACAGAAGGCTGCATAGACCCAGGAGCCCACATACAGGTGTATTTACCCAGACAGGAATGCTCTGTGCCACACATACAAATTCCCAGGCAGCCGGAACCCGAAGCAGTCCATGAGGCCTGGTTCCCAGACCCCCTCTGGGCTCTAGTACAGACCCCAGGGAGGCAGACAAATGTGCAAGAACGGGAGGCGGGTGAGAAGGGCCATGGTTATTAAAGAAAACAAGAGGCCTAACCAGTTGCCCGTGGAGGAGAGTGAAGGCCAGCAGCCTATACACACCACCTGGAAATCTGCATTTACCATGTCTTCAAATAGCAGTTCTCACACCTGCATTCTGAATAAGCTGTTAGCGTATATGGTTTCCCCAAATCATGCCTCCCCAATTCATAATATTGCCCCACTTTATAGATGAGAAAACTGAGAGCCAGAGAGGTGAACTGACTTGCCCAAGATCATACGCTGAAGGTTGAGCCAAGGACTGTCTGGCTCCCATGCATGTGTGTTCAGGTTCATGCATGTACCTACGTACATGTACAAAGATATTGCTTCCCAGCAATCTGGGGTGTCAACAGGTGTGCAGTTCCCCAGTCGCAGGTGATTTCATTTTCTGCGAGACTGGACCCCAGCCATGCTAGCCTCCTGGTCCCTTTATCTGGCTCCTCCTGTGTCCACGCTTATGCCTGGGTGTTGTGTTTGCTTCCACAGATGGGAGCTTGCCTACCTGTCTACCCATCGGCCTGGACCCCAGAGCCTGCCCAGCTAAGTGCGTGCAGAGGGCCCCGGTTTCGGGGCAACTCTCAGGCTGCCTCAGAGACCACCCTGGAATCTCTGACAAAGACCGGCCTTTCCTGCTGAGCCAGACCTTGTCTACACAGCCTGTTCAGGTAACAGTGTACGGGGAAGCCAGTTCTGTGCCTGGGCCACTCCCAGAAAGTAAGGGTCAGGGGGACTGACTTTTCAGTCTTAGCAGGAATCCCCCACCCCTGGCTTAGGCCAAAAAGTCACCCATTATAGAATCAGAATATATTAACCCCACTTATTCAAATCTCCCCATTATCCAGAAAGGGGAACTGAGGCCCATGGATTATGCGGCAAGTCCCCTGGAGTCCTGCCTCCTAGTCTGGGGACTCTTCTCAGTACCTTGTGGGCCTGAGAGAACTGGGAAGAGAAAAGGGTTGTGACAGTGACCAGAACTCAGGGCAGAGTTAGAAACCAGAGTACGTGATGTGTGCTGCTGACCACCCCCCCCCCCCAGGACCCCTGTCTGCTGGAGTCTGGAAGCAGAGAGCTGGGAGGCCAAAGTGAGGTGCCAAGAGGACCTGGGTAATTCAGGTAGGCTAGGTCATCCTTACGAGGTGGGGTGGGGGTTAGGACCTGCCTCCCAGTTCCCAGCCCTGATCAGCCCACCCAGGCTCCAGAGGCCAGGTGGGGCTGCCCTGCCCTGCAGAGGCAACTCCCTGAACTGACACAGGGATCCTGCAGGCTCCAGGAAGCTCCCTAGAGCCCAGCCTGCTTGGGGACTCCACCCAGCCTCCAAAAGAGCATTCCTGGGGCCTGAGGTCTAGGGGTGGGGCCTCCTGGGATGGTAAGGGTGGGAGGTGTGGCTATGGAAGGATGCAGGGCTCTGTGTACCCAACTGTAAATGCACAGGGCATCGTGTGTGCGAGCCCTCAGGCTTGTGAGTGAGCCGGTGTGTAGGGCTCTGTCCTTAGGTACACAGGGTTCCGTATGCAGGAGTTACATAAGTGCTCTGGGCTGGGGGACATTTGAGGGAACTATAGGGGAGTGTTGAGTGCAGGATTCAGAGTGTGTCCTGGGTAGGTGTGGGAGTCCTGGAGAGTGGTGGGGGCCACACTAGATGGTATATGTGTGCAGGGCGCTAGTGCACACTGAATAGGTGTGTAACCAGGAATCTGAACACACTGGGGTGATATGTGGGCACACTGTCTGTGTGGAGTGTGTACACGGGATCTCCCTGCATGTCACCCGGGAAGCTCGCGTTCAGGGTTCTGGGCGCACACTTGCGGGTGGTATGTGTGTGTGTGTGGATCCATTTGTGCTTTGGAGGTGGGCTGGGCAGGCCTTCAGCAGAGCTGGTCTCAGCAGTGCCCAGCCTTGTGGCCAAATCGCTGAAGTCACTTCCTTTCCAGCTTCAACTTTCCAGGAGGAGGAGTTCTTCAGACCTGGGCGGGGAAGGGGGGGCGGGACGAGGAGCTCTCAGGGGAAGGAGGTGGGCGGGGGTGAGAGGCTGTGGGGAGGGCCTGGTGGGGCTGGAGGAGGGAGTCCTCCGGGAGACAGAAGGAAAGACTAGGACAGGAGTCTGGAAGGGCCAAGGGCAGGAGGAGATGGGGGTGGAGCAGGGCGGGAAGCGCAGTCCCTGGGTGACCTCGGAGGGAGGAAGGGAGGGCCGCCCGGCAGGGTGACCCTCAGGTTCAGCCAGAGCTGGCAGTGGTGCCTGCAACACCTGGCACCCAGGGCAGGGGGCTGGCAAGGGGCGGGTCTAAGGAAGACCTGCTTGCCAGGTGCCCCGCTCTGGGCAGGAAGGGGGTGGGCGAGGGCTGCACAAAGGAGCTCTGTGTGGCTGGGGTAGGGTGGGGTGGGGTGTGCTATATCGTGGGGTTGGGTGGGGGGGGCTGATGACTCTAGGAGGCCAGGCAGGACTTGCTTCCCCTTGGGGGCATCGGTGGCTCTAAGGGGACACCTAGTGGTGAGGGAGGGTAGTGCGTTTGGATGACTGAGGTGGGAGGGGATGAAGAAGCTGGGAAGGGGTAAATTAGAAGTCAAAAATTAGAACGGGTGATGAGGGTTGGGACTGTTGGAGGAGGCTGCAAGGGAGGGAGCTGACTCTCTGGACGGTGAAAAAGTTTGCACCGGAGGAGTTAAACCCAAATTCAGACTTGGGCTCTTCCAAGTCCTGGCTGTTTGTCTTCAAGGGCATCACTTAACCTCTCTGTGCCTCTGTTTAAATACCAAATAAGTGACAGCTGCTGTTAATTATTTTCATCAGTGTCCTCTTTGGTAGACTTTTGGGCTGGAGTCAGGTTGGAAGATCTTTGGGCACTAGTGGGTGGGTGGGAGGGGGCAGAAGGAGATTGAGAAGGGTGCTGCAGATCCTGGGGGATAAAGGCTCCAAAGGGAGGTGACAGGGGAGGGCTCACAGCAGTAGTAATAGCCCCTTTGATACACTGTTTTTCCTTTGAGGACATCCCTGGGCCTTGAATCCAGGCTGGGAGGGAAATGGTGTGGGGGGAGGAGTGTGCCGGCTGGAGAGAGGGTCATGAGGCCGGAAGTGAGAGCTGGGGCTGGCAGCCTGGCTCCCCTGGGGAGGCTGTGGGTGGGGGAGGGGGAGGCGGGCTGGGGAAGGGGTGGGGTGGTCACAGCCGCAGCGGGGGAGGGTGGGGCTGGGGACTCAAGGATGTGGGCTGGCGCTTCCCGGCACTGTGCACAGCAGGTTGGGGCCCCCAGCCCCCTCCCAGGCGGTTGGTGTCCCCATGGCAGACTCAGACACACTGACCCAGAAGCACACTGTCAGACAGAAGGACCCTTTTGACTTTGTTCACAGACATGGGATAGGTGGTGCCCTTGGGAGGGGTCCAAGAAAATGGCTGCCTGGGTGTGGTGGGGAGGGGAGCCAGCTGCTTCCCTCAGATCCTGGAGGCTGCTGGAGAGGGCAGTGGACAGAGTCAGGAGGTCTGGCAGGAGGACATGCCCAAAGGTCTTCAAGGGGGGGGGCGTGGAACAGAAGCAACCACTGGAGAGGAGATTTTCCCTTCTGCCAAGATCACACCCTCAGGGCCCCAAGTGGGAGGTCTCCAGAGCAGGGAGGCTTGGTGAGCCCCACCCTCAGGAAGGGAGGCATCGCAAAGACTCTCGGGAGCCACGGGTCAACCATACCAGGTCAACCATACCTTTGGAAATGGGACTTGGAGGGGCCAGGGTCTGCGCCCGTTCCCTCCTTCGTGAGCCTGTTACTCACAGTCCTTCTTGCAAGAGCAGTGGGTGAGAGCCTGGCCTGGGAGGAGCCAGTCTGCAGCCTACAGCCTACAACCTGGGCAAGAGCAGGACCCTGAGTGATGGAGCAGTCCGGACAGTGACGGGCAACCGAGGCCTGGGAACTGCAGAGGGAAAAGGGACAGTGGTCAGAGGGATGTTCTGTCTGGATAAGCAACCGAAGGGCTCTCCCCAGGCCGTTTTGTGACCTTGGGCAAAGGCCCTTCCCTCTTTGGATCTCAGTTTCCTCATCTGTAAAATGGGAAGAGCATAAGGTGGCACCAGAACCTGATACCCATGAGGAAGCTGATTTAAAGTACAGATTCCCAGATGTCCCTTTAGATCTGTGAGTCAGACTCCCCTGGACGAGGGCCTGGGTATCTGGAATGTTACACAGCTCCCCCAGGCCCAGGGTTTGGAAGCCAACTGGCTTGGAGATTTTAAGGTTCCTCCCAGCCTTAAATTAAACCTCAGCTCTAGGAGCAGCGCCTTCAGGAGTGGCGGAGGGAGAGCTGCAGAGCTGGGAGGGGAAGCAGGCTTTGGGCTTGGGGCAGATTTAGGAATCCTGCCACTTTGCAGCTATGTGACTTCAGGCAAGTCCCACACCCAGCACTCCGAGCCTCCATGGGGATAATCGGCCCTGCCTCCTGGGATGCTGGGGAGATTCAGTGGGTCACATGTGTGGAAGTGCTTTGTAGGTTGCAAAGCACTGCCCACCACAGGAGAGTGGAAGAGCGTTCCTTTCCACACCATCTTGTCCCTGAGTCGACTCCATGGTCTTCCTGAGCAGCTGGTGGGAGTCTGCATGTGTGTGTGGTGGGGGTGGGGGTGGGGGTTGACCCCGGGGGTCAGGTCAGAGCCAAACACTAAGAAGTGATCGGGGTCAAGCTTTCAGACCCTCCCCGTGGTCAGGGCCCCGAGTCCCCAGGCTCCCTTGGGAGTCAGACATGCCTGGATTGAAATCCCAGCTCTGCCCTGACCAGCTCAGGGAGTTAGTCAGTAAATATTTATGTAGCATCCAAAGCCCAGGCCCTGGGGTCAGAGGATACAGTGGTAAACAAGACAGACACAGGGCCTGCCCACGAAGGGCCCACATTCTGTGGGGGAGACTCGCGAAAAGCCAGTCATACAAGTAGTTGGTTGCAATTGTGATAGATAGTGTGAAGGGGAAGTAGAAAGGCCTCTGAGAGTTCACAGCAAGGGCCAGACTGTGGCCAGAGGTGCGATGGGGGGCGGGGGACGGTGAGGGGAGTCAGAGAGGGCCTCTCTGATAAAGGTGGGAGAGGGGCAGAGAACATCCCTTTCCACGTGCTTGTCCCTCACCCTCTCTCCACACCCTTCTTGGGTCCCACCTTTGGATCTCGAGAAGAATGAGAGAGAACCACCGGGGAAAAAGGCAGGGCTGATTGCTCTCTGCACCTCATTCATTCATTCATAAGAAACAGTTAATATTTCCTGAAGCACCCTTATGGGCCACATGCGGGTCACGGTGTTGGGAGATACACACAGAAGTGAACAGATAGAAATCCCTGCCTTCGTGGAACTCACCGCCTTCCAGTGGCTGGTTTCCTCCTCTGTGAAGGTGGGAATGGTAATCCTACTGATCTCAGGTTTGCAGGGGGCTTAGATGAGATAATCCACATAAAGTGCTTATTAGCCCACTGTTTGGCAGTAGAGAAAGTGTCCCCAAAGTGTGTGAGCTTTTGTTGTTGTTGACTCCCTGGTATGATTGTCACACCTCTGACCTGAGGCACTCTTCACTTTTTCTTTACAGCTCTTATCCCACTAATAATTAAATCATTTATGATTATCTGATCACTGTCTGTCTACCCGGTCTTTGTGCAAAGTAGGCACTCCATAAGTAATGAGTATATGAATGAATGCTGTTCCTTCATCTCTGAGCCTCCATTTCTTCATCTGCAAGATGGGGTTATTAATAGCCCCTACCTCACAGGATTTGTATGAAGAATTAAGTGAAACGATGCCTGGACAGCTTCCAGCCCAGCGCCTGGCGCGCAGTAGGTGCTCACTAAACCTGAGCTGCGATGGTCCTTTCCAGGCGCTGTCCACACCCCGAGGCCTGGGCTCAGGCCGAAGTTGCTCCACAGCACCCCCGGCTGACAGCCAGCAACGGGCAGAGCCCCCAGGCACGGGGGCCCTCTCTCTCCCAGGTCAGCAGGGTGCGTGCCCTGGAGGGAGCACCAGGGAGCTGGGGGTGGTGTGTGGAGGAGATCAGGCCAGTGGGCACAAATGGTTAGGCTGTGGCCACCTGACAATTCAGATCCCCTGTTTCCTGTCTTGTCGCCCACAGAGATCTCCAGTGTGACAGCCCAGGCGGCAGAGCCGAGGGTGAGTGGCCGGGCTTCTGAAATGGAGGTGGGGGGCAGGTGGTGGGTGGGTAAGAGGGAAGAGGTCATGCCCTGGGTAGGATTTCCTGGCCTTCTCCTTAAGTTTGATCTGGATGGAGTGGTCACCCCAGCCTGCTGATGGCCTTCCCTCGCCCAGGCAGGCATCCTCTTCTCTCTGAGCCCATAGCCAGGGTCTAGAAGAGGGTGAGCTTCCGACAAGTGGAACTGGGGCCCCTGAGGGGTTCCTGGTGCATGCGGTGGTTCGGGAAAAGGCTGGAAGTCAAAGCGGGGAATAGGGTTTGAGGGGACTCCCAGGAGGGGTGGCAGGGCCTCCCTGAGGATGTGGGAAGCCAAGGTCTTGGGCGTTCCATGAGGGCCTTCTTGCCCGTCCTGCCCCACAGGTCCTGGTCCCGGCTTCTCGCACCCTCATGTCAGCCCCGGCCCCGCCCGGCGGCCCGCGGAGGACAAGGTCAGGATGCGTGTGAAGCCCCAGGGCCTGGTGGTGACTTCCAGTGCCGTGTGCAGCTCTCCTGACTACCTCCGGGAGCCCAAGTACTACCCCGGCGGCCCCCCCACCCCACGGCCCTTGCTTCCCACCCGGCCCCCTGCCAGCCCACCTGACAAGGCCTTCGCCCACACCTTCTCTGAGAACCCACGCCCACCCCCACGCCGGGACCCCAGCACCCGGCGCCCACCAGTCCTTGCCAAGGGGGACGACCCGCTGCCCCCGAGGGCAGCCCGTCCGGTCTCCCAAGCCCGCTGCCCCACCCCCGCGGGAGACAGCAACAGCTCCCAACGGCGCTGGGACAACGGGCGGGTGAAGCTGCGTCCAGTAGTGCGGTTGATTGACATCATGAAGGACCTGACACGGCTCTCCCAGGACCTGCAGCACAGTGGTGTGCACCTGGACTGCGGTGGCCTCAGACTCAGCCGCCCCCCTGCCCCACCCCCCGGTGACCTTCAGTACAGCTTCTTCTCCTCACCCAGCCTGGCCAACAGCATCCGCAGCCCCGAGGAGCGGGCTGCCCCCCACGCCAAGTCAGAGAGGCCCAGCCATCCCCTGTATGAGCCTGAGCCCGAGCCTAGGGACAGCCCCCAGCCTGGCCAAGGCCACAGTCCCGGAGCCACAGCCGCAGCCACCGGGCTGCCCCCGGAGCCTGAGCCAGACGGCCCTGATTACTCGGAACTCGCTGACGCCGACATCCTCAGCGAGCTGGCCTCCCTCACTTGCCCCGAGGCCCAGCTGCTGGAGGCTCAGGCCCTTGAGCCACCATCTCCTGAGCCAGAGCCTCAGCTCCTGGACCCCCAGCCCCGCTTCCTGGACCCACAGGCACTAGAGCCGCTTGGGGAAGCTTTGGAGCTGCCACCCCTGCAACCCCTTGCTGATCCTCTGGGGCTACCAGGCCTGGCGCTCCAGGCCCTGGATACCCTGCCCGACTCCCTGGAGTCGCAGCTGCTCGACCCTCAGGCACTCGACCCGCTGCCCAAGTTGCTTGACGTCCCTGGCCGCCGTCTGGAGCCTCAGCAGCCCCTGGGGCCCTGCCCGTTGGGTGAGCCCTTACGCCTGGACTTGTGTTCACCCCATGGCCCCCACGGGCCTGAGGGTCACCCCAAGTACGCCTTGCGGCGCACTGATAGGCCAAAGATCCTGTGTCGCCGGCGGAAAGCTGGACGGGGGCGCAAGGCTGACACCGGACCGGAGGGCCGCCTGCTGCCCCTGCCTATGCCCACGGGGCTGGCGGCCGCCTTGGCTGAGCCCCCGCCACCACCGCCTCCACCACCTCCCGCCCTGCCAGGCCCGGCCCCGGTCCCAGAGCTGGAGCCAGAATCTTCCCAGACTCCCGTGGTCCCCGCCCGCAGAGGCAAGTGCCGGGGCGTGCGGCGCATGGTGGTGAAGATGGCCAAAATCCCCGTGTCGCTGGGGCGGCGGAACAAGACCACTTACAAGGTGTCCTCTTTGAGCAGCAGTCTGAGCGTAGAGGGCAAGGAGCTGGGCCTGCGCGTGTCCGCGGAGCCCACCCCACTGCTGAAGATGAAGAACAATGGACGGAACGTGGTGGTGGTCTTCCCCCCTGGGGAGATGCCCATTATTCTTAAGCGGAAGCGCGGCCGCCCTCCGAAGAACCTGCTGCTGGGTCCCGGCAAGCCCAAGGAGCCAGCAGTGGTCGCAGCGGAAGCGGCCACCGTGGCTGCGGCCACCATGGCCATGCCGGAGGTGAAGAAA
Source organism: Mustela lutreola (assembly GCF_030435805.1). Taxonomy (NCBI): domain Eukaryota; kingdom Metazoa; phylum Chordata; class Mammalia; order Carnivora; family Mustelidae; genus Mustela; species Mustela lutreola. The sequence goes on along the minus strand of NC_081299.1, from coordinate 20,204,614 downwards.
CGGCGGCGGCGGAAGCAGAAGTTGGCCTCCCCCCAGCCATCATATGCAGCAGACGCCAATGACAGTAAGGCTGAGTACTCCGACGTGCTCGCCAAGCTGGCCTTCCTGAACCGCCAGAGCCAGTGCGCTGGGCGGTGCTCACCCCCCCGCTGCTGGACACCCAGCGAGCCCGAGTCAGTACACCAGGCACCCGACACGCAGAGCATCTCCCACTTTCTGCACCGGGTGCAGGGCTTCCGACGGCGGGGCGGTAAAGCAGGCGGTTTCGGTGGCCGGGGCGGGGGCCATGCTGCCAAGGCGGCCCGATGCTCCTTCAGTGACTTCTTTGAGGGCATCGGCAAGAAAAAGAAAGTGGTGGCGGTGGCAGCTGCTGGTGTTGGGGGTCCCAGCCTCACCGAATTGGGGCACCCACGCAAAAGGGGCCGAGGGGAGGTGGATGCCATGACCGGGAAGCCAAAACGCAAAAGGCGGTCCCGAAAGAATGGGACTCTGTTCCCAGAGCAGGTGCCTAGTGGCCCAGGCTTTGGGGAGGCTGGCGCTGAGTGGGCCGGGGACAAGGGTGGTGGCTGGGCCCCTCACCATGGGCACCCAGGAGGGCAAGCTGGCCGAAACTGTGGGTTCCAGGGGACCGAGGCCCAGGCCTTTGCCTCCACTGGGCTTGAGAGTGGGGCCTCGGGCCGCAGCAGCTACTACGGTACCAGCGCGCCCGCGGGCCAGACCGAGCTCAGCCAGGAGCGCCAGAACCTCTTCACCGGCTACTTCCGCTCACTGCTCGATTCGGATGACTCCTCCGACCTCTTAGACTTCGCCCTCTCAGCCTCTCGTCCCGAGTCCCGGAAGGCATCAGGCGCCTACGCAGGGCCCCCCACCAGCACCCTACCTGCCCAGCGGGGCCTGGCCACCTTCCCCAGCCGGGGGGCCAAGGCCAGCCCGGTGGCCGTGGGCAGCGGCGGGGCCGGTGCGGACCCCTCCTTCCAGCCCGTCCTGCCCACTCGCCAGACCTTCCCGCCAGGCCGGGCGGCAAGCTACGGGATAACTCCAGCCACTTCAGACTGCCGGGCATCCGAGACCTTCCCAAAGCTGGCTCCCCCGCCGTCAGCTGTGGCCCGCTCGCCTACCGCCCACCCGCCCGCCACCACCTACCCACCTCAGTACGGTGGCTATGGGGCCGGACAGAGCGTTTTCGCCCCAGCAAAGCCCTTCACGGGCCAGGACTGTGCTAACAGCAAGGACTGCAGCTTCGCCTACGGCAGTGGCAATAGCCTGCCTGCCTCTCCCAGCAGCGCCCACAGCGCCGGCTACGCCCCACCGCCCACGGGTGGCCCTTGCCTGCCACCCGGCAAGGCCTCCTTCTTCAACAGCTCTGAGGGGGCCCCCTTCTCCGGGTCCGCCCCCACACCCCTGCGCTGTGACAGCCGGGCCAGCACCGTCTCTCCCGGTGGCTACATGGTACCCAAGGGCACCACGGCCTCGGCCACCTCTGCTGCCTCTGCCGCCTCCTCCTCCTCGTCCTCCTTCCAGCCCTCGCCTGAAAACTGTCGGCAGTTTGCGGGGGCTTCTCAGTGGCCTTTCCGGCAGGGCTATGGAGGCCTGGACTGGGCCTCAGAGGCCTTTAGTCAGCTCTACAATCCTGGTTTCGACTGCCATGTCAGCGAGCCCAACGTGATCCTGGACATCTCCAACTACACGCCGCAGAAAGTGAAGCAGCAGACGGCTGTGTCCGAGACCTTCTCGGAATCGTCCTCCGACAGCACCCAGTTCAATCAGCCGGTCGGCGGCGGTTTCCGGCGCGCCAACAGCGAGGCCTCGAGCAGCGAGGGCCAGTCAAGCCTATCCAGCCTGGAGAAACTGATGATGGACTGGAACGAGGCATCCTCTGCCCCCGGCTACAACTGGAACCAGAGCGTCCTCTTCCAGAGCAGCTCAAAGCCGGGCCGTGGACGGCGGAAGAAGGTGGACCTATTCGAGGCCTCACACCTGGGCTTCCCGTCCTCTGCCTCAGCCACTGCCTCAGGCTACCCATCCAAACGGAGCACCGGGCCCCGGCAGCCGCGAGGTGGACGGGGTGGTGGGGCCTGCTCAGCTAAGAAGGAGCGGGGCGGGGCGGCCGCCAAAGCCAAGTTTATCCCCAAGCCACAGCCCGTCAACCCCCTGTTCCAGGACAGCCCAGACCTCGGCCTGGACTACTACAGTGGGGACAGCAGCATGTCGCCACTGCCCTCCCAGTCGCGGGCCTTCGGTGTGGGTGAGCGAGACCCTTGTGACTTCATGGGACCCTACTCCATGAACCCGTCCACTCCTTCTGACGGCACCTTCGGCCAAGGCTTCCACTGCGACTCGCCCAGCCTGGGTGCCCCTGACCTAGACGGCAAGCATTTCCCACCTCTGGCGCACCCACCCACGGTGTTTGACGCTGGTCTGCAGAAGGCGTACTCACCCACCTGCTCACCCACGCTGGGCTTCAAGGAAGAACTGCGGCCGCCACCCACAAAGCTGGCTGCCTGTGAGCCCCTCAAACATGGGCTCCAGGGGGCCAGTCTGGGCCACGCAGCTGCTGCCCAGGCCCACCTTAGCTGCCGGGACCTGCCACTGGGCCAGCCCCACTACGACTCCCCCAGCTGCAAGGGCACAGCTTATTGGTACCCGCCAGGCTCAGCTGCCCGCAGCCCACCCTATGAAGGGAAGGTGGGTACGGGGCTGCTGGCTGACTTCCTGGGCAGGACGGAGGCCGCGTGCCTCAGTGCCCCACACCTGGCTAGCCCGCCAGCCACACCCAAGGCCGACAAGGAGCCACTGGAGATGGCCCGGCCACCTGGCCCACCCCGTGGCCCTGCCGCCGCCGCCGCTGGCTATGGCTGCCCGCTCCTTAGTGACTTGACCCTGTCCCCTGTGCCGAGGGACTCGCTGCTGCCCCTGCAGGATACTGCCTACAGGTATCCAGGCTTCATGCCGCAGGCGCATCCCGGCCTGGGTGGGGGCCCCAAGAGCGGCTTCCTGGGGCCCATGGCGGAACCTCACCCCGAGGACACATTCACCGTCACCTCCCTGTAGTGCCAACTGAAATGCCGACTGGACCTCGAGGTTTTGTTCCTGGGTGAGTCTGGGGGTGTGGGTAGAGTGGGGAGAGGCCTGGGTAGGCGTCTCGGGGCAGGGCGGGGGGGCGGCGATGAGGACATTAGCACTCGGGCAAGGGGAAGGGGTACAGAAGTGAGAAGGAGGATTTAAGGACAAGATCAGGCACCCCAATAAGAGGAAGTTGGGATTCAGGAAGGCGCCTGGGGTTAGATGTTGGGGACAGTCTTCGGGAAGAGGTGGGGTGCTCGGGTGGGGAACCCACTCGGACATTCAGTAACTGAGATGGTTGGAGAACCCTAGGTTGGATGGGGCCATCTGGTTCAGTTCGTCAAATATTTATTTCCCTTGCCTGTGCTAGGTCCTGGGCAGGTGCTACCTGAATCCCCGGAAACACTCACCCCATGACCTCTTGCCAGGGAGGACATTTGCATGGCCCCGTGGGAGATGAGTGGAGAGTGAAAGAAGCAGGGTGGATAATTGGCCTCCAGGGCCCACCCAGGGTGCTGACCCAGCCTGGCTAGCTAGTTTCTCTAGGAGCCACATTTACTTCAGGGTGCCTGGCCAGGGCCAGGCTGAGGGTGTGGTCACTATATCTTGGTTACACTCTGCAAGGGCTTTACAAAATGGTCTGAAGTGTCTTTCCTGGTCTCCTTCAGGGCCCACCCAAAGATTATTTTTCACTGTCTCTGACCCGAGGCGGGGCTCACAGTGGTCGGAGGCAAGTGGGATGGGGATCCGGAGGTGGACAAGGAAGGCTGAGGTCCTGCTTGTGCCTGACCAGCCCCCACCCACCCAGCGGCTCCATCCCCAGGCTGGATAGTTCCTGCCTAAGAAAAGCCAGTCTCCCTTTCCTACAGCCAAATGCTTTTCCAAGAGTTCAGTTAAATTTTGCTGGATGTTTTGATCCTGTGTTTTATCAGGCATGGTGTCCTCATGAGGTAGAGTCAAAGTTTTAGTATTCTCAAGGTTTTGTTTTCAGAAACGGAAAATAAAAGAGGGGAAATGCCCCCAAAATGGGTTAAAAGGGACAAGGTCAGAGGAATCATTTTTTCAAAGCACAAGGTACTCCAGGAAACACAGCCACAACTGGCCTATCAGATCCCACTGCTTGGACAGTTCTGTTTGGACAGAATTGCCCCGGATGTGGTGGGTGCTGGGGAAGTGGCCTAGGGGCCTGTCTGAGCCCTTCGCCCTCCACCCCTGCTGCCACCGCAGCCTCTTGGGAGAGCCTCTTCCTGGAGAAGGAACAGCAGGGCTCCTGGAAAGTCCCATCCCTGTGCTGGGGAGGCCATTCAAGGCCAGGGTGACTCCAGGTCCTGAAGTTGTGTCAGTGGAAACTTATTATCCCCTTTCTGCCTGACCCCAGGTCCCTTGGTGCCTGAAGGTGGCCAGGGGCAGCACGTGGGAATTAGGAGGCCTAGGGAAGGACCATTCCCCAATTGGCCATCAACATGCTTCGTGTCCTTGACCACACTTTTACTCCCTCTGGCCCTGGGCCTCTGTTTCCCCATCTGTTCAAGAAATTTGGCTTTGATCATCTCGTAGGTTTTGCAATTCTGCGTGGCATGGACAGTGGACCAAACTTTCTCTTTTTTTTTTCCTTTTTTTTTTTTTTTTTTGGCAGCATATTTTCCTCCTAATGAAGCCAGGCCAAGATTAAAATGGCCTTCCATTCCCCATGCGCCTCACTGCAAGCCGCAGAGCTGCAGATCTGAAGCAGGCCAGGGAGAAGCTGCTTAGGGTTTAAAATGTCAAACTCTTGATCCTCCTCACTGGAGGGGAGATGTCTCGTGGATAATCCAGAAATGTGAAATAATCCAAAAACCGTTCCTCCTGGGCTCTGGATGGGAAAATAAAACGAGTGTGGGGGCTGGGTGTTTGAGCAGGTCACAGCTCAGTGAGATACATAATGGAACCATCCAGTGAGGCCTGAACACAGGAGGAACTGGGATGCCATCCAGCCCCACATTCTGGCCACACTCCCCACTCAGGGCTGGGAGTTGATAGTGCTGTCCTCAGACTGATGCATTCAGTTCTGGAGACATCTGTCCATCCCCTGCCACGAAGCAGGCACTGGGGACACCCCACTTAGCACCACAGATGAAGTCCTGGTCCTCAGAGGGCTTTCAGTTGAGAGAGAAAGACAGTATGTAGGCTGACACAAGGCATTTGGTAAGGATTATCATAGGAAGGGCTGCGAGGAGATTTCGGGAGCCTGCAGCAGGCTGACCAGATCCTGAAGTCGACACCTGAAGGATGAAGGGACACCGGCTAGACAGGGAGTGGGAAGGGCATTCTGGGCAGAGGGAACAGCAGTGGGTGAAGCGGGGGGCAGGAAGGAGCTCAACCTTGAGGAACCGATAAGAGGATAGTAATTACTCATTGAGTGAGCAGGCAAAGCAGGCAGGGTCAGATCATGTGGGCAGGGCACCGGAAGGAGTTTGAACTATATTCCAAACCCAGTGGGGAGCCACTGAAGTTATCAGCTAGAAGGCTAACCCCCATACCCACACATACAGCACACACACACACCCCCGCCCCAGAGCAAGGGCTGAAGGAGGGAGACCTCATTCGCCAGCAGGCAGTGAGCATTTGGGTGTTGGGCACTGGAGAAGCACGGGTTCAGCTCCACCCCACATCTTGAGCCTTTTGCTGCCTGTCCTGATGCCAGGCACAGAGGAGACAAAGCAGACACGGTCCTGTCCTCAAGAGTTCAGCATCCACCCCGGGAAGATAAAACAGGTACACAAAGAACCGGAAAACAGCTGGTGGCAAGTGGCAGGTGCCCAAAGGCAGGGAGAAACAAAGTTTGTGTACTAGGAAGGTGGGTGCTCAGGTCACAGGTCATCTCTCAAGAGTTTTTGGTGAGAAAAGGGACCTACGTCTGTGCTGGGCCCTTCATGCAACACTGCCCCACTAAGCCTTCATGGCAGGCTGGAAACGGTAGTGCCTGCCCCTTGTCACCCCATCAGAGAGTTGAGGAAGTGGGTGCAGCTGGGAAGCTTGCCCAGGGGATCCAAAGTTAGTCTGGTGGAGTCGGGATTCGAACCCAGTAATGCCCCTCCCACCCAGAACCTGGGTACCCTGCCATACCACTCTCTGAACACCCCACACCTACTGATTCCCCATCTGCAAAATGACACTTTGGTTGGACACTCAAATGTTTCAGGGTCTGACATTTTATTTTATTTTTTAAGATTTTATTTATTTGAAAGCGAGAGAGAAAGCATGGGGGGGGAGGGTCAGAGGGAGAAGCAGACCCCCCGCCGAGAAGGGAGCCCAATGCGGGAGTCAATTCTGGGACTTTGGATCATGACCTGAGCCAAAGGCAGTTGCCCAACCAGATGAGCCACCCAGGTACGCTGGGTCTGACATTTTAAGCGGATTTTGAGGTTCTGTGGAAGACGCTGCATTTAAGCTCAGCTTTGAATAGGCAAGATTTGGATGGACAGAGACTTGAGGGGAAAGGTGTTCTAGGCAGAGGTAACTGTGGGCAAGGGGAGGGTCACACCCCACTATGAATTAGAAGAGGAAAGCCCAAGGGAGCCAGAATGGAGAATGTGGAACCCCCTTGGTCTGGGAGCTGAGCTGGTAGAACAGAGGGAAGAGGAAGAGGGCGGGGAGTGCTGGGGTCCCAGCGCAGACCTCTCCAGACCCTGAGGTGGAAAACCCAGCTAGGGAGACCGACTCCACATTGGGCCCTCATAGCTGAAGTCAGTCCTACCACACCCTGTGCCATTGGGAAGGGCCCTCCAAGGTGCTCAGGAGTCCCCCTCTCCGCCTTATTCCCTCTCCGGCATGGACCTGAGGCCAAGAGAAATGTCACAGGTCCTCCAAGGTTACACCAGCCTGGGGCCCAACCAGAGCAGGAAGCAGTTTCCAAGGCCTCCGGCCAACCAGGGTCAGCAGGCATGCCCGGACCTGGGCCAGGCCCCAGTTGCTCCGGGCTTTGTCTCTTCTGCGTCTTGAAGCCTTAAGAGGTCACTTGATCTTGCCTCTGGCTCTGAGCAAGGAGCCCTCACGTCAGGGGTCAGCCATTCCTGCCCTGCCTCTTGTGGGCTTCTCTTCACACTCTGAAGTCGTCCTCCCTCCCATCCTATGTCTTGCCTCTCCCGCGGCCATTTTCAGGCCAAGCCTTCTTGTTCTAAGCCTTCATTTCCTGGAAATACAATCTCCCTGTGAACATACTCTCTCACACTCCTCCTCTCCCATCTCCCCACATCCCTGTGGACCCGGAAGAGCCCAAGGGAGTGAGGCCCTGGAAATGGAGGGGGCCAGCGAGGAGCATGCCGGAGGCACAGACCAGCGTTTGTGCAGGGCCTGGTTCCATCCCTTACCAGTTACGTGACCTGGTGAGTCACATCACCTTGCTGTGTCTCTAGTGAGAATTAATGAGATTACCCATGAAGCCCGGTCCCTGGCACACAGTAAGCATGTAGTCAGTGGATGGTACATGGGTGGACGAATGCCTCCCACCAGCTGAATTTTGTCACCCAGTCTGTGTGACTCATACACACCTCTGACCCTTTCCTCCTCGCTCAGGACTCTGTGGGTAGCCAGCCTCCTTCACCTGCTGTCCCTGTTGTCTCGTAGGAAGGATTTTGTGTCTCACGTGGGTGTGGGTCCTTTGGTGGGAGGCTCTGAATCACCACCTAGTTTTTGGCCTTAGCAACTGGGCTGATTCCTCCCTGGGGGGCCCCCGAGGCAAGGTAAGTCACCAATACATATACACCCCGCCCCCTGCCAAGGGACCTAAAGCCTGATGGGCAGCAGGACCCAGACCTCTACATGACCCCCGTCAGCCAGAAACCCTTCCCACGCAGGTCCTTACATCAATCCCCTCTCTCGGTGCCTCGTGTCTTTGTAAACACGCCATGGTTATATCTTGGCGGACTTGCCATCTTTGTCGCCATCACTTTTGCTGCCGTAGTGCCCTCTGTGCTAGAGGGCAGGGCGAAGTAGGTTAAGTCTGTGCTCAACACACGTGAACACCAGCCACCTGCCCCAGGCCAGGCACTATATCTGCTGCTGGGGAGACCACGGAATGTGACCAGCGGTGTCCTGCCCTCGTGGAGTTCACGGGCTGTCAACAGGTGTCCACTGAAAGTCTCCGTGGGAGCATCATTCTCCAGGACAGGGTCTGAAATGGGCCCCCTGGAAATTCCAGGGACCCCCCACCTTGAACCATGAGCAGGGCAGGCTGCAAAAGCTTCCTGGAGCCAGAAATTCAGAAAATGAGTCTTGGGGGCGTCGGTTAAGTGTCCGATTCTTGATCTCAGCTCGGGTGTTGATCTCTGGGTTATGAATTCAAGCCCTGCGCTGGATGTAGAGCCTATTTTATTTTAATTTATTTATTTATTTATTTATTTATTTATTTATTTTTCAAGATTTTTTTATTTCTTCATGTAACAGAGAGAGAGATCACAAGTAGGCAGAGAGGCAGGCAGAGAGAGAGGAAGGGAAGCAGGCTCCCTGCTGAGTAGAGAGCCCGATGCAGGACTGGAGCCCAAGACCCTGAGATCACCACCCAAGCCGAAGGCAGAGGCCCAACCCACGGAGCCACCCAGGTGCTCTGAGCCTTTTTTTTTTTTTTTTTTAAGATTTTATTTATTTATTTAACAGAGAGAGAGAACACAAGTAGACAGAGCAGCAGGCGGGGGGTGGGGGTGGGGGGGAAGCAGGCTCCCTGCTCATCCCAGGACCCTGAGATTATGACCTGAGCCAAAGGCAGAGGCTCAACCCACTGAACTACCCCAGTGCCCCGCCTATTTTATTTTTTTAAAAAAAGAAAGTGAAAAAAGAGAAAGTGGGTCTTGAACAAATTTAAAGCTTCAGAACTGTAGTCCTGGGTCAGTCATCCAGTGGCTGCCGTGTTGCTGCCCTGAAACCTGCCCCCAGCCCCCATCTGTTCCCCTCATTGTGGCCCCCAGAGTGCTAGTTCTTCAGCATTTCTGGACGCATGGTGTCTGGAGTCCCCCAGATATTTACTGGATGAATGGATTCCAGCCCATTTTCTCCTGTGCCTCCATTGCTTCCCATCTGTCGACTGCATCCCCTCCACACACACACACACACCCCGCCCCGCCCCGCCCCTCCAGTCTCCTTGCCTGCAAAGTAAGGGCCCAGCCACTAGCCTGGTATTCCAGATATTCTGCTCTTCCTTTTCTGCCCTGACCTCCTCCTCACATACCATCCCTTTCCCGCCCTAGAATGTGGAATTAGGAGGGAGCTTTCTTTACCCCAGTGTGCCCTGTGCCTTGTCCCTAGCTTTCCCTGGTCTGGGCTCCCCCTTTCCTGCCCACCATCCATCTCCCACCTGTCAGTTCCTATCTTTCATTCACGTGTCACCTCCTCCAAGAAGCGCTCCAGGATCTTTCCCAGGCCCACTTAATCTCCAGCCCTTTATGCATCCATGACAGCCCTTCCCAGGAATGTCCTCACCACATCATCGGCTCCTTTAGTCTGGTTGCTCACTGCTGTGCATGTTCCCTGTCTTCCTAAGCTCCCCCATGACCTGTTCAGCCCCCTACTTTACTTAAAGACTGAATCCCAGAGAGGGAGAGGACTTGCCCTAGGTGACACAGCACACCCAGCTCAGACGCTCACGCGTTCTCTCTGACTTCTGCTCTACTGCCTTGTTTGTGTTAGACCCCTTTCTGGAGGGCAGAGATCTGCAGGTGGAAGTGAGACCATAGCTCCCGGCCTGGCAGTCAGTGGGCGTGAATACCTGTCTGCTGGTCGCTGGAATGAGTGCACGGATGTGTGCGCCTTCTGGGGGGAGAGCTGCTCTCCGTGGACGGCCTGATTTATACGTGAGCTGAGCACTGCGAGTGCCTGCTCAGCTAGCCCCTGATGATGCTCCCAGTGCAGCCCCTCCTGACAGGCAGAGACCGCTTCCCACCTCGGCACCTCAGCCAATAAAACTGCTGGGCCCTGAGGACTCTGTAGAATGTGGCTCTGCAGTCCTCGATTATAGAGGCACTAAAAGGTTAAGTCTCAGGAACAATGGCTGGTGTCCTGGGGCGCCAGGCTCAGGCTGGCACTGGGGATAGAGAGGTACCGCATACAGGTCTCTGCCCTGGAGGAGCGTGGAAGGGAATGAGAAGTGCACCAGTAGCTATGGTAACAGGGTGGCCTTAGGAGGCATCCTGGAGGTGTGCAAGACCTGAGCTGGACCGCGCCGAGCCGCTCAGACTTAGAGCGGTCATCACTCTGGCATTCAGTCAGCACCGTCTCGACCCCAGCGTGTGCTGGGCACCGTGCTCAACAGTGGCCTGAAAAGCAAGGGTTCCTCCTGCCAAGGCAGGGTTAGGTGCCCCGCTTGGTGCTCCTGGAGCCCTCCGGACATCCCTTGGCACCTCCCCCATCTCTCTGCCTTGGGATTGCTGGTTCTGGGGTCTGCTTTGCTTCCCTCTAGACTCCATGAGCCCCTCAAGGGCAGGGGCCAGATCTGCCTCCTGCGCTGTGTCCCCATTGCCCAGTGTGGGGCCTCGCCTGGCACCACAGCCTTAGTTCTGTTTTGTGGAGTTGAACCCAGTGAGGTCAGGGTCTCACGGGGCTACGGGGGATCCTCCCTTCTCCCGGCTCAGGACCCTCTGGAGTTGACTCTCTCCCCAGCCCTCACCCCCACCATCCCCACCATCCCCCAGATGCTGGCCAAGTCCTGAAAGGTGGGGAGGGCAGGGGGAGGAGGAAGGTGAGACTGGGAGGGCTGAGCAGAGGGCGGAAAAAGCCTCCCTGCTGCCTGGCCGCAGGCACCGCGGGAACAGTTCTGGCAGGAGCTGCCTGCTGGGCTGAGATCACCATGGAGACCTGGCTTGGAGAGGGTCACTGGCAGTGGCTAAGGGCCGGAGGGGGCGGGGGCAACAGGGATTTGTGCAGAGGCTCCCAGCCTGCCCCGGGGCCCTTCTGGGGAGCAGGGAAGGCTGGGGCTTAGTATAGTCCACTTGCTGAGTGGTTTGGGGCAGCCAGTCCTGAATCTCCCCCTCACTTGTCACCCAGGCACACTCTACCTGTCGCCCCAGCAGAGGTTCCTTAGCTTGGCAGCTGTTCTTCAGCCGAAGTAAAGCTGCCCTACAGAAAAGGCCTCTAGCCCACCCCACCCCCCCCACGCCCTGGCTGAACACATTCCCCAGATATAGTCGTCCTGGCCCTAATGGATACCCTCCTTATGGCTCCAGGTGGTCTGCTTATCACCCGAACTGGAGGACTGTCCATCCCATTGGCACCCCTGGCCCCAAGAGCTGCTTTTCCACCATTTGCCCCGGTTCTGATGCAACTGCACCCTAAGAGGCGCACCCCTTCCCCCATCCTCCGCTCCATCCTCCATCCTGGATGGATACTCTATCCTCTGCTCCCTCGCTCCCTGCAGCCTCTGCTTGCCACCTGGGCTGATAGACTGGGATGGGGGCTGCCTCTACCTATTGGGAGCCCACCTGGTTCCCCTGGCCTTGGGTCGGGGGTGGGGGGAGTCCTGGCAAGTCCAGCCTCAGGACAAAAATCTTCCCCAGGGCTGACTGCCCAGCAGACAGCAGCCGAGGCTGAGCAGAATTTAAATGTGGCCCTGTTGGGAAGGGGAGCCAAGAAAGGACAAGAGGAAAGGCTTTCTGTGGCCGCCTGCTTCCTGCAGGCGTGGGGGAGGGGGGGTGTTCTGCTAGGGGGTGTTAGAAGGCAGTTGTAGCTCCCCCCACCCCTTAATTCTGGTGGGCTGGTCACTCACCGAGTGCAGGGACAGGGTCTTGAGAATAACGGAGTCCATCCCTGTCCCTCTGGGCATCTTCCCACTAGCCTCTGCAAAGCCTGGAGAAGGGATACTTCAGAGCTCCAGCATCTGGTGACTGTAGGGTCTGGGAGCTTGGAAGTTTCTGAGCCTCAGCAGCCAAACACAGATGGTATTGTGTTAGGCCATTTCTTTATTCCTTTATTCAGACAAACATCCCCGTCACCTTGCCTTTGGAAGGAACCGAACGGCATTGGAGGGCACAGGGAAAGGGTTGGAATTAGAAGAAATGAAAGTGCACAGGTGTGCAGTTCATACCTGTCTGTGCTCAAGCCCTTTGCTCCCCACTGTGTCATTCCTCAAATAGCCTAGCTTGGAGGAATTACTAAACTCATTGTTACATGAGGAAACCGAGGCTTGGGGCACCTAGCTGGCTCAGGCCCCAGGAAAATAATAATGGTGTATAATCAGCATCATTTCTTATGTTTCCTGTACCAGGCTTAAGCCATCTTAAGCCTCTGAATCCTCCCAACAAACCTATGGGATAGTTTGATTATCAACTTTTTACAGATGAGTAAACTGAGGCTCATGGAGATGCACTGACTTGCCCAGCATCCTAGAGCTGTCCAGGGGTGGTGCTGGCATTCGAACTCAGCTGTGTCTGACTCAAGAGCCCAAGTCTCTGGCAGATTGCGCTGCCCGGAAACCCAACCCCTCGCCAGGAGCCTCCTTCCCCTCTCAGGGAGGCGGGCTGTGGATACAGACCTGTTTTACAAATGGGGAACCTGAGTTCCGAGAAGACCAGGAACAGTCCATTGTCTCACTAGGGGCTATTTGGAGTGCTCCGGGAGAAGGAACAATGTGATTAGCTTCTCCCAGAATCCTGGTAGGAACTGAGTGGGGGTCCCACTCTTAGCCTCTCTGTTCTTAGAGCTCAGTGTCTGTGCCCACCACTGACTTCTGCTTCTTCTTTTGTGTTTCTTTGCAGCTTTCAGAAAACCAACGCCAAGATCCCTCCCAGCGTCCGCATTGTCCTCTGGCAGGAGCGCTTGCCCCTCCACCTCCCCCCCCCACCCCACCTGTCCCCCTTGCACTACCATCTCCCCACCCCACCCCTCCCCGCCCATCTCCTCCACGCAGAAGCCGAAGGTGAGCCCTTTCTGCACAAAACCAGCAATTGTAAATACTTTTTAAAAATGTACAAAACTTAAAAACAAAACACAGTTTTAGAAAAAGACAAAAAAAAAAGAGAGAGAGAGCGAGAGAGCGCGCGAGCGTGTGCAAGAGGTTGCGAGCGGGGGCCCCCCCGAGGTGTCCAGAGCCCCTGCAAGTATGCACTGAGACATTTATCTACAGGTCGTTTGACAAAAATGAACAATATCCTATTTATTGTATATACTGTTTTATTATAAATCGTGGATTGTATATTGCATTCTGTAAACCTGCTGTGGTCCCGTGGTGTGCAAATTCGCATGGTGGGGGGGAGGGGCAGAACCTCTTGCGGGAGCTTTTTTTTTTCCCTTTCTTTCTTATTTTTCACTCTTTTGGGTTTTCTCTTCTGTTGTTGTTGTTGTTTTCTGTTTTGGCAGGACACACCCAAAGATCCAAGTTTGTATTAAAAAGAAATGAAAAAAAGCAAAAAAAAAAAACAAAAAAAAAAACACCTCGTGTCTTGTGAAAGGGGGTGAGGGGGTGAGTGAAGGGTGGATGGAATGGAAGGCATGGTTGGGTTTTGTCACCAGACACTGGCTCCCCAGAATTGAAATACCCCTTCATGTGTTCCCACCTTCTGCCAGAGATCTGAGACAGCTTTGCATTGGAGGGTACCAGACCCCTCCCAGATTACAGCCCAGGCCCTGGGTCTCCCCTGCCGCAAGGGGATCCCAGCCTGCTCCCCAGGGCTTCTTGGCCCCTGCCCATGCTTTAGGTCCCAGACCCAGGGATTCTGCCTCCTAGACCCTGTCTTGGTCCTGGGTCTCCCCTGATTCTGAAACCCATGTTGTGTCCCATGTCCTAGGATCCCACAAGTACAGGAATGCTGGCGTCTTAGACCCCTCTTCTCCCCTTCTCCCCTCAAGTCCTATGTGTCCTCTCCTGGAGGGATCCCTGTTATAAATCAGGTCTCGAAATTTCTTTGCTTCTGGACCCTCTCATTCCATCCTAGATCCCAGGTCTCTTGACTCCAGCCCTTTTTTCTTTTTTCTTTTTAATTTTTTTTTTTTCAGCGTAACAGTATTCATTGTTTTTGCACCACACCCAGTGCTCCATGCAATCCGTGCCCTCTCTAATACCCACCACCTGGTTCCCCCAACCTCCCACCCCACCCCACCCCCCCACCCCGACTCCAGCCCTTTCATTTGTACTGTGTCATCCCAGCTTCTGGGCCCTACAGTTCTCCTCTGTTTCAGGGGACACCTGTCTTTGAGATGCTCATGCCTTCCTAAGCCCAAGAACTCTTATGGGGGAACCCCTTTTCCCACAAGGACTGGAGTACCCCCTGTTTATCTCTCATTCACCCCAGGTCCTTTGGCTTTCAGGCCCCCATTTTGCCTCAGCACACCTGATGTACCTGCTTCTGCCTGTGCAAAGTCCAGAGTTTGACTAGGCCAGTAACCCCAATATTTCTGCCTTCCCCATTCTTACCCTGAACCCCAAATGCTGGGTCTGTTTCCTCCCAGCATTTGTAAACTATGTATAAAGAAAACTCAATCCTGTGCATATTTCTGGTGGACCTGGAAAGGCTAAATTGTTCCCCACTCCCTGACTTTGGGAGCTCTTGACTGCCCTTAATCAAATTAATGCCCACTTTGGGCTGCCTGGTCTTTAGCAAGCAGCTTTTCCCATAGATCAGCTGCTGATTGTGGCTCTCTGTCTCCCCACTGAAGATCAGGGAGACCCTGAGGAACCCTCTGAGAGACACACACCCCCAGCTTCTGGGGACCCTTACCTGAGAGAGGATGTCTGAGGATTCAGATGGGGCAGGTAAAACAATCCCCCAAAACCACAGCCTCTCTGCCGAATGTGAGGCTTATCCACCCCCCCCAAGTCCCTCTATGTGTCCCCAACTCTCAGATGAAAACATTGTCACCACACTCCCTGGTGAGGCAAAGACAACACAAGCTCAAGGCCACAATCTAGTATGCTGTTGCAAGCGGAGGCAGGGAGCAGTAAGACCCAGTAAGAGTCGGGAAGGGGATCTTTTGTTCCCAGAGGAGTAAACAGCATGTGCAAAGGCCTTGGGGTGGGGGCGGTGGGGCAGGTGGCCACCACAGTAGGTAGGTCTGCACTTTGTGCAGGGGGAGAGGACCGGGAGGGGGCTTTGGCAAGGTCACTTTGGGGCCCAGAGGAGGCTGGTTGGAGTAGGTGGCATGGAAGAAACCAGTGCAGGAGGTGACAGAAGCTTGTTTTCAGCCCCTGAATCGCCTACAGGGAGAAAATAAGTGTGTTCGTCACTGCTGAGGAAGCAGAAGCAGCTTGGGGTCACTGTCCAGGTTGGGGCAGGTTGGGGGGGCGGTGCTCTGAAGGCTCCGTAGGGGGAGGGTGCCCAGAGGAGTTTCTGTGAGGAAAGGGACAGGAGGGGGAATTCAGTGGAAGGGACTAGGGCTCTACTTGAAATGGGGAGAGAAGGAATGAAAGCTTGTGTGCCCAGGAATTGGTGGGGGTTGGGAGGGACAGCCCATGAAGGAAATGGGAGTTTAGGGAGGTGATTATAGCCCAGCGAGGGGGCTCATTAACTTGAAGAGGGTTTTGGAGGAAGGTGGGGATTCACTGCAAAGAGTAGAGCTACAGTTTCTGGGCTGGGAGAAAATGTTGGAGAGGGAGCTCCTGGAAAGTGAAGTTGGGGGGGTGGGTGAGGAGAGAACAGGAGCTCAGGGAAAGGAGGGGCTCAGTCTGTGGCTTAGTAAGGGGTGAGGAGGGCAGAGGTGCATCTTGGAGAGCAGACTTGGGAGATCTGCCAGGACCAAGGGCCCAGCCTTTGGGATGGAAGGCTCTCTGACCCTGTCCAGGTGGGTGGGGCAGGGATGGGGGGGGTCACCCTATTCTGATCTGTTCTTTCAGAAATTTCAGCCTTACCACAGCCACAGCCCTGCACCTGATTGCAAAAAGCATCAAGACAATGTGGGTCCCAGATGTTTGGGTTTCACCACCATTAGTAAATACTTCCCTGTTTTTATTCCTTAAAACAATCCTTGAGGTAGAGAAGATACTCATCCCATTTATAGATGAGAAGACAGGTTCAGAGACCTGGAGTAAGTGACTTGTCCAAGATCACATGGGAAGTGGGAAGAAGTAGTCTGAGACTTCCTCTTTCATAACAATTTAAAGAAAAAAATCCTGCTGAAAAAATTCACACAGAAAAAAGATTCACTTAAAGGTTAAGTAAAAAAACAAGAATAGGAAATCATTTCTTTAATTATGTGCCAGGTACTATTCTAAACTATATAAAATTCATGCCATCTCCACAACAATTCTATGATAAGGCTTTATTGTAATTATTCTCCTGTTTTACAGACCGGAAACTCAACTCATAGAGAGGTAATTTACAAAGACCACTCATTGTGATAAAAGGAGAGTTCAAACCCAAATAATTTGTTGTCGAGTCTGCTTGCTTTGCTGTCCTATTAAAAGTGAAAACCCACTCTACTCACATCCCTGGTAATAACCCACATGTCTACATTTTCAGGTCCATTCATGGAGATCAGTGGTTCTCAGCCCAGAAGTTCTGATTTCATTGGGCTGGATGGGGTCTGGGCGATGAAATTTTTAAAAGCTTACACTGATGGTTCTGATGTGCCAAGTGGAGAACCACTAACCCAGCTATTGTGCTGAGTGTTTACACACAAGCAGCTACCTGTGTGCACACACCTATATTTAATGTGTTATCCTAGGTGTTCAGGTGTTTGTAAGATGCTTTTCTTGTGTATGCACTGTGGTATCCATTAGTGCTTTTCACCGAGTGGCTGTAAATTACTATGGGTTTTCCGAGTGACTGTTAGAGGCACTGTAAACACATTCATTCAACAAATATTTCTTAAGCACCTACAGGATTTCAGGCAATAGCCCAGGCACTTGGGGATGCAACAGTGAACAAAACAGATGGGGTGCCTGCCTTTGAGTGTATCATCTTTTGGAATTGACAGACTGGTCTTTTGTCTTTGCCTATGTGTGGCAGGGGGATAGCTGCCCTTGGAGGTTGCCGAAGGGTGGTGAATGTCTAGCTGGGAGATCTTAGGAGGGTGAGACATGCTGGTTGCTATGTGCTTGGGGCAGGGGAGGTGGCCAGGGGGCCTCTGGCCCTACTTGTAGATGAGTTAGAGAAGGAGACCTAGGGCATGTATCTAACTTTGAATGCGTGTGGCTGCCTATGTGGCATGTGCATAAAGATGTGCATGAGCTGGACCTGTGAAAAGGTAAACAACAGGATGAAGGGGGTGTGATGGGGAAGGGCTGTGCACAAGGTAGGCACCAGCGCACATGCACACACACAAACACACATACAGCCAGCTGCTGCAAGGAGGATACTGGTTTCCAGTCCCAGGGCACCGACTCCCAGGGCCAGGAGAACTCTGCTCCTGCTCCTCCGGGTATGTGGAGGTGGCACAGCTGGGGCTGGAAACTCCAGAGTGGGAGGAAGGGAGGGAGAGCGAGGGAGGGAGGCTGGGGAGCCACATCCTTGATCTCTGGTCTGTTTCAGCAGTTCCGGACTTGGTGCTCTGGGTCTCTGTGTGACTCTGGGTCTCCCTCTCTCTGATGTCCGGATATTGGCATTCTCTTTCTTTCTTCTGGGTCTTGGGCTCAGAGGCTGATCACATGACTCTGGGTCACCACCTCTCCAGCCTACTTGGCTCTCTGTCCCCACTCTAAGTCTGTCTCTGCCTCCATGTCTGACTCTGTCTCCGTGTCCTTCCTTGTCCTTGCCAGGTGGGGGGAAGGGGCCCAGTGCTCAGGGAGCAGGTGTCAGCTCACTCAGGCAGCAGGGAGTGAAGCCAAGGAGGGCACAGAGCCAGCAGCCCCTGGACACACAGCCACACTCCAGGACACACTGGGGTCGCTCACAGGAACGCACAATGACATACATGGAGAGATGGGTTCTCAGGGACATATACACAGGTGCGCAGTTCAACACACTGCTAAGCCCAGAAACCCAAGGGTGCCAGACAGAGGGTCACATGCAGATACCAAGGGGTCATGAACACACAAACTGATGAATACTTATTCAGGCACACACCAAAACAGTCACAGGCACAATCAGTGCATTTTTCTAGAGGAAAACCCAGAGCCATGGGCACACAAATGGAAACAAACATAAGCACACTTTCAGTCTTGGGCAGACACACAGGCTTAAAGATAGCAGACACAATCACTCACTGGAACACAGATGTCCAAAGGCCCAGGTACACTCTGTTACACCTGAGCTATCAACACCCAGAGCCACATATATTCAGGATAGGGACGCAAATGAGCACAGACAGGCAAATACCCTCAAGGACAACCCAAACCAGGGCAAGACAGGAGCACTGAGGGACACGCCCAGCAAAGGCGGACCGTCCTCAGGTACACAACCCCCCTCGGGGCTCACTCCGGAGTACCTGGGGACACGCCCACAGGCGGCGGGAGCCTGGAGTGGGGAGCAGCGCGGCCCCAGCGCACCTGGCGCCCACGGCGAGCCCCCAGGCGCCCCGAGTGTGCGTGCCCGTGCGTGCGTGCGTGCGTGCGTACCCGCCCGTGCGCGCCGCCACCTGTGGGAGGAGAGGTGCGCACTGCGCCCGGGGCTGCCCGGCTGGCTCCGCGCGGATTGCGGGGCGGGGGGAGCGGTTGCCATGGAGCGCAGAGCGCGGCAGCATACTAATGGGTCGGCCAGGGGCGCTGCCCTCTGGCCAGCCGGGCTCCCTCCTCCCGCTCCTTCGTCCAGTTCCTCCAAAGTCACTCAGGCCCGCTGCCCGGCCGTCGACCCCCACTCCAAAGGCCGGAGGCCTGGGGGACGGTCAGGAGACCTGGCTCCCCGGACCCTTGTGGCCTCGACTTCCCGGGAGAAGGCCCAGACCCGTGGTGCGAAGCAGTGCGAGGGCGGAGCGAGGGCCTGGGACACTGCAGGGGCTGCCCCGCCTGGGCCTGGGCGCGGGCACCAAACAGGCGAGGCAGCTGGGAGCGCAGGTGCTGCCTTGGAATGGGGGTGGCTATCCTGGGAGGGTGGGAAATAAAGGGGGGAACGTAACCCTTTTGTCGCCAGAGGGCCCATCAATCTGTTGTCCTTAGGCTTGGCTGGGGGTGGGGGGAGAGCCACAAAGGCACTTGACCGATCTTAGTAGTAGTACAATCCACATCCCTCTCTCCATTTTCATTGCTCCAGTGTTGGCTTGACCTGCAGGAGAGGAGGGCATCAGTTCCCAACACTTCAGCTCTCTGCCTGTAGTCTGCCTGGTGATGCAGTGTGCGCTGAGGACTGAGGGGACTGGGGCAGAGGCACTGGAATGGTTAACACCTCCCCACACCTCGATCCCAGAGTCCCCTTTCATACAGCCTTGACCCGTGCCCCCTTAGCCCCACTGTTTTAATTGGCATGGAGGGGCACGGTGGTACCCTGGCGAAGGTACCCTGTTGGCGGGGGAGCCAGCAGAGGGTTTGCAGGTAGAGAAAGTGGGAGGGGGGCCTAATGGGGGGGGAAACCAGGCGGTTGCCTAGCAACCCCACAGCTGTCTGTTGACCTAGAAGAAGCTGCGCTGTCTTGACACAGCTGGTGTTTACATGTAACCGAGGCTCTGGCTTAGCGCTTGCTTGGAGGAAAGCTGAGGCAGGGCCCTCATGGCAGCCTGGCCCTGGCCCCCGGCTGCGGGTGGGCTCCGTGCCTGCCTGCCCTCTTTGCTTCAGCTCCCACCTCAAGTCCAACCAGGAGAGAGTGGGAGGGCAGATCTCAGACCTGGAGGCTTTGGAGCTGGGGAAAGTTGATGGACACACACACACACAACCACACACACATACTCAACCTGAGGTCTTTAACACAGAAAGGATGGGAGACTAAGAAAGGGACTAGGGAGGGGGGTGCCCAGTTTATGCACAGATTTCAACCCGCACAGAGAACACCAACATTCTCAGGGACATGTGAACATAAAGACCCACAAAATTAAACTGAGTTAGGCACTCACACACACATGGGCACAGAGATGCCCACTGACACCATGATACCCAGACAGACAAACCAACACAGAGAAACAAAGTAATCAAGTGGTTGAAACCCAGACACACCGACATCTTGATACAGAGGATAAATAGGTACCGACCATCCCATGGGATCGCCTGAGTGGCTCAGTCGGTTAAGCATCTGCCTTTGGCTCAGGTCATGATCTCAGGCTCCTGGGATTGAGCCCCACATTAGGCAGGGAGCCTGCTTCTCCCCCCTGCTCCCCCTGCTTGTGCTCTCTCTCCCTCTCTCTCTTTCTCTCTCTGACAAATAAATACAATTTTTAAAACAAACAAACACACTGACATGTATACAGAACCCCCCTCCATGTGTTCACACCAGCAACTGTCCCACGAACCCAGTTTATCCCAGCTAGAGTGTGCTGGTCTACGTCAGGGCCCCCACATACAGGGTCACCCACACGCACACAGCGCACAGAAACCCGCAACTCTCCAAAGCTTTATTGATTGCCCAAGGCAGACAGTCACTGACACTACTGACAGAGGCAAAGACACACCCAGGAGCCCGACACGTGAAAAGGCACAGGTCCCTGAAAGACCACGGGCCCTGACTTGTCCCACCCGCTCCCACACAAATACTGTAGCACAAACACATGCCGGCCCAGGGTGTGGGCAGAGCAGAGACTCCTCCCCGCCCTGAGCGTCAGCGTCTGTGCCTTGGGGTCAGAGAGTCCAAGTGGCCCCATGACAACTGCCAGATGAGCCCATGTGTCCTGTGCCCTATCCCCTGACCCTCAGCTCTAGGGAGAAAACCACCAGCTCTTTTACTGGGAGCCCCCAGATGGAGGGAAAAGATCCCGCTCACCACCACCACCACCCCGCTCCACCCTGGGAGCCCCTGTCTGAAGCGACGTCCTCTGGAATCCCTGGACAAAAGAGGCACTGTCCTGCTCAGATGAGCTCCTGTCTGATGGAGGCCATATCTCTCTCCCAGGCAGCTCTGGACACCACAGATGGACGGACACACACACACACGCATACGCATGCACATGTGAGAGAGCATGTGGCAGCTCCTGGGGGGTTCTCGAGGGCCTCCTGATGGAGGTGAGCCTGGGACCTGACTTTGGAGCCCACGAAGAAGTGGGGGAGGGAGTGTGCTGAAGAGAGAGCCTCCTTTTCTTACCCCAGACCCCGCCCCTCATCCAGCAGTTTCTGCTCCCCCCAGGGCCCCAGGGGCCGGCCAGGCCCCACAGCCCCAGCAGCCCAAGCAGTGAGCAGAGGAGGAGAGCGGATATTTTTAGCTTCTCTGCCACTGACATTTCGCAGCAGGCGACCTGGGGTGAAGCTGAGTGAGTGCTGAAGGCTGGGAGCAGCCGACAGCGCCTTCCCGCCCCCATGCACATGCACACACAACTGTGCACACACACAGCCCTGTCCCCCAACACCGCCGTGCTCACATGAGGGCCGCAGCTTCAAGCCCACAGTCACACACCTAGATACACACGTGTGCACCTATGCACACACTTGGTTCACAGGCCTAAGACCTCACACACCTAGACACAACACGTGTCTATTCACACACCCAGATACACACACAGTTCATACCTAGAACCCACTTCCCACACCTGGCCAAGTGTACACACACTCCTTTGTCATTCAGTCAAGAAGGCAGTTCTGGTGACGACTGAGTTTTGGCACTCTTCTAAACGCCAGGGAGACTGTGAGCGAATTCAGCAAAAATTCTCCATCCCTCGCGGAGTTTATGTTATGTTCCCGTGAGGGAAGTAGGAAGTTTGACAACAAACAAAAAACAAATAAGCAAAGTATTGCTTCAGGAACCACATGTATAACCCAATCCCCCAAAATATACAACCGTACATGTGAATGGCTCCCTAACATTTGCTCCCTGACAAATACACACAACAGCACACACAGCCCGTGGCCAAGACTCACACAGACAACTCCACACTTACCTCACAACAGTCACCAACACGCGCACACTGCCACACACATCTGCAGTTACACGCTTCACAAACACTCATGCAACTCGAACACCTGACACGGCACAAACGTAGCCACACACACAGTGTGCAGAGCTGGACACGTTCTCCTTACCCACCTACGTGGAATAGAGCCTCCACAAGAGCCCATAAGTGCACAACTATGCCCCCCCACACACACACACGTGCACACCATTCCTTCAGGTCAAATGTCTCCCTCTGCCTATCGCTAACATACACATGCACACATTCCCATAATCCTGCTCCAACCCAGTGAAGTCCAGGTCTGCTTGCCACACGCTCATGGGTAAACACAGGGACTCCTGGTACACTCACGACTGAGACACAGACACACCCCACCTGCACACTCTAAAGAGGCCGCGTACCCTAAGTTAACATAGACCCGATCTCCCACCCACAGTCCCTCCCTCATTTCTCAGGAGGTGAGTGTGGTCACTGCAGATCACACATGTACCCAGAAAACCTCCAAGACTCTGATCCTGCTGTCTCCGCACCAGTCCCCAAGGGGCTCAGCGTTTACCCCTGGTGCCCAGGCTAGAGGTGGAGGCAAAGGAGAAGCAATGCTTCTCAGATCTACCCCCTGCTCCCTCCTTCCATGTCCCTCCCCTCCTTCCTTGCTCCTTGAGTTTCTTTCCTTCTACTTCATCTCCCCATCCCACCTCCCCAGTAGTCCTTGGCCCCAAACCAAATTTTCTTCTCTTCTAGGTTCTGCTGCCCTAGAAGACAATTTTTTTAAAAAAAAAGGCAAAAAAGCAAGAGTCATTGTCAAATCCTGAAGTCCTGGGAGGAAGAAAGAAAGAATGTGCCAAGGGAAGGAAGGATAGGACCAACCGGCCCATGGGCTAGCATGCACAGCTGGGAGAAGCAGCCCTGTGCGTTCCCGGGTCTGCTGTGTTACCCTGGGTCAGTGGCTATTCCTCTCTGGGTCTCCCTTCTGCCTCTGTACAAAGAAGGAGTTGCAGGGGATGATTCTGAGGCAGTGAGATTCTCAGAGGCACTCAGTGGCGGTATAAATAGGGAGAAGGCCTGGAGCCTTGGGAGTCTGATTAGAGCAAAGAAAGCCCCCTCCCCAGAGCTCCCCAACCAGAGCAGCCTCCTCCTTCAGGGCCTGGTTTCTGAGAGGCCAACAGCACCCCCTGCCCCCCCAACACATATAAACACATGAGCACCCCTCAACCCTTGGCCATGTCCTCTGCCCTCTCTGGACCTTTGGCATCCAGGCTTGTGTATCTGGGGCTCACATTTGGGCTCTGTGCCGGTAAGCCAGTCTATGTGTGCACTGTCTGTCTGTCTGTCTGGTTGCCAGCAGCCTTCAGGCGCCAGGAGGGGAGGCAGCAGTCGGGGAGGTGGGGGTGGGGAAGGAGGTAGCGTTGACAAGTTCCAATGTCTGGCTTTCCCTCCTGGAAACCCCGAGCTGGGGCTGGCCCCCCCTTCCCTTCCTGTCTCTCTCGCTCAAGCACGTCCCTTCTAAGAGCCCCTCTCTGCAGACACCCCCAGTGGAACCAAGCCCAGATCTGCTGCCAAGAAGGCCGACATTTCTTAGACTTGCCACGTTAAAGGGGCCTGCACAGGCACGCACTCCAATCCCCCCTCTGTGTCCTCCTCCCGTGCACATTCAGACGACCCGAAACACACAAAGACACGGTTGGACACAGCGGCCACCTGTGCACACAAGAGGTAGCACGTGGAGCACATCTGACCCCGGGCTCCCAGACAAGTACAAACACAGCCACGTCCTCCCCCTCCTTCCCGCACTCAGCTTACCACCGACTCAGAAGCACACACGGTTCCCAGCACACGGTGCTCACACACTCACAAACATGATCACACACAGGGCCTCGTTGTACAGAGAAACCAGTGCAAACCCATAGCATATTGTCTCCCTGTACAGCACCCACAGCCACCGCCGCCGCCACCGTGCCCACCACCGCCATCGCCACCCCAGGCAGACGCAGCCCAGCGGCATGACGTCTGTGCCCGGTACACGCAGCCCAGCATGTCAGTCCCACACAGCAGCAATCCCCTGCCTCGCTTTAGGTAACCGCTCTGACAAAGGCCACTGGGTGCAGAGATACCGCAGAGCCACACCAGGGACATTTGGAGAAGCCCACATAGTCATGGACACATGCACACACTCACAACTACGTGTGGCTTTCTCTGGGCACGCACAGCCACTGCCCCCTGGGCACAGGCAGATGAGCTTCGACTCACAATTGTGTCATTAACCTCTTGTTGACAACAACAAATTCGCAGGGGCCCCAAACACACCCAGACAGGACGTGTGTGAACTCAGGCACACGTACTGACCCTTCAACACACACACGGATTCCTCGTCACTCACAGTTGGCTTCCACGTGCACACACTGCTAGACACAGCATCTCTGGGAACACAGGCATGTGTTCAGACTCAGAACACATGTAGCTTCTCCTGGTGCTTACACAGACACACAGTGACCCCCTGTGTACGCACGAGCCAGCACAAACACACACACACACGGCAGCATCTGTGCACACCGAGGCAAACCCAGACTCACAAATCGCCCCCACATGCTCTTCTCTGTGTACGAAAGTATGCGTGCTCCCCACCAGACAGACCCAGCTCTCTGAACTTCACACAAGGACCCTCCAGCCCTCTGGCTCCCCACCCTAGGCTCCTGACTCCCTCCCTTGGCTGGTGAGGGTGAAGAAGGACCAAGAAGGACCGGGAAGGCTGGGGGGCTGGCTCGGCCCTTGTTCCCTCCCTCTGCTGGCTGGCTCGCTCCCTCCTGTCTGGCAGAGTCGGCCAACCCAGCCCCGGCTCCAGCAGCCCTGGCTGTTCTGGGCAAACTCTCGGCGGGTTGGTCTCGGCTGATGCCGCCGCCGCCGCCGCAGCAGCAGCAGCAGCAGCAGGGGCGAGAAGGGTGCAGGCGGCTGCCAACGTGGCAGACGGCGGGCAGGGCGGCAGGAAGGAAGCTGGGCCTGTTCTGCGCCCACTCACTGGGGGAGACAAAACCAAGGGGGCTGGATGAGCAAGCGATGCAGCTGGGCAGGGGGACCCTGTGCCCAGCCTGGGCTCTGGGCCCACACTGGCCCCAGATTCACTGGGTGATCTTGGGCAGCTTGCTCCCCCTCTCTGGTCCTGTTTCCTCCTTCAGTGAATAGTCTGGACTGAACACTTCTTTCATCTCTCAGACCTTGTATCCAATTCATCGCAGCAGGGAGCTCGTAGGAGGGAGACTGAGTTCACTCTATGGCCTCAGGCAGGTCCTTCCCCACCTCAGAAACTTAGCCTTTCAGTCCAACAGTAAAAATTCCTGAAATCTATACAGTTCTCACTGTTGACAAACCATTTTCATGCTACAAAGGTAGTACCATTTTACAGATAAGCAAACTAAGGTTCAGAAAGGCCAAATGATGCACCCAAGGCTCCCTAGCAAGTGACTGGCAGAGCTGGGACAGGAGCTGGCCTTAGGAGTTTGCCTCTAAGGATCAAGGCTGCTTCCTCATCTTTCAGTCATCCCACGCCCCCACTGGTATCTGGGCTGGCCCCCCTGAGGCTCCCCACCTCCCAGCCCTGGACCCCACCAGCGCCACCTGGTTCTGCCCTGGGGAGTAAGGGTTCAAAGGCCAGACAGGCCTCCCACCAGCATTCCAGCTGCCACTGGGAACACAGCTGTCAGCAGGGCCAAGAGAGCCAAAAGCCGCCTCCTAAGCAGACCCACATAATTGGTACATTGTCAACTCAAAAACGGAGATGCTGTGGGATCCTGGGCAAGCCACAGTCCTCTCTGGGCCTTAGTTTCTTCATCTGGCCACGGTCGATTGGACTAAAAGAGTTCCAGGGGCCCTTTTGGCTTGGACGGTTGCCCAGGGAGTGACCAAGGAGAAACACAGTGGGGAGAGGCAGCTGTACTGAGGTCCCCGGTAGGCCATAGGTGTGTCTCAGGTGTCTGGACCCAAGAATCTGGCCTCTGCCTCACTTGTAGGCTGTGTTCACATCTGAGTCCTCTCTGAAGTCCCACTCAGACAGTGTTTGCAAGATGGATGCATGGGCAGACAAGTGGACAAACAAAGGTATGAAAGACAGAAGGGAGCGGAAGCCCTCAACCAGTGTCCTAAGGCAAAGCACCCCCTGAGGAGGAAAGAGGACAAAAGGCAGAGGGAGGCTCTCAGACTACCTACCTCCTTTGTTTATTGGACAAACCTCTCTTGAAGGTCACTCTGCCCCACCCTGCAGGGCAGTCTTCGGGGAGGACAAATGTGGGGCAGCTAGAGGAGGGTGGTCAATGCAGAGGGAGCAGTCCCCTGGCTTGTGGAGGAGGCTCCTGGCTCATCTGGGAGGGGGAAGAAAAGCCTCGAGGAGTGAGGAATTGAGGTGTTGAGCGCAGGCTTCCAGGAGCAGTCGGAGCAAGCCCTGGGAAGGGAGCGCGCTCCAGTATGTGTCCAAGTGGGTGCAATTACCCTCCCATTTTGCGGATGGGAAAATCAATTCTCCGGAGCAGAGGGACAGAGCCAGGCAGTATGTCCAGGCCCGCCTGACTGCAAAGCCAGTGTTTTTTTGTGCTATGCCACGCTGCCTCCCGAAGGAGTGAATTGCTAATGGTGGCATTTCAGATTTCAGATGTAGTGACAGCAAACTAGGGAAGAGGTTCTGGACAGATGGTTCCCAATCGGGTCCCTGCCTCGGGCTAGCAGAGCAGAGGGTTGTCAGGGCAAGCGAAGCGCCCGCCCCTCCATTCCTCTTGTGTGTGGGATGCAAACGGGTCCCCCCACACACACTCTGCTCACCATCCCCCTCCAGCCCTTTGGCCCTGCCGGGGTGACCTGCATGAGCTCAGCTTCCCAGCAGCCCTGCGGAGGAGTCAGCCGGGGCAGAGGCTGCCTCTGCCCTCTCACGGCTTGGCAGTGCCAAGGGAGGCGGGGCCGGGGAGGGGCGGGGGAGGGGGAGCCTCGCCGCCACCAGACCTCTGGTCCTGTCTCCCAACTCAGGCGCCCCTGGGGTTTGCTGCAGAGGCCCAGCCTGGGACAGGTGGTGCGGGGCTGGGACATGCCGGTCAGGCCTGTCCCCGTTGCTGCAGCCTTGTTGAGCTGCCATTAACAAGTGGCCGGAGGTTGCCGTGTCTCCATGGAGACCAGACAGTCAGTGCGGCTCCGGGGTGAGGGCCGTGATTAGTGAGTGTCAGCTTTGCCAGCTCTGCTCTTCCCACCGCCCGCTGCTGGGCTCAGAGACAACAGGCCTGGCCCCGGGGGTGGGGGTGGGGGTGGGGAAGCACTCCCAAGCCTGGGCCCAGGTGCTGTGTCTTTGTCTCCCCCAGTGGCTCCTCAATTCCCCCTGCCTTCCCTCCCAATCAATCTTCCACACAGCCCCCAGGGGGGAGGCTTCTAAAACACCAGCTGAATCCTGACCTGGCCTTCCTTAAGAACTTTCCGTGGCTCCTCATTCCCTCCAGGCCAAGAGTCAAATTCCTTCTCGCAGCCTTCAAGGCCTTCATTCATTCATTTCTTCATTCGCTCACTCATTCCTGCAACAAATCTGGTTTGGCCCATCTGCTATGTGCCCGAGAGACTGCCAGGTACACACGGGCAGTAGAGCCAGCAAGATCCCTGCCGTCCTGAAACTTCCAATCTAGTGAGGAAGACACACTCTAGACAAAATACAAATCAATAGATACTTGATTACAAGCATGGCAAGGACTGGGAAGAAATGGAGAGGATGTGCGGGCAGAGATTAATGCAGAGGGGGCTGGCCTATCTAGGACGGTCAGCGTGACTTCCTGCGAGGGAAGCGATCCACCAGTGGGGACACAGGGAGGAAGAGCTTTCCAGGGAAGAGCCTGGGCCAGCACCCCAGTCTCTCGCCCGGGCCTGCTCCTCTCCCCACTCCCACCCCCATGTTTCCTTTTTTTTTTTTTTTTTTTTTTTTTTTAAGGTTTTTCTCTCATTGAGAGAGAATGAGTGAGGTGGGGAGGAGCAGAGGGAGAGGGAGCAGCATAGTCCCCGCTGAGCAGGGAGTTGAGCAGGGAGCCTGATGCAGGGCTCAATCCCAGGACCCCGGGATTATGACCTGAGCTCAAAGCAGATGTTTATCCCACAGGCGTTCCCCCCCACCTCCCCGCCATGTTTCCTGTCTTGGTTAAAGCATCAGGCTTACTCAAGGAAGAGACCTGCAAGTTAGGGCCAATTTTGTCTCCCCACTCCTACACCCCCGCCTCCACCATGCTCGCATCAGTCCCATGTCCTGTCAACTCTACCACCTTCCACTGGTCTTCTCTCTCCTCGTTGCTACTTCGGACCCCATCCTTTTCACCCCAATCACACCTGCCTCCTAAGGAGCTTATCCATTCACTGGCTAGTTCCTTTGTCGCTCTGATCATGCGTTGAGCGCCCCCTATGTGCTGGGCCTGAGGCTGGGCCTTGCAGATGCACCGGTGAGCAGGAAGCACACAGTCCCTGAGTCTCCTCCAGGAGACGGGCAAGTCCACAGCAGTAGGAGTAGGAGGACCTAATCTGGGACAGGGGTGCCTAGAAGAGCTTTCCAAGAGAAAGTGGCTAAACGGAGACCTGAGGGAGGGTGAGGAATTTGCTGCAGAAAGAGAAGGGGAAGGTAGCCCACGCGGAGGAAAGAGCACGTGGGCAGGCCATGTGGGCAGGCAGAAGTAAGAGAGTCCGAGTCTCCTGTGCAGGCTGGAGGGGGCCACTGGGGGACTTGAACCCACAGGGGTGCACCCTCAGATCTGCTATCCATTTCACTCCATAAGCTTTGGCTAGAATCATCTTTCTACAGTTGGCACAACCATGCCCCTTCCCAGCTCTTAAAATCCTGCTCTGTCCACAGTCTTTTAAAGTCCAAACCTTGAGGAGCAAGTCACTTGAGGCCCTTGAAACCCTCATTTCCTCCTATCGCTTCTCCTGCCACTCCTCCTGCCGGCAGACTCTGCTCAGCCACACCCGAACAGGTCAGATCCTTTCCTGGCTCTGGGCCTTTGTCCTTGGAGTCCTTGTCCTTTGTCCTTGGAGTGCTCCCCTCCCCGAATGCCCTCCCCCACTTCTCCAGGTGAAGTCTTCATACTTTGGGGACCCAACCCAGATGGGCCTCCTCCCCAAAGCCTCTCCTGACCCCTGTCCCCAGCAAGAGTAAGTTTCTCCTCTTGGCACCCATCACTTAATGACAGAGAGCTAATATTCAGTGGATGCTGTTTCCTCTCTGTTAGGCTTTACAGAAGTACTTCATGCTCACGATATTCTTTAGGAACGTGTCTTATCATCAGCCCCGTTTTACTCATGTGAAACTGGGGCTCAGAAACTTGAAGGGACTAACCTAGTTTCCAAAGTGACAGAGCAGGGACTCAACCCCAGGCGGCTGACTGCCACAGCTCATGTGCTTAATCCCTAGGCCCCCTCACCCTCTAATAAGGTTTTCTAGCAAGGTACGTACCTCCCTGAGCAGACTAGCAGCACGTGGAGGTCAGCGTCCAAGTCCAATTCATCTAGGCTCCCCGGGATCCAGCATATGGCTCTACGCACAGGAACAGGTTCAAATGTGTGTAGAGCGAATAAAAAATGAGCTAGAAGGCTACTATAGGGTTGCACTCTGGGCACACAGACAGCTTTCCTTTTTCTTTTCTTTCTTCCTTTTTTTTTTTTTTTTTTTAAGATTTATTTATTTATTTTGGAGAGAGAGAAAGAGAGCACATTTTGGAGAAAGAGAAAGAGGGACAGAGGGAGAGGAGAGAGAATCTCAAGCAGACTCCCTCCTGAGACCATGACCCAAGTCTAAACCAAGAGTCAGACATTCAATCGACTGAGCCACCAGGCACCCCCAAAGACAGCTTTCTGAGGATGGGTTAGACCCCCTCCATCCTGTATGGGTCTGGTCATCATCCTGGGACAGACACTGAGCCCAGTCCAGCACCTAGCTCCTGGCCCAAAGCCAATAAGGGTCTGCTGGTGACCTCAAGATTCCCATCCCTTAGGGGACAGCCCCTTTGGAATCAGATGGATCCAGGTCTGAATCTCAGCTCTGTTTGTTTTTGTTTTTTTTTTTAAGATTTTATTTATTTATTTGACAGAGAGAGACACAGCAAGAGAGGGAACACAAGCTGGGGAGCAGCAGAGAGAGAGGGAGAAGCAGGCTTCTCGCCGAGCAAGGAACCCTATGCAGGGCTCGATCCCAGGACTCTGGGATCACGACCTGAGCCTAAGGCATATGCTTAACGACTGAGCCACCCAGACGCCCCACATATAGCTGTGTTACCCCAAACAAATGGCTTACCTCTCTGAGTCTCAGTTCCTTCATCTTCAAAATGGGCTCAGTAGTGCCACTTTTATTTTAATTTTTTTAAGATTTCATTTATTTATTTGAGAGAGAGAGAGAGAGACAGCACGACGGGGGGAAGGTCAGAGGGAGAAGAAGACTCCCCATGGAGCTGGACCCTGATGCGAGACTCAATCCCGCAACTCCGGGATCATGACCTGAGCCGAAGGCAGTTGCTTAACCTACTGAGCCACCCAGGTGCAGCAGTGGCTGCTTTTAAATGTTGGTGGTGAAGATAATGAATGGCAGCCTTTCTTATTATTCCCCACGTGTCTACTACGTGCTGTGCTGGGCTTTGTTGTTTATTCTTGAGTAGTGTGACCCTTAAGCCAGGCAAATGGGGAGGCGGGAGCCCCTGCATTTCAGAGCCCACTCTGGCCCTCCTCTGCTGGGCCCTTCCCTGTGGAGCCAGGAGTCAGAGAGGGCAAGAGGCCACACCCACCTCTACCCACTTCTAGACCATCTCTGGGTTCCCAGATCCCATAATCCTTTGAGCTAGCTTCCCAGGGCCTGGATCGGTCCTTGCTGAATCCAAACCTCATTGCCAGTGTAGATTTCCAGGGCTGAGGGGTGACCAAGGGACAGCTGGTTGCTGGGAGTGGGTGAGTAGACCTTGAACTTGCTGGGGGTAGAGCATGGATGGAGTGGAGGAGAAGAAGGGCCTCTGGTACACTCTCATTAGGGACCAGCTTGTCCTTACTGATCTTTACAAATGTCCCCAAAGGAAGGAATTCCTGGTGCCATTGTAGAGAAGAAGAAACTGAGGCTCAGACTGGAGGAATGACTCCAAAGCCTGTTCATTGGCTTGGCCCTGAGGCGGCCATGCTTTGTCTCTCATCTCACTTCATCCTCATGACAACCTTCTGATAAAGCAATATTGGCATCCCACATTACAGATGAGGAAACCAGGGCACAGAAGGATTAGGGGACTTGTCTGAAGCCATGCAGCTTGGAAGTGGCAGAGCTGGAGGTTGAATCTTGGCAGTCCAGCTCTTAACGTTGAGCTCTTCTATCTTACCATTACCAGAGTTCTAATTGGCTTCCTTAACTTGGCTGGCCACCACTCTGCCTCAGTTATCTGTCTGAGGAATGGGTATGGTAAAAATGCCTCCCACCTCCAGGCCATAAAGCCAGGAAGAGGCAGAGATGGGATCCAGGCTGAAGTGGGGCCATATGGCAGCTGCTGGGGGAGTGGGGCTTACCTCTGCTCCTCACCCCCCTGCCCTGCAGGCCCAGGATAGCTGAGCAGGGCCCTGGGGGCGGCTCAGAGAGAGGCCCCTCTGGCTTGGGCTCACTACTGTGCCCTCCCTCCCAGCCTGTGGCCAGAGAACACGGAGTTTTCTCAGGGCCAGAGGCAGAGGAGGCAGCCCCCCTCTTCCTCTCCAAAGCCCAGCTGTGGGGCGGCTGCCCAAGCTCCCACCAGCCCCGCCTCTCCTACTCCCCAGCCAAGTTGCTGCTCTGTGGTCACCTGGACCCAATTTCCTCCTTCCTGCCTCCTCCCATCTCTGGGAAGCGCCCCTGGGCTGCCCTGCCAATTTCCAAAGTTTTCTCCCCCAGGAAGCCTTCTCTGTCTTCCCCCCACCCCCACTCCCAGGTCTCCTACCCCTACTTGGAACACTCCAGCTCCTCTCCCTTCAGCCCCACACACAGAGAATCATCTGGACCATGAGCCCATTTTCCATTTGGTTCCTGGCTGAACATTGGGTCTCCTTGGCCAGACTGCGAGTTCTCTTCCCCAAGGCCATTATCACATCGTGTGCTTCCCTCTCCCCCCACAGTGCCAGGTAGGGAGGAGCCCAGGGCCAGAGTGGTCCATACCCTAGGAGCTGAACCTTGGTGCTCAGATACCTAAAACCAGCATCACTGTTAAGCTTTTGAGATCTAAGTACCCCTCCTCTTAGGTGAAGAAACCCTGAAGGTGCAGGGAGGAGAAGGGACTTGCCCAAGGTCACCCAGAGGCCAGGCCAGTACTCAAACCCAGGTCTTCTGGCTCTCAGGTGCAGGTTTCTGACACTCGACCTGACCTGAAGCAAGTTTCTAATCCTCCCGGGGTCCTCATTTTCAGGCAGGAGACCAAAAGAGTTCCCAACGATGTATTATCAGAACCTGGGTCGTTAATTCTGCCTCACATGCCAGATCTGGAAAAGTCCCAAATCCAAGCTCTCTCTATCTACCTTCATTTCATAAACAAGCAAACTGAGATCCCAATAGCAGAAGGGACCTCCTCAAGGTCACACCAAGTTGGGGCTGGAGTCAAGACTGGATTCTATGTCAAGTTCTTTGAAGAAAAATTAAGTATCACCAACTAATCCATTGATTCCACAGAGGGGTTGTGTGTGTGTGTGTGTGTGTGTGTGTGTGTGTATTTTGAGAGTCTAATAATGCTAGGCTCTATGCCGGTTGCTAAGAATATAAGGGTAAAAAAGACAGTCAAAGCTGGTAGGGATATGAGGGGGCTCCTGGGCAGGAAATGTTCTGCATCTTGATCTGGGTACATGCTACATCGGTGTGTTCAGTTTGTGAAAATTCATTGAGCTGTACATTTTGGTATGTGCACTCTTCTGAATGTATATTTCAAATAAAATTTTTTTAAAGATTTTATTTTTTCATTTGAGACAGATACAGAGAGAAAGAGAGAGAGCACAAGCAATGGGAGAGGCAGAGGGAGAGGGAGAAGCAGACTCTCCTCAGAGCAGGGAGTCTTATGTGGGACTTGATCCCAGGACCTGGAGATCATGACCTGAGCTGAAGGCAGATGCCCAACCATCTGAGCCACCCAGGTGCCCCTAAAAACATTAAAAAAAAAAACAAACAGTCACAAGCATTGAGTTTACAGAGCTAAAGTATAGTAGAGGAGGTGAGATGTTAACTAATTACACCAATAATTGGTTAATTACAATTGTGACAAGCGTGACAATGAAAGTAGAGGGTGCTAAGTGCTGTGGAGTAGCCCTTAGCTCACATCGGGGTCATCAGGGAAGGTGTCTCAAA
The DNA here is from genome assembly GCF_030435805.1 of Mustela lutreola. Taxonomy (NCBI): domain Eukaryota; kingdom Metazoa; phylum Chordata; class Mammalia; order Carnivora; family Mustelidae; genus Mustela; species Mustela lutreola. The sequence goes on along the minus strand of NC_081299.1, from coordinate 20,171,376 downwards.
GGAAGTGAGGGATAAGCTGAACTGTACAGAGTGACCAGGAATTTAGAGAACAGGAATGATTCCCAACCCCTACCTTACACCGCCCAAAAATTAATTCAAGATGGGGCGCCTGGCTGGCTCAGCGGTAGAGCGTGCGGCCCTTGATCTTGGGGTCGTGAGTTTGAGCCCACACTGGGTGTAGAGCTTACTTAAAAAAATAAGAATTCAAGATGAATCACAAACCTAAATGTGTTAACACTATAAAACTTCTAGAAGAAGATGTATGGGAATATCTCCATGATCTTGGGATAGGCAAAAATTTCCTAGGGATCAAAAATACTAAACATAAAACAGAATTGTCAGGGGATGGGGAAAAGCATTCAAGACACAGAAAACAATGTGTGAAGGCCCAGAGGAAGGAAGAGGCAAGATATGTTAGAAAAACTGAGAAAAGGCCAGAAGCAAAGGCAGGGGGAGAGTGAAGTGTGGGAGAATCCAAGAGGAGGTAGGGGTCCAAGCCAGGGCCAGGGCGTTATAAGCAGGGTTAGGAACTAGGAGTTTATCCTGACAGTGGTAGGCAGGCAGAGAAGGTTTTTTTTTAAGTTTCTTTTTTCTTTTTTCTTTTCTTTCTTTTTTAATTTAAGTCATCTCTATACCCAATATGGGGCTTGAACTCACGACCCTGAGATCAAGCATCCCATGCCCTTTTGACTAAGCCAGCCCGGGCATCCCAAAAGAAGGGTTTTTAGTAGGGGGAGTGGCAGGAGCAGCAATTGAAACAACAGTTAGGGATAATATGACCATCACCTGGGTTTGCAAAATCAAGAATTACCTTATTTGATGTGCCCAGGACTATAAGATATGGTCTATGTAGAACCACGAATGAAAGGGAACATCCCCCTTTCTCCCTGCTCGGCAACAAGACAAAGCCAGGCCTGGGTTTTGCTTCCTTGCAAATCAAGATGTAGCTTTACAACTTGAAAAGTCACTTAATCCAGGTGCCAGGATGAGGCGGGGTATGGCAGGCGGGGACTTGGGGTGCGAGGCCCTGTCCTGCCAGGCTCAGCCTGGGTCTTAGAAGAGCTGGAGTCTGCCAGCTCCCACCCACACCCCAGCTCTTGCTACAGCCCCACCCACCTCACCCCTGCTCAGCACCTGGACCTACTCATATCTTCTTCCCTCTTTCCCTTCCTTGGAGGACCAAAGGGTCTCACCAGGAAGAGCCCAGAGGTCAGGAGTTTCCTTCGCCCCCTCCGCCTGCTACTCCCTGCCACCAGTATCCCCAGCACCAGGCCCCCGCAGACTCCAGCGGTCTCACCACTCAGGTCTTCTCCCTGCAAGGTGGTCACCAAGCCACAGTGACCCCCTTCAATTCAACCAACATTTACTGAGCACCTGCTGTGTGCCGGGCAGGGCCTTAAGGAAAACGGTATTTATTCCTCCTCTCCAGGAAATCTTGGGGTAATGGGGGAAAGAGAGAGCAAAATTTACAAGGGCTTTATAGAAGAGTAAATGCAAGCAAGTGTAGAACGTGAGACTGACTTCACCTGCGGAATAGGGTGTGAATATCAAGGAAAATTTCCTCTAAGAGGTGACATTTGAGCTGGGTCATAAAGAATAAGTAAAATAGACAGAAAGAAATGCTCTTTGTGACAGTGGAGAGTATAAGAATTATAGTGACCATTGTGGATGTCAGATACTGGGCTCAGCCAATACCTTCTGTATTCACTGACTCCTTACAATGACTCTGTGAAGTAGGTATTAGAAATATGCCCATTTTCTAGATGCAGTAACTCAAGGCTTAGAGAGGGTTAGTGATTTGCTTACAGACTCTCAAGGCTGTACTGGCAGAACCAAGACTTGAACCCGGGTCTCTCTGCTTCTGTGTTGTTGTTGTTGTTGTTTTTAAAAGATTTTATGTATTTATTTATTTGACAGAGAGAGAGAAGATCACAAGTAGGCAGAGAGGCAGGCAGAGAGGGGGAAGCAGGCTCCCCGCTGAGCAGAGAGCCCAATGTGGGGCTCAATCCCAGGACCCTGAGATCACTACCCGAAGGCAGAAGTTTAACCCACTGAGCCACCAAGGCACCCCTGCTTCCGCGCTCTTTAACATCTACTACATAGAGTGGCTTGAACGGAGGACATGTGGAGGAGGGGGGTGGGGGGAAAACTGGAGGGGTGGAGGCAGGGCTTGGTGGCAGAAGTCTTGGTGAGGAGTATGGACTTTATCCAGAGAGCCGTGAGGCCAGGGAAGGCTCATTAGTGAACGACGGGGTAAGGAGGGACAGCACCCGCACTCAGCTTTCTACACTGAGAGCCCACTTTGAAGGAGGAGAAGTTAGAGATGGAGAAACTGGTAAAGCAGTTGCTACAAAAATCCAAAAGGGGGCCTGGCTGGTTCAGTCAGTAGAGCATGTGCCTCTTGTTCTCCGGGTCATGAGTTCAATCTCCACATTGGGTAGAGAGCTTACTAAAAAAAAAATCCAAGAAAGAGATGAGGGTTGAGGGATGAAGAAGAGGAGGTACACTGAGGAGAAACCAAGCAGAACTTGGGGATGAGATGGAAGGAGTTGTTAAAGATGGCCCACTGGGGCTTCTGGCCCAAGTGTGCCCTCCAGAGGGAAGCCCAATAATTGGTCTTTCACAATTTATTGGGCACCTCGTCCCCCAACCATGGCTCAGCTCCACACTTGGCACCTGCAGAACTCACTCCTGGAAGGTGCTTTGTTTTTCTTCAAAATGTATCTTCCTCATCTGTTTGTGTATTCATTCACAATGAGCACCTACTGTATACTGGCTGTTCTGGGAGCTGGGAAGGAGCCGGGAACAAGCTCAGCCTGCCTTACTTGAGGGGTAATGGTTACAGCCTGGGGTCTGGATTTGAATCCCGGTTCTGCAACTCTGGTTCTCCGTCCTGACGAACCTCCAGCTGGCTGTGAATTCAGGTAAGTCACCGAACCTCTCATTGTCTCAGGTGGCTCATCCATAAGACAGGGGAACGGACAGTCCCTGCCACAGGGACTCAGTGGGCTGGTAAGTGTAAGGTCCCCGGTACTGGGTAAGTATTGGGTGTCAGCTATTACTTGAGTTCACATTGTAGTGGGGAGACAGATCCAATTACACAATTAATTATTTAATTACAACAGTGATAAATACCCTGAAGGAGCAGTGCAGTCTGGAGGTGAGGGAAGGCTCCCTAGAGCGAGGGATGGTCCTGCTGAGCCGAGCTGAGTGAGTTGGGGCTGGCCAGGTGAAGCTCGAGGAAGAAGGGAGGGTCCGGTGAGGCAGAGGGCTGTCTGAGTAGGCAGACCCTCAGGCAGAAGGAGGCGCCGAGAGAGGTCTGTATTTCTGTAACTTTACCTCTTTGGAGCCCCCACATAATGTTGAGAAGTAGGTCAGGCAAATCCTTGGCTCCCATTTTCTAGAAAAGACACTATGGCCCAGAGAGGGACGGCGACTTAGCTGGTCTGTAACCAAGCCTCTGGGTCGATGCTCTGCCCCCACTGATCCAGGGAGCTGGAGGGGATCAGCCTGAGAAGAGGCCTTTGTCCCCGCGCCCACTGGGGTGGGAGCGGCAGGAGCGGAGGCTGCAGCTGGCCACCAGCGGCTGTGGCGGCCAGAGCTGCATTCCTTCCCCTGCCAACAGAGCAAGTCCAGGCTCATGGCAGGGGCCTGGAACGTTCTTTTTTGTCTTAAAAAAAAAAAAAAAGAGAGAGAGAGAAAGAAGGAAAAGAAAGCACTTTAGTCAACATTAAGTCTTGACTTCAAAGGACACAGCTTCCAACTGTCTCCCCTAACCCTGGGTCTCTCTCTCCCACTCCCTGGGGTAAGGCCCCCGGCAGCCAAGTTTCTGGGAAAGGGAATGAGGACTGGACTTGGAGCCCAAAGACTTTGTGGTGAGCCCTGGCTCAGCCTCCAACTTGCTGTGTGACCTCCGGTAGGTCAACAGCCCTCTCTGGGCCTGAGGGTCCCCAGCCAAACAGGGAAGGGAGGGTTGGATGACATCAGGTGGGGTGGGGAGTCCAGAAACCGGCTCCAGCCAGCTGCAGCAGCTTTGCTGCCCTTCAAGTCTGAGGCACTGGGGCCTCGGGGGTCCGGAAGCTGGGGACAGGCAGCCTTTCATCTCTGCTGGCCCAGGGTCGCTGCAGGTTGGCAGGCCCCACATCCCGAGATCGCGTTTCAGGCTGGAAGGGGCCTTCCTGTGACCTCAGCTGGCCAGCCCTGCCCCTGCCCCCCTCCTCCCCGTTCTCACCAGAGGGAAGCAGGCAGCATCCCGCCCAAGGTCACCGACCAGCAAGTGGCTGTCCTTCGGCCTGCCCTTCCCTCCCACCCGAGCCAGCACCCCCCCAACCCCCCCACCGGCCTCCCACAGTAAAGCCTCAGGTCTCCTGGGCCATTAGGAATCTGCCAGGCGAGGCGTGGTCTTCTTCCTCTCTCTTGTTTCTTGGCTTGTTTTCCCGGTTCTCCAACAGCCGCCTCCTGCAAAAGCCTCCGGGTGCGTGTACAGGAACATTTTTCTTTAAAAAAAAAAAAAAAAAAAAAAAAAAAAGACAGAGAGAGAGAAAGAGAGAGAGAGAGAAATGCAGCCACAGTTTGGGTAAAAAAGCAACCAACTCCTTAATCCTTCCCTGTAACCTCTGGCTCCTCAGACGGGTTGGCTCAGGCCGCTGGGAGGGAAGGCCCTGTTGGGCAGAGGCCTGTCCCTCGTGCCCTCCTCACCCGCCTCTGCTCTCCTTCAGGGTTGGGTCTGACTACTGGAGCCAGGAGAAGCCAAGCTGCAGGGTTCGGCAGGCCTGGGAAAGCACGGGGGGCTGAAGGGCTTGGCTGGGCCTTTTGCCCCTCTGCCTACTTGGCCGCCTTCTCCGGAGGTTACAAGACGAGGATTTTACACCCCTTGCCCATTGCCTCTGCCCCCGTTTTCATTCCTTTATTCTCCTGTCTTAGGAACCTCTGGCCTCTTCACAGCAAAGAGCCTGAATGGCATCTCCCACCTCAGGGCCTCACTGTCCGGCACCAGGCTTGGCTCTCTCTCTCTGCGGGGCCTTCCACGCTCCAAGCCTTTGTCCAGCCAAACCCACTGTCTGGTGGCCATCAGTGTCCCTGCCCGCCAAGCCCTTAATTATCTGCTGCAGCCCCAGCACCTGGGTCAGTGCTTGAAGCCTAGTAGGTACACAGGGTCTCTGGACTGAATGGATTCAAACCGGAAATAGGACTCTAAAAATATTCAGAGTGAGCTCTCGCAGAAGGGACCCTGGATTATGATGTATCCCAGTAAAAGCCCTTTCGTGCCTCCAGCTCCCTGAAAATCCAGACCGATTCTCTATTGCCACCTCTTCCCACTTGCCAGCTCTCATCAAAGGATTTCCTTTTTCTCCAAAGTGCCATCTTTCCTTTTGCCTCTGGGCCTTTGCCTGTGAAATTCCCGTTGCTTTCCACATCCCTCTCCACCTCTCACCTGGATGACTCCCTCTGGCCTATCACCCTGTCCGAGCACGTGTTTAGGGCACCAGCAAAGCAGAGACACTAAAAAAAATACATATATTATTTTTAAAAAAATATTATTTTATTTATTGACTTATGGGGGGGTATGAGGTGGGAGGGGCAGGAGGCGAGCAGACTCCTCACTGAGCAGGGTGCCTGCCTCTTGCTGATAGATCCGGGGACCCTGAGATCATGACCTGAGCCGAAGGCAGATGGTTAATCCACTGAGCCACCCAGGTGCCCCCAAATATTATTTTTTTTAAAAATTAATTTGACGGGACGCCTGGGTGGCTCAGTTGGTTAAGCAGCTGCCTTCGGCTCAGGTCATGATCCCAGCGTCTTGGGATCGAGTCCCACATCGGGCTCCTTGCTCGGCAGGGAGCCTGCTTCTCCCTCTGCCTCTGCCTGCCATTCTGTCTGCCTGTGCTCGCTCTCTCCCCCCCTCTCTCTCTGATAAATAAATAAAATCTTTAAAAAAAAAAAAAACTAATTTGATGTTAGGGGCACCTGGGTGGCTCAGTGGGTTAGGGCCTCTGCCTTCGACTCAGGTCATGATCCCGGGGTCCTGGGATCGAGCCTCACATCGGGCTCTCTGCTCAGCAGGGAACCTGCTTCCTCCTCTCTCTCTGCCTGCTTCTCTGCCTACTTGTGATCTCTGTTAAATAAATAAATAAATAAAATAGTAAAAAAAAAAAAAAAACCTAATTTGATGTTTGATAATTTAAAAAAACATTTAAAGAGCACTCATGGGAAAAAATAGAACTTTATTGGGGTTTCTTACTCTTATAGTCTATAACACTGTTTTGTTTTTTTTAAAGATTTTATTTATTTAATTTGACAGACAGAGATCACAAGTAGGCAGAGAGGGGAAAGCAGGCTCCCCGTTGAGATGATGTGGGGCTTGATCCCAGGACCCTGGCATCATGACCTGAGCTGAAGGCAGAGGCTTTAACCCACGCCACCCAGGCACCCTGCCAGCACTGTTTTTGTGGCTGGGTGGCAGTAGGTTACATCATGGGGCTCTGCTCTTTAAGTCTTAGCCTGGACATCAGCACCTCTCCAGGAAGCTTTCACTGACCCCATGACAAGTTTAGTTCTCTTTTAGGTAATCTTAAAGCCCCTCTGGGTTTTTCTTTCTTTCTTCCTTCCTCTTTCTTTCTTTCTTTCTTTCTTTCTCTTTCTTTCTTTCTTTCTTTCTTTCTTTCTTTCTTTCTTTTTTTAAAAGATTTTATTTATTTATTTGACAGACAAAGATCACAAGTAGGCAGAGAGGCAGGCAGAGAGAGAGGAAGGGAAACAGGCTTCCCGGCGAGCAGAGAGCCCCGTGTGGGGCTTGATCCCAGGATCCTGAGATCATGACCTGAGCCCAAGGTAGAGGCTTTAACCCACTGAGCCACCCAGGCGCCCCTGGGTTTTTCTTTAATATAGATATTTTTGCTTTACTTGTGGCTTTCTGTCCCCCCCATCCCCCCCACCCCCGCCCCACACCAAGTCTGGAAGCATCTTCAGGGCCCAATTACTCTCTCTCCACCTCTATACCTGCAGCATATACAGTACAGGGTCTGACCCCAAATATATTACTCTCTAACCTTTATTTATCCAGTCCCCTTTGCAGGATCTGCACTACACATCATATTCTTTTTTTTTCTGTTTTCTTTTTTTAAAGATTTTACTTATTTGACAGAGAGAGAGAGCACAAGCAGGCAGAGAGGCAGAGAGGAAGGGAAGCAGATTCCCTGCTGAGCAGAGAGTCCGATGAGGGGCTCGATCCCAGGGCCCTGAGATCATGACCTGAGCCAAAGGCAGAGGCTTAACCCACTGAGCCACCCAGGCGCCCCAATAAATAAAATTTTTAAAAGAAAAAAAAAAAGAACTGTATCTGAGGAACTCCTACTCACCCTTCAAGTTTCCACCCAAATGACCCCTCCTCTATGAACCTGCTCAATCTGTCAGTTGTGTTAGGTTGAGGGTTTTGTGAGCTTACAGCTCCTGCTGCAATTGGTGTCTCCCTCTTTTATGGTAATTTTTATGTACGTAGAGGCACTTCAGTGGCTCCGTTGGTTCAGCCTCTGCCTTTAGTTCAGGTCACAATCCCAGGGTCCTGGGATAGAGTCCCACATTGGGCTCCTTGCTCAGCGGGGAGCCTGTTTTTCCTCTGCCACTCACCCTGCCTATGCTCTCTCTCTCTCAAATTAATAAATTTTTAAAAAAAGATTTTATTTATTTATTGACAGAGAGAGAGAGAGAGAGAGAATCACAAATAGGCAGAGAGACAGGCAGAGAGAGAGGGGAAGCAGGCTCACTGCTAAGCAGAGAGCCCGATGCGGGACTCGATCCCAGACCCTGACATCATGACCTGAGCTGAAGGCAGAGGCTTAACCCACTAAGCCACCCAGGTGCCCCTCAAATAAATAAATTTTAAAACATGTATTTTTAAAATTTTTTTATTTTTATTTATTTATTTTTTAAAGATTTTATTTATTTATTTGAGAGACTGAGATTACAAGTAGGCAGAGAAGCAGGCAAAGAGAGAGGAGGAAGCAGGCTCTCCGCTGAGCAGAAAACCCTATGGGGGGAGGGGGGGCTTGATCCCAGGAGCCTGGGATCATGACCTGAGCCGAAGGCAGAGGCTTTAACCCACTGAGCCACCCAGGTGCCCCAATATATATATATATTTTTAAATTTAATTTATCTATTTGACAGAGAGAGAGACAGCGAGAGCAAGAACACAAGCAGGGGGAGTGGGCAAAAGAAAGCAGGCTTCTCACCAAGCAGGGAGCTTGAAGTAGGGCTTGATCCCAGGACCCTGAAACAAATTTTTTTTTAATGTATGTATTTTCTTCACCACCAGATTGGGAGCTGCTGAAAAACAGAGACTCGGTGGATGGATCACTGGTCCCTAGAGCCCTGGGTTGGGCTGGCCAGAGGAGAGAGCAATGTATGCTTTTTAAAGAAACAACCTGGAGGATGTCATGACGGAGGAAAAATTCAAGCAAGATTTTGAATGTGGGGGAAGAATAACATGTACTCACTGAGGGCACAGAGTCAGCGCTGATAAAAACAAATCAGAGCAACAATACCCCTGACAGCCAGTACTGAGCGTACCATAGTGTGGTGGGCAGAACGGAGATGAAGCTCTGCCTCTCACTGGCTGTGTGACCTTGGACAAGGTAGATCATCTCTCTGTGCCTCAGTTTCACCATCTATCAAAAGGGGAGATTAAGGGTACCTACCTTACCGAGAATTCAATGGGCGAGTATCTGCAAGGTGCTGAGAGCTGGGCCGGGCCTACGTGGTGCTTGTGAGTTTGCCCCATGGCCTAGCACCTTGGCTGTCCTAGGCATTTTCATCTGGCACCCCACTTAGCCCTCACAGCCGCCTGAAAGGCAGGGCTGTTTGTCCTTTTGCTGAGAAATGAGGTGTGTGGGGCCCAAAGGTTCTTGCTAAGACCCGGCCAGTCACTGGGTAAGGGACAGGAATGGGATTTGAACCCATGTCTCCTTGGCCTGCCGCCCACCCATGTTCCTTGACTGTGGCACCTGCCTGTAGGAGGAGGGGGAGGAAGAGAAGATGGCACAGTGGGAAGGCAGGGAGGCTTCCCTGAGCGGGGCCTCCGGAGCAGAGAGGCAGGCATTTTTTTTCTAGAGCTTTCATTTCTGTCTGCCTCTTCTGAGCAGGTGAAAAACCCCACAGAGGGCCCTTCATGGAGTCCTCCCCCTTTTCCTCCCCCTCCTCATGCTGCTTCATCCCCCCACGCTGGGAGGGGGGGAGGTCAGGCATGCAGCGTGGGAGATGTAGGGGAGTGGAGTGAGGAGGAAGGGGAGCATCATTCCAGATCCTTTCCCTTCAGCAACCCCCTCTCCCCATCACAAGCGCTCCGGGAGGAGAGAGCATTCCAGGTGGAAGGAATGGCAAATGCAAAGGCTGTGGATTAAGGATGTGGAGGCGGGGAAAGCCTGTGAGCTTGGCTGGAACTGAGGTTCAGGGCCCCCTGGGATTGCTCAGTGGAGAAGAACTTGTTTGACGAGAAGGGGAGAGAGAGAGAGAGAGAGAGAGAGAGATGCAGTGGACCCAGCAAGAGCTGATGATTCTAGAGGTAGGGAAGTGGCTGCAGACTGTCCTGGGCTCTGAACACACTGGTCTCTATCTTCTTCCCCTCAACCAGGGTGGTGAAGATGGGTCACTGTGATTCTTCATGGTCCTTGTGATTTGTTTTTCCCTTAACACACTGGGTTCTGCCAGCTCTGTACCAGGAATTGGTTCATGGCTTTTTATGCATTCCCTCAGTGTTTTTCGCCCCAGCTGTACAATTGGTATTATTTACTCCATTTTATGGATGAGAAAACTGAGGCTCTGCCAGGTTTTATAACTTGCTCAAGGTCATACAGCGTGTAACAGGCAGATCCTGGACTCAAACCCAGGACTTTTTCTAGAGACGGCAATTTTGCCAGCTGTACTGGTTTAGGCTGCTTTCCCCAGGGTGTTTGCCATCCCCATAGCAACAATGAGAGGCCTGCCTGTGCTGACAGCACTTCATAGTTTACGCAGGCCTTATTCTTTTTGCTCCTCACAACAGCCCTGTAAGCAAGCTGCTATCATCCCTATTTCATAGATAAGGAAACTGAGGCTCAGACAGGGGATGTGACTTGGCCAAGACTGTTGGTCCGGACTCAGACTCTAAACAACTTTTTGCTTTCCCTTGCAGTGGAAGAGGGTCTGTTACCTGCTCTAAGCTGCCTCGGAGGGCAGGGAACAAACAGGCAGGGGTTACTTTTCAAAACTGGTGGGAAAGGAACGGGTTTGGCTTTCAGAGCCTAGGACTTGGCTACTGGCAGTGGATAATGTCATCCCTCCGGCGGTGATAACTCCTCAGAACTGCTGGGGTAGAGGAGGGAGGGCTTAACCTCAAGTGCAGTTAAGTCCATTTATGTTCAGAGGCTGGGTTCGAATTCCAGCTGTGCCTCCTGCAGACTGGGTAGCCTTGGGCAAGTCATTTAACCTCTTAGTGCTTCTTTTGTCTCATTTGTAAAATGATGGTAATGACAGGACCTCACTCATAGGGCTACTAGGAGGATTTATAAGTTAATGCATGGACAGCACTTAGCATGTGTTTGACACATAGGAAATGCTCCGTGTTAGTGCTTATTAATATGATTTCTCAAGTGTTCAGCACCATCCCCTCAGAAAGCAACTTGTCTATGTCTGTTGCCTAAAAGGAGAAACTATGGCTCTTGTTGTCAGACAATCTTCAAGCAAAAGCTCCAAAATCTTACCCAGGACAGGTGGTAATGCTGATATCGACAATAATAATAATTATTAAATTACTAATAAAGTTAGAGTTAATGACAATACTATTAAAGTTAATATTTAACAGCTGCTTACTATGTGCCAATCACTGTGTGAAGTGCTTTGCATTTATTTATTTATTTTTAAAAGTTTGTTTTTTTGTTTAAAGATTTTATTTATTTATTAATGGGAGAGGAGACAGCATGAGGAGAGAGGTCAGCAGGAGAAGCAGACTCCCTGCTGAGCAGGGAGCCTGATGTGGGACTCGATCAGGACTCCAGGATCATGACCTGAGCCAAAGGCAGTCGCTTAACCAACTGAGCCACCCAGGCGCCCCAGTGCTTTGTATTTATTATCTCATTTAACTTTTACAGTTCCGGGAGATTGAGGCTCACAGAGGCAAAGTCACTTGCTCAAGGTCACACTGCTAGAAAGTGCTATAGTTATGATTTGAACCCAGGTTTGCCTGGTTTCAAAGTCTCACAAAACAATTACGGTCAGATGACAACTTGCCCAGTGTATGGATGCTTCCATCAGCTCTCTCCCAAACTTATCTGATGGATCTGCTGCCTCAGGCTCACCTCCCTCCATGCTGGGAAGAATGAGCACCTTTTATGGAGGGCCTTCTATGTGCCGGAACACTTTAGACACATTCCACATTGAGTCCTCACTGCCCCCCATGACACTTTATCATTATCCCCATTTCTTAGGTCTGAAGTGAGATGGCAGAGCCAGGATGCAAACCCTGGGTTGGCCTCAAAGCTTGCATTCAGGGCCTACCAGAAAAGTACACAGACCCTTGGAAATGAGCCTCATTTCAAAGTCAGGTTCCCTCCCCTGTAACACCTCATTTGCTTAGGCCCCCAAATGAGCTCTGTCCTCCCTCCTCATTGCCACCTATTCCAACTGGCCTCAATGCCTTTCTCTTGGCCTGCAATCCTTCTTCCAGAGACCTGCTGCCTGGTTCAGCCCCATTCACCAACTCACCCGGAGATATCACCTCTGCAGGAAGCCTCTTGTGGCCCCACCCCATTCCAACATGCACTCTCATAAACACCTTGTACTTTGCCTTCTCGTTCTTTACCAGTTTCTAACTCTATTTTGATTCATCTGGTCATTTGTTTTATGACTTACTTCCTTACTAAACTCCAAGCTCCATGAGGGTCTGTCTGTTTTGCCTACCATTGTAGCTGTACCACTGGCAGGCTGCCTATCCATAGTCAATGCTTAATAATTTTTTAAAAAAGATTTTATTATTTATTTGACAGACAGAGATCACAAGTAGGCAGAGAGGCAGGCAGAGAGAGAAGGGGAAGCAGGATCCCTGCTGAGCAGAGAGCCCGATGCTATGCGGGGCTCAATCCCAGGACCCTGAGATTATGACCAGAGCTAAAGGCGGAGGCTTAACCCACTAAGCCACCCAGGCACCCCAATTTTTTTTTTAAAGTAAACCCTAGGGGCGCCTGGGTGGCTCAGTGGGGTTAAAGCCTCTGCCTTCGGCTCAGGTCATGATCCCAGGGTCCTGGGATGGAGCCCTGCCGTCGGGCTCTCTGCTTGGCGGGGAGCCTGCTTCCCTTCCTCTCTCTCTGCCCGCCTCTCTGCCTAATTGTCATCTGTCTGTCAAATAAATAAATAAATATAAAGTAGACCCTACACCCAACATAGGTCTCGAACTCACTGACTCTAAAATCAAGAGTCATATGCTCTACTGACTGAGCCCCAGCCAGGCACCCCGGTACTTAGTAATTTTTTACTGAATAGATGAATCCTTGAATGAATAGATAAATACCAGGTACTTTTTACACATGCCTCATTAATTTCACAATTAACTCACTGAATCCTCACAACTGCCCTGCTGTCCCCATCTTATTTTTAATTTTTAATTTTTTTTTTTTAGCTGTGATGTGGATATACATTTTTTTGGCACTGATGTGGATATATATATATATATATATATATACATATATGAAAATTTTTAAAGATTTTATTTCTTCATTTGACACGGAGAGCGGGAGCACAAACAGGGGGGTGACTCGGGCAGAAGGAGGAGGACAAGCAGGTTCCCTGCTGAGCAAGGAGCCCCATGCAGGACTAGATCCCAGAACCCCCAGATCATGACCTGAGCTGAAGGCAGATGCCTAACCAATTGAGCCACCCAGATGCCCTGTTGTCCCCATTTTAGAGAAGACATAAATGAGGCTCAAAAAGCTATAAAGTGGTGGAGCTCGGATTCAATTTCAGGTCAGGCTAACCCAAAGACACTGACTTCTGCACAGCACCTGCTGCCTCCCAGCACCCAACGGCCACAGTCATGATTTAAATAGTCATTGGTTGTCAGACCACATGTCCCAATTTGAGCCCGGAGGTCACTGACTCAGCCAGCACTGAGGCTCTTTCAGCACCATGCACTTGGTGGTCTCCGCCCATTTAAAGGCTTAGCTGGCTCCCCCTCCCCCTCCCATCTTGGCCTCCTTCCTTTCCAGAGAGGGAAAAGGACTAGGAATTACAGCCAAGGCAGCCCTTCTGGGAAAAACAATCCTGTAATGAAAAGAGCCCTGTTCTGAGAGCAAAGAAACCTGGATTTAAGTCTTGGCATGGAGGCTGCCCTGCTGAGGGCCCGCAATGGTGTCACAACCCCTGTGTTCTTGTTTGGGATTCTGTCTGGGTTGCTGACCCACCTGTCATACCCTACTCACCTCCTGATTCCTAGGTCCCTAGGAATCAGCTAGGGCCTAGGGTAACCGGAGAGAGGGGAACTGTACTGGCACTCTCATGACACTCCCCGGAATGCTAAAGGGTTGGTGGAAGAACGTCTTTCTCAGGGGACACCAGGCCTGGGAGGAGAAATACAGAAATGGAAGACAAAAAATACAAGTTTGAGTCCTGGGGTTGTTTCATATTCCCTGGGTGACCCAGGGTAAGTCATGGAGTTTTCAGTTTTCTCTCCTGCAAAACGAAGACAATATCCGCCTTACAGAGTTGCTCGAAAGACCTAAATGAGAGATATTCGCTAACTTGTGAATTTGTCAAATGGTATCCAGCTGCAGCCTTTTATAATCAACAAGATTATAAAATAATAATCTTGGGTATATGCATATATATATATACCCAACTCAGGCGTGTAGCTTCAAAACGCCAGGGACATGAGGCCGACATGACTACTCTTATTTTGCAGAAAGACAAACTGAGACCCAGATAAGTTCAGGAAGTCGTCTGAGGTCGCAGAATGAGGTGACGCCTGACCAGGGTCTTGCTCACCTGACCCCGGCCTTTCAGAATCGGCTTCCAGTCCTAGGACCCCGGACCTCGCCCCGGAAGACTCGTTTAGCAGCGGGCCAGAGCCTATGACTCACTCTCCCCACCCTACTTTCGGTCGGGCCCGAGACCCGGGCAAAACTATCTGCAACTTGAGGGGTATCTACAGAAAGTTCATGGGTTTGGCCCCTTCCTTCCACCAAAAACCCTGGTTGTTTGAACTCTAACAAGTGAAATCCATATTTCAACACACTCTGTAGGAGTTTTTACACTTTCTTAGGTAGGATTTTCCTACTTTGAATTTAGGAGTTGACTCAGTTTAATCTCCACCCCCACTTCACTTGGTTTGCCCTCTCGCTGTTTACTCCGATTGCGGAAGTAGCTCGGGTGGAGCTCCCCAGACTGTACCCTTTAGTACGTCTTTTGCGTAGCTATTTAACTGGCATTCCACTCGGGCCAATGGAATGCCCGAAAGCCCCAAGAGGGTGGGGCAGAGAGCCAATCAGGGCCGTTGGCGGGGTGTGGCTGTGTCCCAGGGCGGGGAATCGCGTAATGGCGGACGCGGGCCGGTTGAGCGCGGCTGGGGGCGTAGCGCGCTGAGGGGGGTTTGGCTGTGTGGCATCTCCGGAGGCGGCCCACGGGAAGAAGACCCCGTGCGGAGAAGGGCGGCTGGTAGGCCTCTCTGTCGCTGAGGGCGACCGCACGAGACCAGGTGAGCAACAAGTCCCCGCGGGCGGGCCCCGCCGTGAGGCGCCGGGCCCGGCCGCGCCGCCACCCCCCCACCCCCTGCCTCGAGCCTCGCGGGGTCCCGGAGGATTGGGTGGCGCACCTTCTGTCGCGGACCGGCAGTGGCCGGGGGAGCGGTCAGCGCGGGGTGGCCTCTTATTCTACACTCCCTTCCCCTGGGGAGGAGGTGTCCTGGAGGTCCCCTCGGAGACTTGGAGGGGCCGGCGAATCTGTGAAGCTGCGAAAGTGCCCCCATCCTGGCCTGGCGCTGGCACTAACTCGCTGTGTGACCTTGGGCAAGTCACTTCCCTCTCAGGGCCTCAGTTTCCCTACTTGTAAGACGAAGGCTTTGCAGGCAGTTGTACATGAGTTGGATCTCAGATGTTCTCGGAGATCTCGGGCAAGTTGTTCTCCAGGCGGAGCTTTAGTTTCCAAAGTGGGGCCATGAAGGAATTGTAGGGCTCTTTGAGATCCGTGGCCTGCTGAGTCGAGGAGTGGCGGAGAGGATTGTGAGTACGTACATGTGTGTATGTACGTATGTATGTTTGTGTACAGGATGGGTCTGCAGGGTAAGGAGACGAGTTGGCTAAGGGGGCTCTTCCATGAAGGCTGGATTGACCCCAGGCTGTAATTAGGTAGACTCTGGTTGTCTTGGTCCTCTAGGGACCTAGAGCCTTTGAGATGGCAGCTTTATACACTGGGGCTCCATAGCATGGGAGGAGAGGAAAGTATCCTTGGAACCTCTTGGGGCAATGATTGAAAGTTAGTCCCCAAACAATTCAGGGGGGTTAGGAGTGGGAGGGGAAGCATATATGGTGCTCTTACTATGTGCCAGCCCTTGTTTAGGCTTATGTTCTTAATTTTTACAGCTGCTTTTGGGAATTTACACTTAAGTAAACCGAGTTTCAGAGAAATTTAGTAACTTGTCCAAGGTCACACAAAGCTTACCAACCAACTGTAAGGTGGTTTCCTTTGAGAATCATCAGACAAGGGGGAAGTCATTATCCATTTAAAAGAAGTTTGCTGTGTCACAAATGGAGGGAGAGGTCTGGTCCCAGACACTTGAATTGACCTCTGGCATGAAGACAGGCTGGACCTTGAACTCTGGATGGCTAATTATAAGTGCATTCCCTTTTTTCAGTCTGTGAGTTGGAAAGGACTGTTTCTAAATAGTAAAGTTACTTTAAAGTTGTCAGAACCTCAAAGAACTCAGTTTGAATCTTGAATGGGTGGCTTGTAAAAGATCACCAACTGTTGGTGTATAGATTTGACTCTTGGCTCAGAGGGGAGCCAGCCCAGTAACTGTTTCTCCTCCCTAAATTTTCTCTGGATGAGAGAAATTTCCCATTTGTTCAAATTTCTTTGGATTCCTGGAACCAAAGGTTCAGTGCCCTGCCTGTGATGCAGCGTAATGTTCCTTCCTTTCTTTGTGTTCCCTGTTATCTGACTTCTAGATGAGTGAAGATTGTGGACCTGGAGTCAGAGACTAGTAGTTGAATATGATAACTCGTAGCCCTTAATTTTTCTAAGCCTCAGCTTTTGGCTAATCAAAATGGTAGGACCGGCATTGTGTATTGTTCTCATGTCAATGGTAGGGAAGAAAATTGGAAGAGGAAGTTGCTGAGAAAGCGGGTGTTTCTTAGCAGTGGAGCCAATATGTATTTCTTTGTTTGAAATTCTAAAACCAGAAAAGCAGCAACTGAAGGAGGAAGGAAGGAAAGAACTGTGAAACTCTTCCAATTCAGATATCTTTAAGAGCTGTTCCTGTTGCTCCCTGTCCAAAGCCCTGCTTTCACAGAAAAAGTTAATTGTAATTTGTTCAAAGTTTAGAAATTGTATTCTAGAATGATACTTTATTTATTTATAATTTTTTAAAAAACTTACTTATTTGAGATAGAGCACGACCAGAGGGAGTGGCAGGCAGAGGGAGAAGCAGGCTCCCCGCTTAGCCAAGGAACCTCATGCATAGGACCCAGGACACTGGGATCATGACACCCCCTCCCCCACCAAGGCAGATGCTTAACTGACTGAGCCACTCAGGCGTCCCTAGAATGATAATTTTAGATATGAAACCCTTCGAGATAAATTTCTTAAAAATCAGAACATTTTACTGAGTTTCTTATTTATCAGTGGATGATTCTTTTTCTCAACTTAATTGCCAGTTGCTGTCTTTTGGTCTATATTAACTGTGATTTAAATTAGTGAATTTCAGTCTAAGTAGGATTGATGTAGATACTGGATGATGTACATATCACCATCACTTGAAAAAATATGTAAGGGTGTGTTTGAGTTTTGCATTTGTTAAAAGTCTTGTTAATGCTTTGTTTTAAGGGATTGTGTATGTGTGAATAGTTGTTAAGTCATTGAATTGATCTGAAGATCTACCTTCATTATCTATATTATTTACATTTTCTGTATAAGACTTAGTCTTTTTTTTTTTTTTTAAAGATTTTATTAATTTATTTGACAGGCAGAGAGGCAGACAGATAGACAAGAGGAAGCAGGCCCCCCGCTGAGCAGAGAGCCAGACAGGGGGCTCCATCCAGACCCTGGGATCATGACCCAGGCCGAAGGCAGAGGCTTTTTTTTTTAAAGATTTTGTTTATTTATTTGAGAGACAGAGAACATGACGGGGAGAAGGATAGAAGGAGAGGCTGACTCATGGATCTGGGAGCCTGATGTGGGACTCAGTCCCGGGACTCCAGGATCATGACCTGAGCCGAAGGCAGTCGGTTAGCCAACTGAGACATCCAGGCACCCTATTGGTTACTTCTTAAAAAATTTTTATTTATTATTTTAAAGAGAGAGAGAATGGGGTGGGGGAGTAGAGGGAGAAGAACAAACAGACCCCACGCTGAGTGTGGGGCCTGGCCACAGGACTTGATCCCACAGACCTGAGATCATGACCAAAGCCGAAACCAAGAGTCAGATGCTTTAACCAGCTGAGCCACCCAGGTGCCCCTATATATTGGTTACTTTGTTGCTGGTCCTGGCATGCATTGGGTAGGGTGGAAGAGGACCCAAATTTTTTGGTAAGGTAAATTGACTTTTTTTTTTTTTTTTAAGTGATGGTGGGGGCGTTTTTTTTTTTTTTAAGTGATGGTGGGGCGGGAAGGGGCAAAGGGAGAGGGAGAGAATCTTAAGCAGGCTCCATGCCTGGCAGAGAATCCAATGCAGGGCTCTGTCTCACAACCCTGAGATCATGACCTGAGCCAAAATCTACATTTTTTTTTTTTTAAAGATTTTATTTATTCATTTGAGAGAGAGAGAGAATGAGAATGAAAGCGAGCATGAGAGGAGAGAGGTCAGTGGGAGAAACAGACTCCCTGCCAAACAGGGAGTCCAATGCAGGTCTTGATCCCAGGACTCCAGGATCACGACCTGAGCCAAAGGCAGTCACCTAACCAACTGAGCCACCCAGGTGCCTCAAAGTTAACATTCTTAACCAACTGAGATACCCAAGCATTCCAGCAAAATAGCTTTCTTTTTTTTTTTTTTTTTTTTTAATTTTTTTTTTTAAAAGATTTTATTTATTTATTTGACAGACAGAGATCACAAGTAGGCAGAGGCAGGCAGAGAGAGAGAGAGGAGGAAGCAGGCTCCCCGCTGAGCAGAGAGCCCGATGCGGGTCTCGATCCCAGGACCCTGGGATCATGACCTGAGCCGAAGGCAGAGGCCTCAACCCACTGAGCCACCCAGGCGCCCCGCAAAATAGCTTTCTAAGATACTGACGCAGTTGGTAGATGTGGACCCATAGTTAGATCATTGCCATTTAGTTGGTAGGCTATGATTTTGTGACTTAGGCAGGATTAGACAGAGTCTGTGTCTGCAGGCAACTGAAAGTTTTATTTCTGAGGTAGTGGTTTTACTTAGTAAAACTGATGAGGGTGACAGTTGCTAAACTGAGAATAGGTGCAAAGTGCAGTAATTGTTTGGGATTTGGGTGGGGGGGGTGTTTTTTGTTGACTGAAGAAATGAGTGGTTCTTTATTTGGAAAGAGGCTCATAAGCTGTGAAATAAGATATTTCTGCTCTTCTGAACTGAACAAGATGTCATCTCTTCCATGAAGCCTGCCGAGGGAAAATTGAATGATTCCTTTGTATGTCCTCTCCTTTTTTTTTTTAATAAAAAGAATTATTTATTTATTTATTTGACAGGCAGAGATCACAAGTAAGCAGAGAGGCAGAGAGAGAGGAGGAAGCAGGCTCCCTGCTGAGCAGAGAGCCCAATGCGGGGATCCATCTCAGGACCGTGGGATCATGACCCAAGCTGAAGGCAGAGGCTTTAACCCACTGAGCCACCCAGACTCTTAATAAAATAAAATAAATAAAATAAAATAAAATCTTAAAAAAAAATAAATATATTAGAGCAGTATAGATAGATAACTGAATTTTTTTTTTAAGATTTTTTTTAAAATTTATTTTATTTGACAGAGAGCGAGATCACAAGTAGGCAGAGAGGCAGGCAGAGAGAGAGAGGGGGAAGCAGGCTCCCTGCTGAGCAGAGAGCCCGATTCGGGGCTTGATCCCAGGACACTGAGATCATGACCTGAGCCGAAGGCAGCGGCTCAATCTACTGAGCCACCCAGGCGCCCCGATAACTGAATTTTTATACAGATTTATGTAAATTTAGTTTCTACCACTGATTAGTGGAGTAAAGAACTACTAGACTATTACTACCTTGCATAAAAGATTTTCTCAGAAAAGCTCATAGCTGAAAAGTTTAACACCTAGAGAAAAATCAGTATTGGTTTTATAGAAAACTTGCTAGGACTTGTCAGGATTCTTCTTTGATAAATTTTAATGGCCCTGCATTTTTATAATTCTAAAAAAATTATGTTAAGCTAATGGGCATATTTTTCTAAGCTCAGTATTTTTTTGTGATAGGTAGATTGGTCAAGGCAATGGTTCTTGTTCCCTTGGGGCATTCATAAAGTGATTACAAGTTAGTAGTAACATTTGGGAACTTCACTGTCCTTTGACCAATCCTCCACAATATAACATTATAATCATTCATGTCTTAGTCACCATTAAAGTGATGTTGAATGAGTTTTTTCCTGTTCCATTTGAAGTTGTGAATGGTACTCTGGAGAATTCAAATGTATAGTTATGAATGGTATCTCAGAATAGTTACCATTTATGCAAATGAAGCACACTTCTTAACTTAGAAACCAAACAGAATTGAATTAGAAAAGAGAAGAATAGAAACAAGAATTGTTGAATGCTTGCAGAGGAAATAATGTTCAGATATAGAAATATCTGAAAATAGAAATATCCAGAAAAATTTGCTCTTCATGATTTCTACACACCAATAAAGAAAATTAGTTTGAGATTGATGGGAGAGGCTATTAAACTTTGCCTGTAATATTACTTTTCAAGCTGTTTTTCTTTTCTGGTAAAATATGAGAGTCTGAAGCATACTCTGTTAGTTGTAAGATTAATTCCGGTTGAACAGAAGTAAGGTTCTTATTTTTAGAATATAGAAGCCCTTTTGAAAAGAAGCAGTGGTTCAGCTTAGTTCCAATTTGAGTGAATGTGTGTGTATAAGCACACATACACATATACACATGTATATATGATGTGGCTTATAGTGATACTTAAACTTCATAATCGACATAATAAAATAATAATTCTTTTACTCTCAGGTATTCAAAAGTGAGACATTTTTCTCCCCTGATTATGCCATCATTGTAGCAAGTACTAAAAAGCAGTACAAAATCCTTTCTCTCTCTCTCTTTTAAGTTTTTACTTATTTATTTATTTTTAAAGATTTTTATTTATGTATTTGACAGACAGAGATCACAAGCAGGCAGAGAGGCAGGCAGAGAGAGAGGAGGAAGCACGCTCCCCGCTGAGCAGAGAGCCCGATATGGGGCTCGATCCCAGCACCCTGGGATCATGACCTGAGCGGAAGGCAGAGGCTTAATCCACTGAGCCACCCAGGCGCCCCTACTTATTTATTTTTGAGAGAAAGAAGCAGACATCCTGCTGAGGAGGGAGCCTGATGCAGGACTTGATCCCTGGACCCTGGAATCATGACTTTAGCCAAGGCAGACGCTTAACCAGCTGAGCCACCTGGGTGCCCCTGAAATAATATTTTGAGAAGTTGTGTTTAACTACGTAAAGGAGGTCTTAGGTCATGCCCATTGATGTTCCTTTTTGTTCATAATTGAGAACTCTAAATTTCCCTTTGTAGAATATTGATAGTCTTTAAAGAATAGTATTCCTGATACCAAAATCATTTGTGGAATTGTAAGAAGTAGAACAATTTTGTCCCTTTTTACTTTTAAAACTCCTTTAGCATTCATTTGCAATGAAAAATTGCAAAGCACAGTGCTCCTACTTTGGTATATACCATTACAATCACTCCCCAGCACTTAAGATAAGTTATGTTAGTAGCTTCATTTTACAGGTAAACAAGCTCAGAAAGGTTAAGTAACTTCCTTTAAGTCACTCAACTAATAAATGGTAGAGTTGAGTCGAACAGTGTCTTTTTTCCCGCTTTGTACTCTACAGCCTCTGTGTATCTATCTATTTGAAGTATAGTTGACACACAATGTTACATTAGTTTCAAGTGCACAGCATAATGATTGGATAACTTCATGCTCACTACAGGTATAACTACCTTCTGTCATCATAACAGGGCTATTGCAGTACAGTTGACTATATTCCCTACCTTGTACCTTTCATCCCTGTAATGTATACATTCCATATCTGGAAGTCTGTATCTTTCACTCCCCTTCACCCATTTTGTCCATCCTCCCAGCCCTCTGTTCTTTATTTTTACTTTGTAATTAATTAATTAATCAGCCTATTTATTTATTTATTATTTGTCAAGGAGGACATATAAGCCGGGGGCGCACACAAGCAGTGGGGAGTGGCAGACAGAGGGCTGAGCAGGGTGCCTGCCCAGGACTCTGAGATTATGCCCTGAGCCAAAAGCAGGCATTTAACCTACGGAGCCACCCAGGCATCCCTATGTTTAATATTTAAAAAAATATTTTATTTATTTATTTATTTATTTATTTGAGAGAAAGCAGAGCAGATGCGTGAAGGCACGGGTGGGGAAGGGCAGAGAGAGAGGGAGAAGCAGGCTCCACATTGAGCACAGAGCCTCAGTGGGGCTTGATCCCAGGACACTGAGATCATGACCTTAGCTGAAATTAAGTCATATGCTTAACTGAGCCACCCACAGGCCTCTGTCCTTTATTTTTTTAGTGAGATTTTTTTCTTTCT
Organism: Mustela lutreola; assembly: GCF_030435805.1. Classification (NCBI taxonomy): domain Eukaryota; kingdom Metazoa; phylum Chordata; class Mammalia; order Carnivora; family Mustelidae; genus Mustela; species Mustela lutreola. Next base: position 20,149,414 of record NC_081299.1, on the reverse strand, counting down.
TTATTTGAATTTAATCAGATTTTTTTTTTTTTAAAGATTTTATTTATTTATTCGACAGAGAGAGATCACAAGTAGGCAGAGAGGCAGGCAGAGAGAGAGAGGAGGAAGCAGGCTCCCTGCTGAGCAGAGAGCCTGATGCGGGACTCGATCCCAGGACCCTGAGATCATGACCTGAGCCGAAGGCAGCGGCTTAACCCACTGAGCCACCCAGGCGCCCCGAATTTAATCAGATTTTTAAAAAGATTTTATTTTTTATTTATTTATTTGACAGCCAGAGATCACAAGTAGCCAGAGAGGCAGGCAGAGAGAGAAAGTGGGGAAGCAGGCTCCCTGCTGAGCAGAGAGCCTGATGCGGGGCTTGATCCCAGGACCCTGAGATGATGACCCAAGCTGAAGGCAGAGGCTTAACCCACTGAGTCACCCAGGCGCCCCTTTAATTTTAGTTTTTAAGAAATATTTTATTTTATTTTTATTTGACAGAGAGAAAGCACAAGCAAGGAAGTGGCAGACAGAGGGAGAGGAAGAAGTAGGCTCCTGCAGAGCAGGGGGAGCCCTAAGTGGGACTGGATCCCAGGACCCTTGGATCGTGACTTGAGCTGAAGGCAGTCACTTAACCAACTGAGCCACCCAGTCTCCCTAATCAGATTTTTTAAAAAAAATATTTTATTTATTTATTTGGCAGAGATCACAAGTAGGTAGAGATGCAGGCAGAGAGAGAGGCTGAGCAGAGAGCCCGATGTGGGGCTCGATCCGAGGACCCTGGGATCATGACCTGAGCTGAAGGCAGAGACTTTAATCCACTGAGCCACCCGGGCGCCCCCCCCAATCAGATTTTTTAATGATACAGTTTACATACTGTGTAATGGGCAGAAGCACAAGTATATAATTAGATGAGTTTTGACAAGTGTAAACACGTGTAGCCAACACCCCAGTCAAGAGAGAGAATATTTCCATAACCTTCCAGTGTTCCCTCACACATCCTTCCAGTCTCCACTGTCTTAGGGGCAACCACTATTCTGATTTCTATTGTTAAAAATTAATTTTGCCTCTTCTTGACTCCTACCATATATGCACTCTTTTGTGTCTGAATTCTCCTGTTCAATCTACAGTTTTTGTGATACATCCACATTAATGTATGTCAGTATGAACCCAGGGTTTTGATGTGTATCTAGAGTTCTTTCCAACAAACTGCTGCTCCTCTAATTTGCTTAATCTTATATCACATCCTTTTTTTTTTTTTGCTTTGGTATTTGCATGTAATTTACTTCCCTTTTCTAATGCTTTAGATTTATTTGTTTTTAAAATCTCTGTGAAATTGCAAAAGTAATACGTACTTATTGCAACAAATTACACAGTTAGAAGTGATAAAGAGTGAAAGTTACATTAGATTTATTTTTATTTATACCTTTTTCAAATGATGAGAATAATGAGTGCTCTTTGTAAAAAAAATTTTTTTAAATTGCCAAATCCAAAAAGTATGAAGCAGAGAATGAGAATCATCCATGATCCTACCAGTTAGCATTTATTTAGTTATTTTTAAAGATTATTTATTTATTTATTTATTTAGTTCTTGACAGAGATCACAAGTAGGCAGAGAGGCAGGCGGGGGTGGGGGGGAGCAGGCTCCCTGCTAAGCAGAGAGCCCCATGCAAGGCTCCATTCCAGGACCCTGAGATCATGACCTGAGCTGAAGGCAGAGGCTTAACCCACTGAGCCACCCAGGTGCCCCTATTTATTTATTTTTTAAAATGTTTTATTTATTTGACAGAGCACAAGCAGGGGGAACGGCAGGCAGAGGGAGAAGCAGGTTCCCTGCTGCGTGATCCCAGAAACCTGAGATCATGACCTGAGCCGCAACCAAGAGTCAGACATTTAACCTAACCTACTGAGCCACCTGGCTGTGCAGTACCAGTTAACATTTTGGCATATTTACCTCTTTCTCTGCATTTTGTTTACCATAGCTGAGTCCATAGTTTAGGGTTTTTTAGGTTTCCCTTCTTCATTAGGTTTGTCACATCCACGTTAGTCAGTTTTTGTTGTTTCAGTGTTTATGCTTTTGGCCATCCTAAATTTAAGTAGCTGGCAGTGATCTTGGCTAGGTTGGCCTCATTGGGTTTATTTATTTATTTATTAGATTTTATATATTTGAGAGAGAGAGCGCACCCAAGCTGGGTGGAGGGGAGGGGAAGAGGGAGAAGCAGGCTCTTTTCACCTAACAGGGAGCCCAAATGGGGGCTCAGTCCAGGTTGCCAAGATCATGACCTAAGCCAAAGGGACTGAGCCACCTAGGTGACCCTATTTATGTATTAATTAATTAACTAATTAATTAATTAAAATTTTTAACTTATTTGAGAGGGAGCGGGAGATAGAATAAGCCTTGCATACTAGGAAACAGTATCGTTCTTTGGTTATGAGTGTAGATTCTGCAGTCCATCTGAGTTCAAATGAAGGCTCTTTCACTTACTAGCTCTGTATGAAATCTTGGGTAGTGACTCAGCCTCAGTTTTCTAATGTGTAAAATGGAGACCTGTGTAATTTTTCTATAAAATATAGAACATATCTCAAAGGATGTTAGAAGAATTAAATGACATCATTACTTGGTCCAGTGCTCAGTACTTGTTAACAGTTGTTATAAATTAGGAAATGGCATATTTGGTTGGATACATCATCTGTCTAGCCCCAAATTCTGCTTATGGGAAAGGGATGAAATTGTCACCTTCAAAATTTAGGACTATGTTGTCCAAACTTCATAATTTGTCTTAGGAATTTCTTATGGAAATGTTACATGTGTATTTATCTAGACTGTGTAAATTATTTTTTCTTATATTCTGTACACCTCATCTGAGTAATGAGTTTTATTACTTTATATGCTGGATTGGGTAGTAAACTATTACCTTTTATTTGTCCCAATAAAAGCAGTAGCTGCTGGGTAGTAAATGTATACTATGTGCCAGACAGTGTGTACATTCCTCCTCACAACAGTCCTTTAAATTAGTTGTTATTTACAGTTGGGAAAAGTGAGGCTGGAAGAAGTTAAGTAGCATGCCCTTAGTCACAGCCAAGCCTCCTGGTACTAGAATTCAAAGCCTTTCTCCCTTCCTTCCTTTCCTTTTCTCTCCCCCCAACTCTTTGTTTTTTTTTGTTTTTGTTTTTGTTTTTTTTTTACATAAAATTCCTGATTCTAAAATCTGGGCTTAAAAAATAATTTAGTAAACGTTATTGTTTCTTTAGACTTCTGCTTTATAATTTCTAAGGTTTGATGCAAAATCTCTGTTTACCATTTCACACCCTCTTTGTTTTATTTATTTATTTATTAAGATTTTATTTTTATTTATTTGACAGAGAGAGATACACTGAAAGAGGGAACACAAGCAGGGGGAGTGGGAGAGGGAGAAGCAGGCTTCCTGCTGAGCAGAGAGCCCAATGTGGGGCTCGATCCCTGGACCCTGGGATCCTGACCTCAGCCAAGGGCAGATGCTTAACAACTGAGCCACCCAGGTACCCACATCCTCTTTGTTTTATATTAGTGTCCTATCTATCTATAATTTTTTTAAAAGATTTTATTTATTTATTTGACTGACAGAGATCACAAGTAGGCAGAGAGATGGAGAAGCAGGCTCCCTGCTGAGCAGAGAGCCCAATGCGGGGCTCCATCCCAGGACCCTGGGATCATGACCAGAGGCTTTAACCCACTAAGCCAGGCGCCCTCTATCTATAATTAAAAAAAAAAACAAAACAGATTTTATTTACTTATTTGCCAGAGAGGGAGAGAGAAAGGGAGAGTGCATGCGCAAGCATGGCCGATGGGGGATAGAGCAGCAGGCAGAGGGAGAAGCAGGCTCCCCGCTGAGCAAGGAGCCAGGGGATCATGACCTGAGCTGAAGGCAGATGCTTAACCGACTGAGCCACCCAGGCATTCCTATATATTATTTTTTAAAATCTGTAAGCGTACAGAAGCTCCTCTGGTCTTTTTGGATACCTTTATAGGCCTTCTTTATCTCTTTTACCTTTTTTGTGCAGTGATGACCACAGCTGCACATTCTCTTCTAGGTACAGATACACTTTGGCTTGTACAAGGGCAGGATAATGTGTTCTGTGTTTCCAGAGCTTTTATAATAACAGCGTTTTGTTGCATTTTGTAGCTGTATTCAGGATAAGCTTAGGGACTCTGAAACCCTTTTCTTATATGTTGTAACAGGTAGCTTTAGAGCTCATCATCTGATAATTATAGTTTGGACTATTTTTCCATTACTGCATTACCTTATTTTTATCTACATGAAAGCTATTTTCCACATTTCTCAACACACAACTTTGTACCATCATACTTCTAGCTACTGCTATAGAGTTATCTGCCAACAAAGAAGATTTTACTGGATAGTTTTCTGAGATAATTTCTTTCTTTTTTTTTTTTTTTAAAGATTTTATTTATTTATTTAACAGACAGAGATCACAAGTAGGCAGAGAGGCAGGCAGAGAGAGAGGAGGAAGCAGGCTCCCTGCTGAGCAGAGAGCCCGATGCGGGACTCGATCCCAGGTCCCTGGGATCATGACCTGAGCTGAAGGCAGCGGCCTAACCCACTGAGCCACCCAGGCGCCCCCTGAGATAATTTCTAAAAATGTTACTTGGGGGGCGCCTGGGTGGCTCAGTGGGTTAAGCCGCTGCCTTTGTCTCAGGTCATGATCTTGGGGTCCTGGGATCGAGTCCCGCATCGGGCTCTCTGCTCAGCAGGGAGCCTGCTTCCCTCTCTCTCTCTCTGCCTGCCTCTCTGCCTACTTGTGATCTCTCTCTGTCAAATAAATAAATAAAATCTTAAAAAAAAATTTAAAAAAATAAATAAAAATGTTACTTGGGATAAGTTTCAGCATCAATCTCTAGGGGACCCCTTTGTTTATTCATCTTTATCTATAAGGGGCCTATATCCTAACTGTCTTATTCCTGTTTCTAAATGAGTTCTCTGGGGGAAAAAATTGGTTGTTTTTTTGTTGTTTAATTTCATTAAGCAATGTCTATGAACAACCTGCAGCTCAAACACACAACCCTAAGATAGAGTTCCATGCTCTACCAACTGACCCAGCTGCTAGAGCGTGGTACTCTTTTTTGTTCTTTTTGTTTTGTTTTGTTTTTGTTTTAGAGCATGCTGTTCTTGATCTTGGGGTCTTAAGTTTGAGCTCCATGTTGGGGGTAGAGTTTACTTAAAAAAATAAAACATGGATTGTTAAATTGGTTAAGCATCTGCCTTTGGTTCAGGTCATAATCTCAGGGTCATGGGATGGAGCCCCAGCATAGCACAGGCTCCCTGCTCAGCAGGGATTCTGCTTCTCCAACTCTGCCCCTCCCCTACCTGTGCACGCTTGCTCTCTTGGTCTCTCAAATAAATAAATAAAATCCTTTTTTTTAATTATCTTTTTTTTTTAAGATTTTATTTATTTATTTGACAGAGATTACAAGTAGGCAGAGGCAGGCAGAGAGAGAGGAGGGGAAGCAGGCTCCCCGCCAAGCAGAGAGCCCGATGCGGGGCTCGATCCCAGGACCTTGGGATCATGACCTGAGCCGAAGGCAGAGGCTTTAACCCACTTAGCCACCCAGGTGCCCTTAAATAAAATCTTTTAAAAAATAAAAGATAAAAAAATTATTGAGTCTCCTGGCTGGCTCAGGAGCTGGTACATGCAAAAGAATAAAGTTGGAACCCTGCCTTACACTATAAATAAAAATTAACTCAAAATGGATCAAAGGCTTAACTATAAGGTCTAAAAATATGAAAATCTTAGAAGAAAACAGGTTTAAATCTTTACAATCTTAGATTAGGCAGTAGTTTCTTAGATATGACATCTAAAACACAAACCAAGAAAAAATAGATAAATTTCATCAAAATTAAAAATTTTTGTGCTTTATTTATTTTTTAAAGATTTTATTTATTTATTTGACAGAGAGAGAGAGATCACAAGTAGGCAGAGAGACAGGCAGAGAGAGAGGAGGAAGCAGGCTTCCCAGAGCAGAGAGCCCAATGCTGGGCTCGATCCCAGGACCCTGAGATCATGACCTGAGCCAAAGGCAGAGGCTTAACCCACTGAGCCACCCAGGCGCCCCTGTGCTTTATCTTTTATTTATTTTAAAAATATTTTATTTTATTTTGAGAGAGAGAGCAAGACACGAGAGGAGAGAGGTCAGCAGGAGAAGCAGACTCCCTGCCGAGCAGAGAGCCCGATGTGGGACTCAATCCCAGGACTCCAGAATTATGAACTGAGCTGAAGGCAGTTGCTTAACCAACTGAGCCACCCAGGCAACCAAAACTTTTGTGCTTTAAAGGGCATGATCAGAGCGCTTGGGTGGCTCAGTTAGTTAAGTATACAACTCTTGATTTCAGCTCAGGTCTTGATCTCAGAGTCATGAGTTCAAGCCCAGCATTGGATTCCACACTGGGTGTGGAGCTTACTTTAAAAAAAAAAAAAAAAAAAAAATCTTGCTTTACTTACTGTAGAGAAAGAGAGAGCAAATGCCAGGGCTGTTGGGGCAGAGGGAGAGAGAGGGAATCTTAAGCAGGCTCCATGGTCAGAACAGAGCCAAACATGGGGCTTGACGTGGGACTTGATCCCAGGAGTCTCAAATCATGATCTCAGCTGGAATCAAGAGTCGGATGCTTAACTGACTCAGCCACCCAGGCACCCCGGATGTATTTTTATTAAGTAATCTCTGCACCCGGCAAGGGGCTCTAATTTACAACCCTGAGATGAAGAGTTGCATGCTCCATTGAACGAGCTAGCCAGGCAACTCTGTTCCCCTTTTTCAGTAGTGCTTTGACTACACTGAATCTCTTGCACTTCCATCTGAATTTAGGCTCAGATTGTCAATTTCTGCAAAAAAATCAGCTGGAATTTTGATAAGGGTTTCATTGAATCTGCAAATTTGGGGAGTATTGCCATCTTAACAATATTAAATCTTCTCATACATTAGTATGGAATGTCCATTTATTTAAGTCTTTAAATTTTTCTGTGTAGTGTAGTTTTTAGCATACAAGTCTTGTCTTTCTTCTGTTAAATTTATTTGTATTTTCTTTTATCTTTTTTTCTTTTAAATCTCAGAACTACCTCATGTATGGGGATTTGTGAGCATTAAATGGGTGGGCATCATTGTTTTGTTGTTCTTAGTTCTTGGTGTTCTTTTATTTTTTTAAAGATTTTATTTATTTTTATTTGGCAGACAGAGATTACAAGTAGGCAGAGAGGCAGGCGGAGAGAGAGAGGATGAAGCAGGCTCCCTGCCGAGCAGAGAGCCCGATGCAGGCCTCGATCCCAGGACCCTGAGATCATGACCTGAGCCGAAGGCAGCGGCTTAACCCACTGAGCCACCCAGGTGCCCAGTTCTTGGTGTTCTGAGTAATTCTTCTCAAATCTATATCTCTACATTTATACTGAATAGTTAACAGGATCCCTAAAAAAGAAAGTTTTTAAAAGATTTTATCTACTTAGGGGTGCCTCAGCTCGGGTCATGATCCCAGAGTCCTGGGTTGGAGCCCCAGCTTGGCACAGGCTTCCTGTTCTGTGGAGAGCCTGCTTTTCTCTCTCCCTCTGCCTGTCACTCTGCCTACTTGTATTCTCTCTCTCTGTCAAGTAAAAAACAAACAAACAAAAACTCTTTAAAAAAAAGATTTTATTTATTTGAAAGAGACAGCACGAATTGGGGGGAGGGGCAGAGGGACAAGCAGACTCTTTGCTGAACAGGGGAGCCTCATGTGGGACTCAATCCCAGGACCTTGCGATCATGACTTGAATCAGAGTCAACCAACTGAGCTACTGAGGTACCCCAAAAAGGATAAATTTCTAAAAATTTGGTACTTATATCAATGTATTTATGTATCTCTAGGCTAATCCTCAAGCACTGTTTGGTCATACAGCCTCAGTCACCTGTTTGTTTAAAGCTTGCTTCTAGGGATAAACAGTATATTATGAGTATATTTGAAAGTATTTGTATTTCATTTCTAAGTATTTTATTCTTTTGTTTTATTTTAGGAGAGAGTGCGTGAGTGGGGGGTGGACACAGAGAAAGAATCTTTTTTTTAAGGTTTTATTTTATTTATTTGTTAGAGAGCACACATAAGCAGGGAGAGCAGCAGGCAGAGCAGGCAGAAGGAGAAGCAAGCTCCCTGCTGAGCAAGGAGTCTGACGTGGGTCTCAATCCCAGACCCTGGGATTATGACCTGAGCCAAAGGCAGATACTTAACTGATTCAACCACCCAGGCATTCCATTTTTGTTGTTGTTGTTAAAGATTTTATTTATTTATTTGAGAGAGAGTGTGCGAGCAGGTTGAGGGGCAGAGGGAGAAGCAGATTCTCTGCTGAGCAGGGAGCTCAATGTGGGACTCAATCCCAGGACTCCAGGATAATGACCTGAGCCGAGGGAAGATGCTTAATGGACTGAGCCACCCAGGGGTCCCTCTGAAAGAGAGAATCCTCTTTTTTTTTTTTTTTTTTTTTTTAAGATTTTATTTATTTATTTGACAGAGATCACAAATAGGCAGAGAGAGAGAGAGGAGGAAGCAGGCTCCCTGCCGAGCAGAGGGCCGGATGGGGGACTCGATCCCAGGATGCTGAGATCATGACCTGAGTCGAAGGCAGAGGCTTAACCCACTGAGCCACCCAGGTACCCTGAAAGAGAGACTCTTAAGCAGGCTCCATGCCCAGCATGGAGCTGGACGCTGGGCTTATCTCACAACCTTGAGATCATGACCAGAGCTGAAATCAGGAGTCAGACATTCAACCTACTGACCCACCCAGGCACCCTAGTATTTTATTCCTTTTGATGCTATTGTAAATGAAATTGTTTTCTTAATTTCATTTTTGGATTGTTAATTGCCAGTGCATAGAAATACAATTGATTTTGTGTATTGATCTTATATTCTGTTACCTTGGTTCTAGCAGGGTTTTTTTTTTTTTTTTTGGTGGATTCCATAGCATTTTTTAAAAGATTTTATTTTATTTTTTAAAGATTATATTTATTTGGGGGCGCCTGGGTGGCTCAGTTGGTTAAGCGACTGCCTTCTGCTCAGGTCATGATCCCAATGTCCTGGGATTGAATCCCACATTGGGCTCCCTGCTCAGTGGGTAACCTGCTTCACCCTCTCCCCCTGCTGCTCTGCCTGTTTGTGCTTTCTCACTCTGTCAAATAAATAAATAAAATCTTTTTTTAAGATTTAAAAAAATCTTAAAAAAAGATTTTATTTATTTGTCAGAGAAAGAGTGTGTGCAAGCAGGGGAAGTGGCAGACAGGAGAAGCAGGCTCCCTGCTGAGCAAGGATCCCAGTGTGGCATGTAGATGCTTAACCAACTGAGCTACCCAGGTGCCCCAAAGATTCTATTTTTTAATAATCTCTGCACCCAGTATGGGGATTGAACTCATGATCCTGAGATCAAGAGTTAGATGCTCCCCCAACTGGGCCAGCCAGGCATCCCTCCTTAGCATTTTCTATATTCAAGATCATGTCATCTACAAATAGAGTTTTATTTCTTCCTTTCCAGTTTTATACCTTTTATTTCCTTTTCTGTCTGATTGACCTGGCTAGAACCTCTGGTACACTGTTAAGTAGAAGTGATAAGACTGGACATCATAGTCTTGCCTGATCTTAGAAGGGAAAACCTGGCATATCAGAGTAATACTGGCTTCACAGAGTAAGTTCAGATATATTTTCCCTTATACTTATATGAAGCAGATTTCAGACTTCATTTCATTTGTATTTCAGCATATCATTTTAAAATACAAGTATTCCCTCATTGGAACATAATTTTTTTTAAAGGTTTTGTTTTTACGTAATCTCTACACGCAAAATGGGACTTGAAATTACAACCCCAAGATGAAGGGTTGCATGCTCTACTGACTGAGCCAGCCAGGTGCCCCGGAACATAATTATGTTAGCGCCGCCACACCACTTTATTTATTTATTTATTTATTTATTTATTTATTTATTTATTTGCTGTGTGTTCGCCCCCATGACATCTTTATTTATTTATTTATTTAAGGGTTTTATTTATTTATTTGACTGACAGAGATCACAAGTAGGCAGAGAGGCAAGCAGAGAGAGACAGGGGAAGCAGGCTCCCTGCTGAGCAGAGAGCCCAGTGTGGGGCTCCATCCCAGGAAACTGGGATCATGACCTGAGCGGAAGGCAGAGGCTTTAACCCACTGAGCCACCCAGGTGCCCCTCCCATGATATCTTTAAATATCCAGTCACTTAAAGAGTTTTAAGCAGGGGGTGGGTGTGGATGATAAAATTTCCTTTCCTTTTGTTTTATTTTGTTATTTTTTTGAGGGGGAGAGTGTGTGTGAGCAGGGGATGGAAGGAGAGGGGCAGAGGGAGAAGGAGAGAGAGAATCCTAAGCAGGTTCCATGTTCAGCCTGGAGCCTGACTCAGGGCTCAGTCTCATGACCCTGAGATCAAGACCTGAGCTGAAATCAAGAGTTGGTTGCTTAACTGACTGAGCCACCCAGGTGCCCCATATGATTTCCATTTTTATTTTTATTTTATTTTTTATTTATTTAATTTTAATTTTTTAAAAAATCTTATTTATTTATTTAACAGAGAGAGAGAGAGAGGGAATACAAACGGGGAGTGGGAGAGGGAGAAGCAGGCCTCCTGCTGAGTAGGGAACCCGACGCGTGGCTCGATACCAGGACCCCAGGATCATGACCTGAGCTGAAGGCACCCAACAACTGAGCCATCCAGGTGCCCTGGTTTACATTTTTTAAAATTTATCCAGTTGCTGCAAAGAAAATGAATTATCTGGAGGCAGGAACTGATTGCAGTGAGTAATAGAAGGCTATTGCAGAAGTCTGAATAATGATAGAGACTTGAAATAGGTGGTGAAAGAAGAAATGGAGTGAAGTAGATGTATGTAGTCAGTATATATTTTGGAGGTAGAGCAGATAGGACTTCATGATGGATTAGGTATATGGGTCAGGGAAGAATGGAAGGATTGATTGAGCATGCCTTCTGGAAACTCTTAACCTCTACCACAAAGCATTGTTCTGATTCTCCTGCCTTCCTTGATGCTACCTTCTTTGTCAGTCTCTAAGTTGTCTTATGAACTTGCCTCTCTGTTTACGCTTTTGTGTTGGGAAGTCATCTACTCTCTCATGTCTAACTCCAACCTCCCTGTAAAAGTCACAAGTCTGTCTTTTCACTTCTGAACCCCAGTCCAGAATTTCTATTGGATCACTCTACCTGGGTATCCCTTCTGTACCTTCAGCTTTTCTTGGACTGTTTGCTTTGAGGAAACTGTAGTCAGATTGGTACAGCTTGTCTCTCTCTGGCTTGGGAGACGTGCTTACAGGTTTTTAAGCATGGATTTTTATACCTTTTATACATGTTTTAATGATGGAAGCTTTGCTTCTCTAGGAAATATATTTAGCATACCTGGGCAGCATTTTCTTTCAGGACCTTGATTTCCTCATAGGTTAAAATGAGAAAAAGGCTAAGCTTATCTTCTGCTCATTCCTCACCTCCATATCCGCTGACTTGCTGCCCTTTATTCTGACTCGCAAATTTTTGTTTATTCATTCACTCTGTTAATTATTCAGCACATTTAAAAAAATATTTTATTTATTTATTTGGCAGAGAGTGGGAGTACATAAGCAGGGGGAGAGGGAGGGGGAGAAGTAGGCTCTCCGCTCAGCAGGGAGCCCAATATGGGGCTCGGTCCCAGGACCCTGGAGTCATGACCTGAGCCGAAGTGCCAAGAGTCGGATCCTCAACCAACTGAGCCATAACAGATGCCCCTCAGCACATTTTAGGGCTGTGTTATATGTCTGCCAACATACCAAGCATTGGCTCCACTATTTTCCCAGTTCATCCAAATGTAAGGCTTTAGTTACTATTAACTTTCCTAAACTCCCTATCTTTTTTCATACCAAGACTCTTAGGTCCTCTCCATGCCGTCTTCTACTATTGAAGTTCAGATCCTTTGTTAACCTTTGCCATGACTCTTGTCCCTAATTCTTTTTTTTTTTTTAAGATTTTATTTATTAATTTGACAGAGAGAGACACATCAAGAGAGGGAACACAAGCAAGGGGAGTGGGAGAGGGAGAAGCAGGCTCCCCGCTGAGCAGAGAGCCCGATGTGGGGCTCGATCCCAGGACCCTGGGACCATGACCTGAACAGAAGGCAGATGCTTAAGGAATGAGCCACCCAGGTGCCGCTCTTGTCCCTAATCCTAGTCTCCCTCTCCAGCTCTCTTCTCTTCTACTCTGCTTAAGTGAGATGTGTAACATCTTCCTAAAAATTCTGTAATCTGTAACTCTATTTGTGTGACTCTCATCACTTACTAAATAAAGTATAAACTCGGGCTGTTTAAGATTCTGTGATCTGGCCCTACTTGTCTTTCCAGCCTTGCTTCTCACTACTTTTGCAATAATGTGCTCATCTTCATTCCCCAGAGATGTCTCGTTATTTTCTGCTTATGTGCCTCTGCTCACATTGTCTGTCCACCTCCAGTATAGTACTCCTTTTCTCATATATCCAAATCCTGCCTATTTTTAGCTTTCAATTATATGGCACTTCTCTGTGATGCTTCTGTGATTTACTTAACCAAAACTAAACCATAACTTCGTCACTTTAAAAATTTTTATTATTATTATTATTATTATTATTTTTAAAAGACTTTATCCATTTGAAAGAGAGAGATCACAAGTAGATGCAGAGGCAGGCAGAGAGGGAGGGGGGAACAGGCTCCCTGCTGAGCAGAGAGCCCAATGCGGGACTCGATCCCAGGATCCTGAGATCATGACCTGAGCTGAAGGCAGCGGCTTAACCCACTGAACCACCCAGGCGCCCCTCATCACTTTTTTTTTTTAAATAAGATTTACTTATTTATTTATTTGACAGACAGAGATCACAAGTAGGCAGAGAGGCAGACAGAGGGGTGGGGGGAAGCAGGTTCCTCGCTGAACAGAGAGCCTGATGCGGGGCTTGATCCCAGGACCTTGGGATCATGACCTGAGCCAAAGGCAGAGGCTTTAACCCACTGAGCCACCCAGGTGTCCCAGCTTCATCACTTTTTATTTTGTTTTGTATTTGTGTACTTTTCTCATTTCTCCTATATGACGGAATTCCTTAAATAGAAACTATTTCTTGTGTCTCTATACATCCACAGTGTTGGGGCCTTTGCGTAGTAGTAACTTAGTAAATATGTGTTAAGTGGGGTAAAATTGAAGATAATGTTCCTGGAGGCAGAAAACTAGATGTAATGCCTCTTGAGGTACTGGCCAACCTTGTGATTTTCATAAATTTTGTAGACTGAATAACTTCTATTTCTAAAATTTTGAAGAGTTTTTTTTTTTAAAAGATTGATCTTTGGGATCCCTGGGTGGCTCAGGTGGTTAAGCGTCTGCCTTTGGCTCAGTCATGATCCCAGGGTCCTGGGATTGAAGCCCGCATCAGGCTCCTTGGTCAGCGGGGAGCTTTCTCCTCCTCCCTGTGCCTGTTACTCCCCCTGCTTGCACACACACTCTCTCTCTCTGAAAAATAAATAAACAAAATCTTTTTTTAATTTAAGGTTTTATTTATTTATTTGAGAGAGGGAAAGAGAGAGAGCATGAGTGGGAGGAATCAGACTCCCCATTGAGCAGGGAGCCCAATGCAGGACTCCTCCAGGGACTCCAGGATCATGACCTGAGCCCAAGGCAGTCACTTAACCAACTGAGCCACCCAGGCTCCCCAATAAACAAAATCCTAAAGAAATAGAAAAAGATTTGTCTATTTGTTTTAGAAAAGAGAGAGAGAACAGGGTCAGGCAGAGAGAGGGGGAGAGAAGTCCTCAAGCATACTCCTTGCTAGCATGGAGCCCGCTGCAGGGGCTTGATCCCAGGACCCGGAGATCATGACCTGAGCCAAAATCAAGATTGGACACTTAACCAACTGAGCTATCTGGACACCCCTGTAAATTGAAAAACTTGTAGATAAACTTACATATAAACTTTTAGTAATCAGTAAAAAGAAAACATTGTTTTGAAAAATTTCAAACATATATAAATTTGGAGAGGACAGTGTAATGAACCTCTGTATGCTTATTGCTCAGCTTCAACAATGATCCACCCGTGGTCAATCTTGTTTCATCTGTACCACTTCGCTGCCTTCTCCCTCACCCTTTTTGGATTTTTTTTTTCTTTTTTTTTTTTAGAGAGAGAGAGAAAGAGAGTGCACAGAAGCGGTGGCAACTGGGTGGAGGGAGAGGGAGTTTCAGGCTCCCCGTGAGCAGGTTGCCCAGTGTGGGTGGAGGCCTCAATCCCAGGACCCTGGGATCATGACCTGAACCCAAGGCAGATGCTTAACAAACTGATCCACCCAGGTGCACCAAGTAAAATTCATTTTAATAATTATTTTTTATTAATCCAACAGTTGTAAACTATTTTCATTTCCACATGTGATTAATATAAGGAGTATTAATGAGAAATCTTACATTTTTTGAAATACTGAATCTTTGTGATTTTGTGTTTTACACCTACAGCACATATCAATTCAGGTGAACCACATTTCAAGTGCTCGATAACTGCATGTGTGTAATGGCTACTTGTTGGATAGCACGGCTCTAGAGGCTTGGTCTGAGTTAGGTTTCCTGCCTTTTTTTTTTTTTTTTTTTAAAGATTTTATTTATTTATTTATTTATTTGAGAGAGAGAGAGCAAGCGAGTGTGCGCGTGCGCCGGAGTGAGGGAACACAAGCGGGGGAGTGGGAGAGAGACAGACCGGTTTCCCGCTAAGCAGAGACCCCCCATGGGGTCCAATCCCAGGACCCTGGGATCACGACTGGAGCTGAAGGCAGATGCGTAAGGACTGAGCCACCCAGGCGCCCCCAGGTTTCCTGCTTTGACAGTAATGCTTCATAAGTGGTGTACCATCAGGAGGCTTATAATAGCCAGATGTCTCTTTTTGTGTTGTAAGTCATCATGGATAATGATTACCTAGATGTTTTATTTCATTAGTTGTTTGCAAAATGATGATATTTTGTCATTATTTATTTATTTATTAGCTGAAATACTACAAAAAAGAAAAACTTTCGTTTATCAACTCTTTGGTTACCATGAGGTTTGGTTTGTACAAGAAAGGCAAGATGAATACTTGATTCTTTCCCTTTCTCCTTTATTTACAATTTTTCAAAATTGTGGGTTAGTTCCCTGACATGCTGCAAAGGGGATCAGTAGATTATTTTTTTTTTTTTTTAAGAATCATTATGAATTTATGGGTTTTAACATTTGATATGTTTTAATCCATTGTAGTTATTCTTACTGATGTTCATTTTATTCCATCTTAGATCAATGGGGACCTCTTCACATTGGCTCATGATTTCTTCTTTTTTTGTTTGAGAGAGAGAGAGTGCATGAGTGTGCAAGCTGGGTTGTGGGGAGGCTGTGAGGGGGCAGCAGAGAGAGAGGGAGAGAGAGGATCTCAAGCTGACTGCACCCTCGCCATGGAGGCTGACATGAGGCTCAATGCCATGACCCTGATATCATGACCTGAGCCGATATCAAGAGTTGGATGCTCAACCGACTGAGCCATGCAGACGCCCAGCTTCTGATTTCTTTCTTTCTTTCTTCTTCCTTCCTTCCTTTCTTTCTTTCTTTCCTTCCTTCCTTCCGTCCTTCCTTCTAGCACACACCCAGAGGGAGAGTGGGAGAGGGAGAAATAAACTCCCCTGAACAGGGAGCCTGATGTGAGGCTCTATCCCAGAACCCTGGGATCGTGACCTGTGCTGAAGGCAGACGGAGCCTGGCACCCTCCATCTGTTGATTTCTTTTGACGTAACTGCAGTAGTCTTTGATCAGTGTTTCTTGCTTGCCAGTATAGTTTTAGACTTGTCTTGCACATTTCCTATGTGTTAGCCAAAGAGCTCTGGATCCTTTTAGTGACCACATTCTTGGCTCCTTCATTTGGTAGATGAGATAACTGAAGGCTAGAGAAGTAGAGTGATTGAACCAGGATCACACAGATTCAGCAGTGTAATCTGGCGTAGTACCCTAGCCTTCTGGCTTTTAGCTCTATACTGTGGCTGTTTTGTCTTGTTTCTTCTATGTAGTTTCTAGGACTGATGATTTAACTCTGGGACTGATGGTTCAACTGCATTTGAGCTTCTACTCTAGCTTGTCAGGGGAAGATAGGTTTTGTGGGTCATCATTGGAGGTACAATCAGACCTCATTAATTTGGGCTAATTGGGGTAAATCCTAGTGAGAGTGTTGTCTGTTGTTTTTCTTTAGGTGCAGCTGTTTGAGTCACAGTAGCTGAAACTAGGCTAATAGTGTTACTAGGTTATTTTGTTAGGTAGAGGTCCTTGTACCTGGTTTAATGAATAGCTGAGAAGGATGTGCAATTTAACTTTAATTGTATGTAAATTAGACTCCTGAAATGCTTAAAAACAGCTCATTAAACATTTCTCCCTGAAATCTTATTTATACTGTTTTCTTAGCCAGCCTTTTCTTTTATTAGAGTGTGGAGGTAAACTTTATTTCAGGTCTGAATTTATCTGAAGTTGCAAATGTGTGGAGTCTATATTAATAAAGGGTTGCCATAAAGTTCAGAGAATTTTAGAAAGAATATTGAGAAAGTGCAGAGGAAGAGCATCTGAAAGTCAGACATCTGGCAGTTTGGGCCAACCAGAAGGTAACTTCTTGCATTTAAAAGTAAGCTAGAAGTGCTTTTGAGTGGCATAGAGCTTTCTTTCTTTCTTTTTTTTTTTTAAGATTTTATTTATTTGTCAGAGAGAGAGAGAGAGGGAGAGAGAGCGAGCACAGGCATACAGAATGGCAGGCAGAGGCAGAGGGAGAAGCAGGCTCCCTGCCGAGCAAGGAGCCCGATGCGGGACTCGATCCCAGGACGCTGGGATCATGACCTGAGCCAAAGGCAGCTGCTCAACCACCTGACCCACCCAGGTGTCCCGGCATAGAGCTTTCAAAATGCTTGTTCATTTTACCTCAAAAGTAGCATCACCCTAGGGCTTCACTCAGAGACAATTGTGTATGTTAAGGGACAGAGGATCCAGGTGTGTGAGGGTAGGTGGTGTTGCCTGTTGGCTCTGTGGCCCAAAGTAAGTCACTTGACCTCTCTGAGCCTTAATTTCTTCATCTATAATGAGGTAATTAAAATTGGGAGTGGTAATACATGTTCTTTTTGCATCACAGACTTTTGTGAGATTCAAATCAGCTAATTAATCAAATTATTTATTAATGAGAGATGATATGAAAGGGGCCTTTTAAAACCAGAAGCTTTGTAAGACTATAAGCATTATTAGAACAATATAGATAAGGGGTTCCTGGGTGGCTCAGTGGGTTAAGCATGTGACTCTTGATTTCAGCTCAGGTCATGGTCTCAGGATGGTGGGAACTGTGCTGGGCGTGGAGCCTGCTTAAGATTCTCTCTCTCTCTCTATGCCTGCATGTCCCAGTTGGTTAAGTGCCTTTGGCTCAGGTCATGATCCCAGGGTCCTGAGATTGAGCCCCACTGCCAGCTCCTGCTTAGCAGGGAGTCTGCTTTTCCTACTCCCTCTCCCTCTTCCACTCCCTTTTCGTGTGTTCTCTCTCTCCCTCTATCAGATAAATAAATAAAATCTTTTTTTTTTTTTTTTTTTTTTTTTTTAAGATTTATTTGACAGAGGGGCACCTGGGTGGCTCATTTGTTAGGCATCTGCCTTTGGCTCAGGTAGTAATCCCATTGTCCTGGGATTGAGCCCCACATTGGGTTTCCTGCTCCACGGGAAACCTGCTTCTCCCTTTCCTACTCCCCCTGCGTGTGTTACTACTCTTGTTCTCTCTCTGTGTCAAATAAATAGATAAATAAATAAATAAATAAATAAATGTCTTAAACATTTTTATTTGACAGAGAGGGAGAGAGAGTGAGCAAGCACAAGTAGGGGGAACAGCAGGCAGAGGGAGAAGCAGGACTCGAGGCCGGACTTGATCCTGAGACTCCAGGATCATGACCCAAGCCCAAGGCAGTAGCTTAACTAACTGAGCCACTCAGGCGCCCTAAATAAAAAGAGAAAAAGAAAAAAAAATAGAGAAAGAAGGGAGGAATAAATGTGGTAAAATGTTAGTAATTGGTGAACTTTAATGGAGGACTTAAGGGAGTCCTTTGTAATACTCTTGCAACTTTTCTCCAAGATTGAAATTATTTTAAAATAAATAGTAAAACAAACAAAAAAAATTTCATGAGGTCACAGAGCTGAAGAGTTTGTTAGGAGGGCTGAGATTTGAACTCAAGCCATTTGATTCCAGTCCACTGTGTTTTTGATCACAGTGCTATTCTGCTGTTCTGTAAATCTGGACTGAATTTTAGTTGGGACTGTGATTGGATCCTGAACTTTGAGCTGTTATAGCAGCCCTACTCCTGGTTCTTTAGGGATAGGATGGTGTTATAATTAATTTATTGTATAAACCAGTTCACTTTTTTGTTTTTTAACCAGTTCACTTTTTTGTTTTTTAAAGATTTATTTGACAGAGAGATCACAAGCAGGCAGAGAGGCAGGCAGAGAGAGAGGAGGAAGCAGGCTCCCTGCTGAGCAGAGAGCCTGATGCGGGGCTCGATCCCAGGACATGAGCTGAAGGCAGAGGCTTAACCCACTGAGTCACCCAGGCGCCCCTAACCAGTTCACTTTTAAGAGTCAAAGGAAATACTGTTAATA
The DNA here is from genome assembly GCF_030435805.1 of Mustela lutreola. Classification (NCBI taxonomy): domain Eukaryota; kingdom Metazoa; phylum Chordata; class Mammalia; order Carnivora; family Mustelidae; genus Mustela; species Mustela lutreola. Next base: position 20,130,756 of record NC_081299.1, on the reverse strand, counting down.
ATTTATGTGGGACTATTGATACAAACCAAGAAGAATGGACACCTTAAAAGGATACTGTTTGGCAGATTCCATGTTTAACAATGTGACAAGACATGATAATTGCTTCATTATAATTGAATTTTGTTTATCATGGATCCTAGTTTGCACAATACAGATACTTTTTTCTCTGCTGACAAACCTCAGGCCTTCATCTGACGCATTTTCATATTCTTTCAATTTTGCTAATTCTTTTTCTTCCTTCCAGACCACTTGGGAAATACTTTGTCAAGCCCCATTTCCTCCAAGACTGAAAAAATACCAGTAAGAATTTCTGTAACACTTGTCCAGTTTTTTAAAATATTGGCATTTAAAACCATAAATCTCCAAACATCTTTATTAATGTGATTTCTGCAGAGAGGGGCTGGTAAAATGCATCTATATTACTAGATTGGCAAAGAAGTATTACTGTTGTCAATTTCCCGTAGATGTTTGGAAAAACCTTACTCTATGGTGCTGAAGGCTGTATTAATATTAGTTAAAAAGGATTATACCAGTGTAGAATCAGAGGTGGATGTGCTGTCTCATTGATCTGTTTCCCACGTAGTGTCCATTCCCATTTTTCTAATCATACTTATTTTCAGTTTCATTGTCCTGGAGCTCTGTCCAATTAAAGATGTTGACCTTCACTAATAGAGGACTAGTATTTTTTGGTCAATCTCTATAAAACAGGCTTTCCAAATTATTCTAGTATAATCCGCTCTGGATTTTAAAGATCTAGCTATCTCTTTGTTTCTTTTTCCTCAAATGGAATATATTTAACCAAGTATACCTAGGGAAAGACAGCAAGGACCCTGAAATTTAAATCAGGTAGTTTTCCTTCTAGTTAGCTTCTGTAGCTTAAGGTTTGGGGAAGGAATAGGTAAAACAAATGACTAGCATAATTTTTTAAAGCCACTTAAATAACTTTTGTTTAATATATCATGAAATGTGCTTTTATAGTATCAGTAGTCTTAATAATAATAATTACATTTTTATTTTTATTTTTTTTTAATTTTTATTTTTTTAAAAAGATTTTATTTATTTACCTGACAGACAGAGATCACAAGTAGGCAGAGAGGCAGGCAAAGAGAGAGAGGGAAGCAGGCTCCCTGCGGAGCAGAGAGCCGATGCGGGGGCTCGATCCAGGACCCTGAGACAATGACCTGAGCCGAAGGCAGAGGCTTTAACCCACTGAGCCACCCGGGCGCCCCACATTTTTATTTTTATTTATTTATTTATTTATTTATTTTTTTAAAAGATTTTATTTATTTATTTGACAGAGAGAAATCACAAGTAGATGGAGAAGCAGGCAGAGAGAGAGGGAAGCAGGCTCTCTGCTGAGCAGAGAGCCCGATGCGGGACTCGATCCCAGGACTCTGAGATCATGACCTGAGCTGAAGGCAGTGGCTTAACCCACTGAGCCATCCAGGCGCCCCCCACATTTTTATTTTTAAAAACAACATGTATTGGGGTATCTGGGTGGCTAGGTGGGTTAAGCTTATCTTTGGCTCAGGTCATGATCTCAGGGTCCTGGGATCGAGCCTCACATTGGGCTTTCTGCTTGGTGGGGAGACTGCTTCCCCCTCTCTGCCTGCTTCTCTGCCTACTTGTGATCTCGCTGTCTGTCAAATAAATAAATAAAATCTTTTTTTTTTTTTTTTTTTTTTTTAAGATTATGAATTTTTTTTTTAAAGATTTTTATTTATTTATTTGACAGACAGAGATCACAAGTAGGCAGAGAAGCAGGCAGAGAGAGAGAGGAGGAAGCAGGCTCCCTGCTGAGCAGAGAGCCCGATGCGGGGCTCGATCCCAGAACCCTGGGATCATGACCTGAGCTGAAGGTAGAGGCTTTAACCCACTGAGCCACCCAGGCGCTCCAATAAATAAAATCTTTTAAAAGAAAATAGCATGTGTTGTATAGTTCAAAGCTGTTAAATTTCTTCTCATGATTTTTTCTTTAAATTCAGTGAATTGCTGTGTTTAAAGGGATAGATTTTTTTACAACTAATTTAATGAATGAGGGGCCTCTGAAACCAGTTTTTACTGAATTTTTTTAAAAAATATTTTATTTATTTATTTGACAGAGAGAGCACAAGTAGGCAGAGCTGCAGGCAGAGAAAGAGAAGCAGGGAGCCCAATGTGGGGCTCAATTCTAGGACCCTGGGATCATGACCTGAGCCACCCAGGTGCCCCAATTTTTACTTAATTTAAAAGAACCTTTATTTTTTTTTTATTTTTTTTTTTTTTTAAAGATTATTTATTTATTTATTTGACAGAGAGAGATGACAAGCAGGCAGAGAGGCAGGCAGAGAGGGAGAGGAGGAAGCAGGCTCCCTGCCGAGCAGAGAGCCCGATGCGGGGCTCGATCCCAGGACCGTGGGATCATGACCTGAGCCGAAGGCAGCGGCCCAACCCACTGAGCCACCCAGGCGCCCCGAGAACCTTTATTTTTAAAGACAACTGCAAGTGTCACTCTGGTCAACCATGCATTAATCAAAATCAACTTATTAAAATAATACTGACTTGAATTATCAGTTTTGTATTTTTTAAAATATTTTTAAAAGATTATTTATTTATTTATTTGACAGAGAGGGAGAGATCACAAGTTGGCAGAGAGGCAGGCAGAGAGAGAGGGTGAAGCAGGCTTTTTGCCAAGCAGAGAGCCCGATGAGGGGCTCCATCCCAGGAACCTGAGACCACAACCTGAGCTAAAGGCAGAGGCTTAACCCACTGAGCCACCCAGGCGCCCCAGTTTTGTGTTTTTTGATATAGGAAATCAACAAATACTTTTGAGAATACATTATAAATGAAGGGGTAATGATCAGCATGATTGTGACACGATCCCATGTGGAAAAGAAGCCTATATTCTGGGAACAGAGATACATGAAAATGTTGCAGTGTTGTGGACTCTTCGGATCTTTACGTCTTGGATCCTTATCCCTGCCATTATTCCATTCTTCTAGCCATTTTATCCCAGTAACAGTAATTTTTGCCACTCAGTTTAAAGAATACTATAGTTACTCTCTTGGTTTATTTTGAAATTTAGATAAAATGGACAAACTCCTAGCAAAACATAACTTACCAAGATGCCTCAAGAAAAACTTGAAAATCTTTAACTATTAAATAAATTGAAGTTGTAGTTATCTTTCAGAAAACACCATGCCCAGATGAATTTCAAGGTACAGTCTAAGGTTTTACTTATTTTTCCCTTTTTTCAAGTTTTTATTTACATTCCAGTGAGTTTGCATACAGTGTAATAATAGTTTCAGATCTAGAATTTAGTGATTTCATCACTTACGTACAACACCAGTGCTCATCGCTACAAGTACCCTCCTTAACCCATCACCCATTTAAGTCACCCTCTCTCTCCTCCAGCAACCTTCAGTGTGCTAAGAGTCTGTTCCTAGCCTAAGTGGTTTAAGCTGCTGCCTTCGGCTCAGGTCATGATCTCAGGGTGCTGGGATCGAGTCCCGCATTGGGCTCTCTGCTCATCGGGGAGCCTGCTTCCCTCTGTCTCTCTCTGTCTGCCTCTCCATCTACTTGAGATTTCTCTCTGTCAAATAAATAAATAAATAAATAAAATCTAGAATCAGTTATAAATTCTACTTTTCCATGCTGTTGGAAACGCCTTTAAGAAAGTAATTGCATGGTTTACATTTTCATTTCTTGGCCTTCCTGACATGGATCTTAATGTATTAAGGGGACCTAGTTGTCACAATTTATTCTTCATTAGCTCCCACTCCCTTTTTTCTCTCTTGCCTTTTCTCTCATTTCCTCTTCATAGTCAGCAAGAATCAGAAAGGACCTTTCCATTGTTTAGAGACTCATTTCCTCAGATTCTGCTCATCTTTCTTTCCACTTATCTAGTATTTTATGAGGGATTGATGGGTGACAGAAGTGCTGCTTAGCACCTCAGGATTTGAAAGATGGTACCTTCCCTCAAAGAGCTCACAGTCTATCCCTGTTACAACTGTAATGTGGGATGGATGCTGTAATAGAGTAAAAGAATGCTATCAAAGCAGACTAGGGCTTGATGAATTCTTTCTAGGGAACAGGGTCATAATGGCTTTGTGGAAGCACTTCATTTGAACTGGACAGGGAAGGATTAATAACATTTCAAGAAGCAGAGGGGGAAAAAAACGAAAACGGATAAAAGGTGGGTATTCCACGAAGCAGGAAATGTCTTGAATAATCACAGAGACGTGAGAGTACAGGAGGGCCTCTGTGGTGAGTAGTGGCTGAAGTGTAAGCGCGCTGGAAAGCTGTGGCCATAAGGAGGCTAAAGTATGTCGATGCCAGATACTGAAGCGTTTTTTTTTTTTTTTTTTTTTAAAGATTTTATTTATTTGACAGAGAGAGATGACAAGCAGGCAGAGAGGCAGGCAGAGAGAGAGGAGGAAGCAGGCTCCCTGCTGAGCAGAGAGCCCGATGCGGGACTCGATCCCAGGACCCTGAGATCATGACCTGAGCCGAAGGCAGCGGATTAACCCACTGAGCCACCCAGGCGCCCCTGGAGCGTCTTAAATATCATATATTTGCCCTGATCATTCCCTCTCGATTTTTCTCTCAGCCCTTCTTCTTTTTTTTATAGATTTTATTTATTTGAGAGAGAGAGAGCATGAGAAGGGGGAGGGTCAGAGGGAGAAGCAGACTGCCTGTTAAGCAGGGAGCCCAATGTGGGACTTGATCCCGAGACTCCAGGATCATCACCTGAGCTGAAGGCAGTCGCTTAACCAAATGAGCCACCCAGGTGCCCCCTCTCCCTTTTTTTTCTTTTTAAGATTTTATTTATCTGAGAGAAAGAGAGAGCATGAGCAGGGGAAGGTGTAGAGGGAGAGGGAGAAGCAGCTCCCTACTGAGCAGGGAGCCCAATATGGGACTCAATCCCAGGATCCTGGAACCATGAACTAAACTGAAGGCAGCCATTTAACCCACTGAGCCACCCAGGTGCCCCATTAGTCTCAGTCCTTCTAAAATCCCTAACTCACCTTCAATTCTCAGATGAAAAATTTCAGATTTTTCTCTTTGTCAGGTGTCAGTAAGGCTGAGTATTTGGTTATACAGTTTTACCTTAGTGCTGAAGAAGACCAATCTTTATCTGGTTAATTACTGGGAGACAGCATTCTCAATGACCTGTAGCCATTCTAGGCTTTCAGAGAAGGTATTTGATCTTGGTGTTTTGGAAAAATAAAAAGCTCTTTCCAACCAAAAGGGTCAGGAGTGCTCAACTTCATTAGCGGTCATCAGGGAAATGCAAATTAAAACTACAATGATATACTCTTTTATGTCCATCGAATTGGCAGAAACTAAAGTCTGACAAAAGATGTTGGTAAGGATATGAAGCAGCCAGAACCTGGCAAGCAGAAGTGTAAACCATTTTGGAAAACAGTTTGGCGTTATCTCAGAACTCAAGACTTAAATACCCCATGACCCAGCGATTCTACTCCTAGATATCTGTCTACCCTTAAGAACTCATGCACAGGGACGCCTGGGTGGCTCAGTTGGTTAAGCAGCTGCCTTCGGCTCAGGTCTTGATCCCAGCGTCCTGGGATCGAGTCCCGCATCGGGCTCCTTGCTCCAGGGAGCCTGCTTCTCCCTCTGCCTCTGCCTGCCATTCTGTCTGCCTGTGCTTGCTCTCTGGCCCTCTCTCTCTGATAAATAAATAAAATCTTAAAAAAAAAAAAAGAAAGAAGAAGAAGAACTCATCCACAATCACAGACCTGTACTCCTGGGGCTAATAATACATTGTATGTTTATAAAAAAAATTTTTTTTAATTATTAAAAAATAAAAAAAGAACTCTTACACAGGGCACCTGGGTGGCTCAGTCAGTTAAGTATCTGCCTTCAGCTCAGATCATGATCCCAGAGTTCTGGGATCAAGCCCCATGGTGGGCTCCCTCACCCACTCCCCCTGCTTGTGTTCACTCTTGCTGTCTCTCTCTACCAAATAAATAAATAAAATCATTAAGAAAAATCATAAAATTAAAAAAAAATTCTTACACATATGTATTGGGAGACCTGTGCAGAAATGTCCTTAGGAACACTGTTGGTGATAGCAAAACTTCCAAACTGGGAGAAATCACAGTATCTATCATCTTTAGATTGGATAAATAAGTCATAGTATAGCCGTACAATAGAATACCATATAACAGTGGAAATGAGTAAATTGCAGGTATAGCAGCATGAATTAATTTCAACAAATGGTAGAGTGAAAGATTGTAGAAGAATGTATGTTAGGTTCATGTAAAGTTTAGAAACATGGGAAACCAAACTATGTTTAGAGATAGAGATATGATCTATCTAAAGAAAAATGAGGGAATGTTAAACATATTTCTGGATAGTGTTATCAGAGTGAAAGGGAAGGAGATAGGTTTGGGGAGAGTCATGCAGGGGACTTTAAAGCTAATGGTGATATTCTTAGGTGACAGGGACACTGATACTTGCTGTATCATGATTTTTTTTTTGAAGTTTGTTTGTTTATTTAAGTAATCTCTGTACCTGTTGTAGGGCTTGAACTCAGAGACCCTGAAATCAAGTCACAACATACTCTTCAGACTGAGCCAACCAAGCCCCCCATCATAATTTTTTATACCTTACATGTATTTTTTTTTTAAAGATTTTATTTATTTATTTGACAGAGATCACAGGTAGGCAGAGAAGCAGGCAGAGAGAGGAAGGGAAGCAGGCTCCCTGCAGAGCAGAGAGCCCGACGCGGGGCTCGATCCCAGAACCCTGGGATCATGACCTGAGCTGAAGGCAGAGGCTTTAATCCACTGAACCACCCAGGTGCCCCTTACATGTATTTTTAAAAAATTTTTGTATCTACAAATTTTAAAGCATTAAGGTAAGGTGGTTGATATTGGACCTAGTCTGGTGTGCCCCCTAGTAATACTTCCACAAACAAATTTTTCAGAATGTAAAAACGGAGGCCCAGAGAGATTAAGTAATTTAATTGTTCAAGAGGGAAAGCTTATCAGTGACAGCCCGGTTTCAAACTTTGTAGAGAGAGCACTTTCTGTCATTTTATGTCGCAACTCTCCCATTATATAGATTCTGTCGATCAATTAGAAGTGCTTCCACTTGGATTACTGCCTCAGTCTTTCACCCCTTCATGTAGTATGTTCTCCACACTGCTGCCAGAGAGAGCTTTCTAAATGCAAATCCGATCATGTCGCTCTCTGGCCTCAATCTTAAATAGTTCCCAGTAGCCTTCAGCACACCCCAAGTGCTGTAGTGTGGCAGGCAAAGCTCTCTGTGCCTCGGCTTCCGTCTGCCTCATTAGCTTCATCACTCATGACTTCTTTTACTTCAGCCACACCAAGCTATTTGCTGTTCTTGGAGCATTGTTTGCCTCTGCGCACACTGCTGCCTCCATCCACAACTTCTTCTCTTACTAAATTTTTTGTCCTTTAAGACAGCCCCCCCCCCAAAAAAAAAGACAGCCCCCCCACTTTGTTTTGTTTTGTTTTTAAATAAAAGTACCCTTTCTTTTTTTAAAAAATATGTTTTTTAAAGATTTTATTTATTTATTTGACAGGGATCACAAGTAGGCAAAGAGGCAGGCAGAGGGGGGGGAAGCAGGCTCCCTGCTGAGCAAAGAGCCTGATGCGGGGCTCGATCCCAGGACCCTGAGATCATGACCTGAGCCGAAGGCAGAGGCCTAACCCGCTGAGCCACCCAGGCGCCCCAAAGATACCCTTTCTTAATGATATTCTCTGCTGTCAGCCTCATCCAGTCTGAGCTGGATGCTTTCATTAAAACCTTGAACTTAATGTTTTTTGTTTTTCTTTTTTAAAGATTTGCTTATTTGACAGAGACAGCAAGAAAGGGTACACAGGCGGGGGGAGTAGGAAAGGAAGAAGCTGGCTCCTCACTGAGCAGGGAGCCCGATGTGGGGCTTGATCCCAGGACCTTGGGACCATGACCCTAGCTGAAGACAGATGCCTAACAACTGAGCCACCTAGGCACCCCGAACTTAATGTTCATAGTGACACCACAGAATATTTTTGTCCCCTTCGGTAGCTTTCAAGCTTCATGAGGGCAGGGCTTTGTTGAATTTATCCAGTGTGTGGCACAGTGCCTGATGTATAAGGTTCATGGAAGGAAGGGAGGGAGCAAAGGAAGGGAAGGAAGGAAAAAATAAGTGGAATCACTTTATATAAGTCTAATATGTAGCTCGAAGTTGTCATTTGTTGGGGTGCCAGGTGGTTCAGTCATTAAATGTCTGCCTTTGGTTCAGATCATGATCCCATGCTCCTGGGATGGAGCCCCACATCAGGCTCCCTGCTCAGTGGAAAGCCTGCTTCTCCCTCTCCCACTTCCCCTGCTTGTGTTCCCTCTCTCGCTGTCTCTCTCTCTCCCCCTCTGTCAGATAAAAAAATAATAATAATTAAAAAATAAATGCTTAAAAAAAAGTTGTCATTTGTTTGCCAGATTCTCACCAGCTCTATCTGTATTTATAAAGGTAGGAAGGAAGGGAAAGAAAGAAAGGCAGAGAGGCTGGTGGATGGGTAAGTTGGTGGGGACAAAGTATTGGGAGGAGCAAGAAGCTGATTTGGTGGGGGAAGGAAAGTTTCAGAGGCTTATTAACATTTTAGGACTTAGGCCTGCAGATTTTAGTGAGAGCCTGGATTTCTTTCAAGCCTGGATGTGTGCTGATTTTCCTGACTTAACCTATTCTGACCGACCTTAGCCTTTTTAGAAGTGTGTCTCCTTTGGCTGGTAACTCTTATCATGATAATTTTTTTAAAAGATTTTTATTTATTTATTTGACAGAGAGAGAAAGCACATAAGCGGTGGGGAGCTGCAGGCAGAGAGAGGTACGGGAGAAGCAACCTCCCTGCTGAGCAGGGAGCCCGATGTGGGGCTCGATCCCAGAATCCTGGGATCATGACCTGAGCCGAATGCACATGCCTAACCCACTGAGCCACCCAGGCACCCCAGTTTTTCTCTCTTTACATTGGAAGTTAAAAGCTTTGAGGTACATGAATAAAAGGGAGGTGGCAGGTAACTCATGTTGGTTGGGGTGACCTTGGTTTTCTTGTCTGTTTTTAATTTAAAAAATTTTGTTTCTTTTTAAAATTTTTTAAAATTGTATTTATTTATTTGAGAGAGAGAAAGAGAGCATGTACATGTGGGGGAGGAGCAGAGAGAGGAAGAGGCAGACTCCCCACTGAGCAGGGAGCCCAATGACTCAGGTCTCCATCCAGGACTCTAGAGTCATGACCTGAGCCAAAGGCCAGACGCTCAACTGACTGAGCCCCCCAGATACCCTGGTTTTTAATGTCTCACTGTGCTTTGTACCAGATTAGACCCCTGGCCATTTCCTACAAGAGTATATGTAGATCCTTTCTTGTGATCTGGTGAGCTACCAGGAATCTTAATTCTAAAATAGAGGTTGAGTTTGGGCTACTCAGATGGAGTTCTCTTCCCTCAGAAAGCAGTACTATAAGACTGGAGGGTCAGATATCTTCTCTGTCCTCACCTTCGTGAGGGCCAGAGCACAAGAGCTGCTAACTTCATTCGTTCGATTAATAGTTACTGAGCATTCTCTCTGTGCGTGGTGGTGGGCAGTAAGATTAGAGCTGATTGATCACCAGCCTTAAAGAATTCACAATCTAGTGGGAGAGCAAGTAAGAAAATCAGTCATTTTAATGCAGTGTGGTAGGGAAGGCATGCACTGGGTGTTATGGAAGTTTAAAAAGTGTGTAGGGAGGGACATCAACTCCTTTGGGGCAAGACATGTCAAGAGACGATTTCATTTGAACTCAGTCTTGGAAGACCTTAGACGTTGTTGGGGGCGGGTGGGTGGTCACACTGGGGCAAAAGTAGGGAGGCAAGGGAGAAAACATGATGCAATGGGGAGCCATGCGAGGGTCTGTGGGACTTCAGGGAAGGGTATGTATATATGAAGATGTGATAGGAGATGGGACTAGAGCCATATAAAGGGACCATATTGTGAATGACCTTTTCTACTTCCCTAAATAAAAGGAATTATCAGTAGAAGTGTTTTCATTCATCCAGTGTTAAATGTTTAGTGTTTCTCTTACTGTTGTCTCTTGAGCAACTGAGTTTTATTGTGTTTTATTTCTTTGATTTGTTCTTTTTATGATACCTGAATTTGGAGTCCTCTTTCTTTTCATGCTTTAGATGAGTTCGCTTTGGGTACCATCTAGTCAAACCCCACACTCAGGCATTGTGGAATAGATGACGCATTCCTTTTAAGGCAGCTTGGAAGTAGGAGGATTTAAATGACCTTCAAAGACTAATGTCAGGCCCCCATGTCAATGTCACTGCAATTCATGCATGCATGGAGAGTAGGAAAGAGAACTTAATTATGGAGGAGGGGAATCGTAACCCTGCTTGAATGGGTAGTTGAAAGTCCTGGACCCGCCCCTTAGCCTCAAAAAAGGACTTTCTTACATTTGCTGCCAAAGAGGTCATAGGGAGAGCCCAGATAAATACCATCCTCCCTCTGGGGCGCGTGAGCCAGTCTTATTCTTTTGCTTCCACAGGTGCAGAATAGGTTCACCAAATAGTGTTCTGATCTCCATTGAACAGAATTTGGCATCTTACTGTCCTTTTCCAGAAAATCAATCCCTTTAAAGCATGGAACGTGGCAATTTTAGGTCAGCAGGCATTTAAAGACACCTTTTTAACTTTCAAGTGCTGGCCTAATAAGATACATTTTGTACAAAAATACCAGTGTTATCAAGATGAAACTTTAATCATTTAAATCCTGAAAGGAGCTAAGTTTTTGCTGCCAGTACACCTTTTACCTGTGAAATTACTTGTCTTTTAATGGTACTGTCCTGGAGGACTGTGATCATCATCAGATATCAGCTCCATTCTTCTGCTAACCTTTGGTAACTGTTCAGAATCCATAACAGTGTTTGGAGATGAAGGTACCAAGAGTGACCCATGTCACTATCCTTTCAGACCATAAAATAGCTTTCCATAGTTAGCCTGGATCACACCAGAAGTCAGCCTTATGTAGCCAGGAACTGCTCCAGCATGGCTACAGTCTGAATGACTGAAGGAGTTAGTCATAGTCACCCTCCTCCATTTCATTAATTTATTTTGGGAAGTGGTATCCGTGTGGCAGAGCAGTGTCTTTGGTACATTAATACGGGGTCTGAACAGGAAAATCTATTTCAGTGAAATCCTTGAGAGTTGCTGAAAACATATAATGCTTCCTAGTACTTTATTTTTTCTTTTAAGATTTTATTTTTATGCCCACATCCAGCATGGGGCTTGAACACAACCCTGAGGTTGAGAGTCTAATGCTCAACTGACTGAGCCAAGCAGGCAGCCTGCTCCTTAGTACTTTAAGTAGAACTTTTTCTTTGGAGGGAAAGTGTTGTACAAACATGGCCCTGGTTGTTAACCTGTACAACGTAAATATTTATATAGTTCTTCCTGTGTCTAAAGTTTAGAGAAAGTTCTGTGTTAAACTAAATAAAATTTTATTTTTTCTAAATAGATATTCAGATCTTTTTATTTTATTTTGAGAAAGAGAGAGCATGCACCTGGGATGGCAGAGGAAGAGGGAGAGAGAACCCTAAGCAAGCTCCATGCCCAGCACTGAGCCCAACATGGGGCTTGATCTCACGATCCTGAGATCATGACCTGAGCTGTAGTCAGGAGTCGGTTGCCTAACTGACTGAGCCACCCACGCACTCCTCAGTAAGTGTTATTTTACAATAAGAATATATATTTAGGGTCACATGAGTGGCTCAGTCTGCTTGGGATTCTCTCTCTCCGTCTTCCTCTGTCTCTGCCACCCATGTGTGTGAGCGCTCTCTCTCTCTCTAAAAAACAATACTCAGGGGCACCTGGGTGGCTCAGTGGGTTAAGCCGCTGCCTTCCGCTCAGGTCATGATCTCAGAGTCCTGGGATTGAGTCCCGCATCGGGCTCTCTGCTCAGCAGGGAGCCTGCTTCCCTCTCTCTCTCTCTGCCTGCCTCTCTGTCTACTTGTGATCTCTCTCTGTCAAATAAATAAATAAAATATTAAAAAAAAAAAAAAGAAACTCAGTGATAGATTTTGGTAGGAGGTAGAAAAACAAAGTACAGTCTTCTTAATTCCTCATCTGTGTAAGCCTTTTCCCTCCATTTTAATAGAAGTTTTTCAGGGCACAGACCATGGCAGAGCCCATTTTCAAAGCACTTCATAGAGATTTATCTTTGCAATTTATTTGCCCTTGGTTACCAAAAAAGAGTAAAAACCAAAGAACCAGATGGCTGCTGAGGGAAAATGTAACAGCAAACTTGAAGGGCTAGAGACCAGAGAGCAAGGAGAATGCTTCGGGTGGTCTTAGGGAGCTAAGATGGTAGTAACAGAATATAAATTAGGTAACAGAAAACTTAGGCTACATACTTAAAAGACATTCTTCTGACCAATTTTGGCTTGGAATTGTCTTTCTAAGTAATGCTTCTGTGAGGATACGAATGCCACAGAATTCATCTCTTGGCTTTTTGTCCCAGAAGGCACTAGAAACAGACCCTTTAACATGATATATGGCAGACAAGAAATACAAGTTCAGTTAGGGCAGGTGGTATTTAATTACCCCATTCTGTGGGAGTTGGGCTGTTCTCACTAAAATTTTTTGTAGGTGAAATCATAACAAAGATCCATAAGGTACAGCTTTGGTATATTTTTAAAAAGAGACCTGTTTCTTGTATTTTTCTAATGTCAGAGGTTAATTTAAAATATTAATGCTGAAAAGATTAATTTAAGATATTAAATCTAGGCAAGAATACATGTACATATTGTAATTACTTCCTTTTTACAATTAAAGTAATTGGATTATATTTAATGAGCTATTTACATTTAATAATTAAAAAAGACTTATCTTTTCAGTATTCCCCATATGCAGAAAGAGATGGGGGAAAACACACTTCTGATATAATCATCTTTACTTGGGCTAAAAAGGGAAAACAACAATGCTTTTTTGGAAAAAGAGTCAGAAGAATATTATTTTAAAATAGACATACACAGTTTAGGAATTACCCATAGGAATGTGTTTTGGTTCATTGTAAAAGATAAAAGATTAGGTGCTTAAAAAAAAAAAAAAAAAAGAAAGAAAGAAAGAAAGTCCCTGATGACAAGATTTGATGAGCCAAACAGTGCACAGAGAATGAAACTTAAAGTGATTTTCAGGGACCCTGTAGATAAAAGTAACTCGTCAGAAGTGCTGGAACCCCAAATGCCTGGTTGTTTGAAAACAGGAGTTTGTTTGAAAAGCAGTAGCATCTGAGCATGTTATCTGAGGCTGGCACTTTAAATGAGCCAGTGTTTATGTTGTTTAAAGTGAAAGATGTGAAGCCCCTGAGCAGCTGGCTAAAATTGGGTATAGAGGGGGAGAAAGCAGTGTGTTATCCTCATTAACACCATTTCAGTTGGAGGGTAAATATGTCAGGAAGGCTTTCTTGTGTTAGCATGCAGTCTTTTTTTCAAGGGAAAAGAAACTAGTCTGGGTTTGGTGGCACTTGTATGTGAAAATGAGAAATACGAGCATGTTTGTCTAACTTCTTGGTTTGGGTGTTTTGTGAAGAGTCAGTGTGATGTCATGGCAAAGGCATAAACTTTTGACAGGGTTGGACCTGAGTTTTAAAAGCTGACTGTGTGACTTTGATGAAGTTACAGGACTGTTCTTAGTTTTAGTTCTCTCACCTGTAAAATCAGAACACTAGTACTTACCTTACAGTACTGTTTTGAGGATTAGAGATATATAAGGAAATGTGAATAAATACCTGGCATGTTTTAGAATTCAGCAAACATTTATTGAAGAGACATTATAATAATACAGAGATATTTGAAGAATCCCACCCTTAGCTGCTGCTATTACTACCTACTCCTGTTAAGTTTAAAGATACTTTGTTTTTCTGTTCCCATATTCAAAGAATTGTACACTCCAAAAATCTGTACTACAAAATAGAATGTAGTGATTGCCATGAAAAAGGTTCCACATACCTCTTTGGCGCTTTTGGAAAGGGAAAAATGACTTCAGACTCGAAGAGTCAAGGAAGGCTTCTTAGAAGTGGTGACATTTGCCTTGGGCCTTTAAGATGAAAGAAGTTTTTAAAAAGAAATGCCACAATCCAGATAATAGTCCCTTTGAGATTGTTTTTCTCTCAGAGTACATAAAGTGAAAATACTGAATTGATTCTTTACTATGATTTGGAATACTGATATCCTTTATCTTAATCTTTAAAATTGGCATAATATGGGACACCTGGGTGGCTCAGTTGGTTAAGCAGCTGCCTTCGGCTCAGGTCATGATCCCAGCGTCCTGGGATCGAGTCCCACATCGGGCTCCTTGCTCGTCAGAGAGCCTGCTTCTCCCTCTGCCTCTGCCTGCCGTTCTGTCTGCCTGTGCTCGCTCGCTCTCTCTCTCTGATAAATAAATAAAATCTTAAAAAAAAAAAATTGGCATAATATAAGCAGAGGCCATCCATTTCTTCCCCAGCATTTGTTTCCACACTCCAAGAGAGCCTGTCTCAGAAGGTAAGAGATCCACCCACTACTTGGCCTCCACTGAGACCAAAGAAAAGAGGACCAATTAGGAGAGCCCTTTGTGCACTGTTCAATGCTGTTTTTTTTTTAAAATTTTTAATTTTTTTTTTTTTTAAAGATTTTATTTATTTATTTGACAGAGAGAGATCACAAGTAGGCAGAGAGGCAGGCAGAGAGAGAGAGAGGAGGAAGCAGGCTCCCTGCTGAGCAGAGAGCCCGATGCGGGACTCGATCCCAGGACCCTGAGATCATGACCTGAGCCGAAGGCAGCGGCTTAACCCACTGAGCCACCCAGGCGCCCTAAATTTTTAATTTTTTATAAACATATATTTTTATCCCCCAGGGGTACAGGTCTGTGAATCACCAGGTTTACACACTTCACAGCACTCACCAAAGCACATACCCTCCCCAATGTCCATAATCCCACCCCTTTCTCCCAAACCCCCTCCCCCCAGCAACCCTCAGCTTGTTTTGTGAGATTAAGAGTCACTTATGGTTTGTCTGTGTTCAATGCTGTTTAATCTGACCTGCTGTCCTTAAATTATTTCATTACTGCTGGGAGGTAAGTCTAAACAAACTCTGCATTTCTTTGAATTAATAGTAATGAGAGCTGTCAGTTACTGAGTACCTACTGGGTGTTAGATATCTCTTTAGAAGGCTCACATCTGTTATCTTATTTTTCTCTTTAGGACCATTGTATGAGGTAGGTTTTATTTTTCCCATTGTACAGATGAGGTTTGGAGAAATTAACCAGTGCAAAATCATGTAACTAGTGGCTTAGGAAATCCTTGAATTTCTTGGCGGATCATGCCTCTGGGTTCACCAAGCTATATTGATTTTTGAAGGTGGTAGGTACCTATATGAGTAGGAGCTTTAAGAAAAGAACTTTCTATCATTGCTCTCAATTCTGATCATTCAAAAAATTAATTAAATGTTATCCAGATATGTCACATGCTTATAGTGATGGTGTGCTACCTGTTGGCAGTGCTTTCTTTGATTTTGTTTGATTTCCGGACACCTGTTTTTTCCTGTTCCTAAAAGTACTCCATAGTACATACTTGAAGATAAATTGAAATTAACCTGACTTTAAGAATTTTATAATACTTCTTTACTGTTGAGGGCCTTGCAAAATACAGTGGAAATCAACCCTAACCTAAACAGGAAGCACAGGGCTGTGATCCCTGTGAGAAGGAAAATAGGGGAGGCAAGCACTGTGATTACCTTGGCTTTCTCTCTAGATGTCTCTTCTAATCATGGAGCAGGGAGGGCGATTCCTAGCAGAGCACACCAGTCTTTGCTGAACTGAAGAGACATTATAGTTCAAGGAAAGCTAAAGCAACTGAAAGCTGTGAGGATGAGTTCTGGAAAGGGGGAAGAGATAAAGACGAACTGCCTAGAAATCTCAGAGTCTCCTTGAATCGTTGCTGACCCCACACATGACTGGGGTCACCCTGAGGGAGATTGGGGAGGAAAGAGTGACCAGGAAGATGTGAGTTAACTGATTCCCAGAGCAGGGAGGTGTTTGAGTTCCTACCAGCCAGAGTGGAAAGCCCATGCTGTGCTCGGTGGGAGCGTCCAGTATTGATCACAGGGGACCACATCTTTGCCCTGGGGCTAAAATATCCATAGAGTATAGGCTACCCTAGAGCCACCCTAACAAAGCTTAAAAACAAGCCTCACACGTACTAAACTGAACCAAAAGTAACTTAACTGCCTACCAGAATAAAGTCCAACACATTTGAAACCAAGACAACAATACTAGATATTTAGCCTTGTAAAATCATGTCTGCTATCCAATCAGAAGTTACCATATTTACCAGGAAATGTGGTCCATAACTAGGAGAAAAATCAGTACAAACAGAAATGACAGAGATGATGGAATTAGCAAAATAAGGATATTAAAACAGCGATTATAACTATGTTCAAGTATATAAAGGAAAATTAGAACATACTAATTAGGACATAAATATTGTAGCCTTCCAAATAATTAGTGGAGTAAGGTTCCACACTCTCATTGTTTTTTTTTTTTTTTTTTTTTAAATTTTTTTTTTTTTTTTAAGATTTTATTTATTTATTTGACAGAGAGAGATTACAAGTAGGCAGAGAGGCAGGCAGAGAGAGAGAGGAGGAAGCAGGCTCCCCGCTGAGCAGAGAGCCCGATGCGGGACTCGATCCCAGGACCCTGAGATCATGACCTGAGCTGAAGGCAGCGGCTTAACCCACTGAGCCACCCAGGCGCCCTCCACACTCTCATTGTTATTATCTTTATTCTTCCTGTGGTATTGATGGTTTGGTGAAATTTGAATATTCTCTTAAAAGTCTAAGTTCAAGAATCATCCATAGCATTTTTGGGTTGGAGAGACCTTTTATAAGTCATCTTGTCTGCTCTCTCATAATACAGAAAAAGTATATTTCATTGATTCTGAGATGTATGTTTTCTCCACATTTTAACATCTTTTGAATCTTAACACATCTCATACATGTCACAATCAAAGTGGCATCTTAGATTTGAAGAAGTGTGGTAAAACAAGCCCATTAGAATTGTGACCTTTCCATAAATTCTTAGTGGTAGAGTTCAAGACTTCTGCTTATATTACCCCCGCCCCCGCTAGAAAACCTTCCTTCTTTATTATTACTTTTTAAATGTTTGAGATGTATTTTTTTTAAGATTTTATTTTTTTAAGTTTGTTTTTTTTTTTTTAATTTATTTGACGGACAGAGATCACAAGTAGGCAGAGAGGCAGGCAGAGAGAGAGGAAGGGAAGCAGGCTCCCTGCTGAGCAGAGAGCCTGATGTGGGGCTCCATCCTAGGTCCCTAGGATCATGACCTGAGCTGAAGGCAGAGGCTTTAATCCACTGAGCCACCCAGGCGCCCCTAAGATTTTATTTTTAGTAACTTCTTTCCCCCAGTGTGGGGCTTGAACTCACAACTCCAAGATCAAGAGGTACATGCTCTACCAACTGAGCCAGCCAGATGCCCCAGATCTATTTTGTTTTTTAAAGATTTTATTTATTTATTTGACAGACAAAGATTACAAGTAGGCAGAGAGAGAGGAAGAAGTAGGCTCCCTGATGAGCAGGGGCTCGATCCCAGGACCCTGGGATTATGACCCGAGCCAAAGGCAGAGGCTTTAACCCACTGAGCCACCCAGGCGCCCCTCCAGATCTGTTTTTTAAATTAAGTTTTTAATTTTAATTCCAGTATAGTTAACATACAGTGTTATATTAGTTTCAGGTGTATAGCATAGCAATTCAACAGTTCTATACATTACTCAGGATTCATCATGATAAGGGTTCTGCTCTTTGTTATATCCAAATCCTGCCCAGATCTTTATTCCCAGAAGTCCGTACAGTCCCTTCAGTTTACAATGATCTTTTCATGCTTTCTTTCTTTCTTTTTTTTTTTTTAAAGATTTTATTTATTTATTTGAGAGAGAGAGAGAGCATGAGAGGAAAGAGGTCAGCGGGAGAAGCAGACTCCCTGCCGAGCAGGGAGCCCGATGTGGGACTTGATCGCAGGACTCCAGGATCATGACCTGAGCCGAAGGCAGTTGCTCAACTAACTAAGCCACCCAGGCGCCCCTCTTTTCATCCTTTCTGTTGTCATCATTGAATACATCATTCATTTGATAACTGAACTTCCGTTTATTTGCTATATTGTTACTTACCTGTGGTCTTATCTGTCTTCTCAATTAAATTATAAGCTCATAGAGTCAGGGGACAGATTTATACTTCTTTGTGTCTTTTAGTGTCTACTTGATAAATATTCATTGATTGATAAGGGTACTATAATTAAGTATTAATACAACTTGAAACTTATTAATAGTTTTGTTTAATGGCTGAGAGAACCACATATAAAACATTTGGAACAGTACCTTGCACATG
Source organism: Mustela lutreola (assembly GCF_030435805.1). NCBI lineage: Eukaryota > Metazoa > Chordata > Mammalia > Carnivora > Mustelidae > Mustela > Mustela lutreola. The sequence goes on along the minus strand of NC_081299.1, from coordinate 20,112,337 downwards.
GTTAAATGCTTAGTACATGTAGAAGTAGTACTTAAACTACTACTACTATTACTATTACTATTACTACAACAATCACTACAGCTTTTTTTTTTTTTTTTAAGTAAGCTGTATGTCCAATGTGGGGTTTGAACTCACAGCCCCAAGATAAAGAGTCACATGCTCTACCGAATGAGGCAGCCAGGTACCCATCTCCATGACTATTATTATTATTATTTTGTGGGGTGCACTGTGTTAAGCATTTTATATATGCATTATTTCACGTTTCTTCACAACAACCTTACAAACTAGGAATCATTATGCTATAGCAGACTAGGAAACAAGCGATTTCACTGCTTGTCAAGGTCCCAAAGCTAAAATTTGGAATAGTGAGTTGAAACCCGTCCCTCTGTGTCGTGCTGTCCATACTCTTGCTGTTCTACATCACTGCTGATTAGGTTTTGAGGGTTTGGGTGACTGCCTAGTAAACTGAGGGTAGAAAGAAAAGAATGGGTACTTACTTTCCTTTTGCTCAAGGACTTTTCCCTATAAATGTCATCTTTTGAGTGAACAGACCTTGTGAGAGGAAGTAGATATACAGTTGCCCTTTGCTGCTAACTCTTAGTTGCTGGCGGCTTGGCCATTAGTGACAGATGAGTGTGTGACACTTCTTCAGGAATGAATTCTTGTTACAGCTGGCAGAGTAGAACAGTTGTTATGGAATTGCATGGCAGTTTGCTCCATAATTCCACTCCTGGTGCTCAGATGCGGTTGTGATTTCTAGGTCTCTCTCTTACTTAGGCTGGTGTATTAACAGTCCCATCTGGGTCTGCTGCTTCTGCCTGCTCCATGACCACACGGTGTGTTTGTGTGTTGCTCTGAGCTGTCAGCAGAACATTTTGCTGAATCCCCTTTTTTGTTGTTGCTCTGCAACCTTTTTTCCCCTGGCCTTTCTCAGTTGTGTAAAGTCAGTTTCTTTTTTGGCATTTCCATCCCAGAGAGGGAGCCGCTACCCCAGAGAGAAGCTTGAAATATGAAGTGAGACACCATAGAGATTACAATGAAGAGTTAGGGGTGCCTGGCTGACTTGGTCAGAAGAGCGTGCAACTCTTGATCTCAGGGTTGTGAGTTTGAGCCCCACATTGGGTATAGAGATTACTTAAAATCTTTAAAAAAACAAAATAAATAAAAATGAATGAGTAGACAGCTGGCAGGATGTCAGTGCCTGATATGTGATTCAGTTCTGAATGTCTCCTTCCTCCCTCTTCTTCAAACACACCTCTGTATCTAAATTACCAGTGGTTGCTCCAGTGACTTCTCTGTAGCGATCTTAACCTAGTATAGTACTCACTGCTACTTGTAAGAACCAGGAAAAAAAGGTTACACTTAGCCCCATCCTTTTTACCTTTGTATAAGGTAGTAAAGTGGGATTAGATATTTTTCTGGAAAAACCAACAGTGTGTTCCCATATGTAGCATAAGTCTGGGTACTTAGAGAGGAATGCTTTTTTCTTTTTTTTTTTTTTAAGATTTGTTTTATTTATTTATTTAAAACGATTTTATTTGGGCGCCTGGGTGGCTCAGTGGTTGAGCCGACCGCTTCCCCCCCTCTCTCTGACTGCCTCTCTGCCTACTTGTGATCTCTCTTTCTCTTTCAAATAAATAAATAAATAAAATATTTTTTAAAAAAAAGATTTTATTTATTTATTTGACAGAGAGAGACACAGTGAGAGAGAGAGTACAAGCAGGAGGAGTGGGAGAGGGAGAAACCTGTTTCCTGCTGAGCAGGGAGCCCTATGAGGGGCATGATCTCAGAAGCCTGGGATCATGACCTGAGCCGAAGGCAGACACTTCATGACTAAGCCACCCAGGCACCCTATTTATTTATTTTAGAGAGAGAGAGAAAGAGAGACCATTTGCATAAGCAGGGGGAGGGGCAGGGAGAGGGAGGGAGAATCTCAAGCACCACACTGAGCCCCATGTGGGGTTCTATCTCACAACCCCAAGATCATGACCTGAGTGGAATCAAGAGTCAGTCACTTAACTGACTGAGCCACCCAGGTGTCCCAAGAGAAATGCATTTTGTATCTATCCTCTTACCTCAGATTTTTAGGGACCACTAACTAGAAATCTATCTCTCTCTCTTTTAAGATTTTATTTATTTGTGGGAAAGAGTGTGTGCATCAGCAGGCAGAGGGAGAAGCAGACTTTCCACCAAGCAGGGAGCCTGACATGGGACTCAATCCCAGAACCCTGGGACCATGACCCCAGCCGAAGGCAGACACCTAACCTACTGAGTCATCCAGGCACCCTTGGAGATCATTATCATTCTGTCATGGGAGATAAATAAAAAAGGAAGCTGTTATAAATGTAGGATTCTTGGGATGCCTGGGCAGCTCAGTTGGTTAAGCTGCTGCCTCCGGCTCCGGTCGTGATCCCAGGGTCCTGGGATCGAGTCCCGCATTGGGCTCCTTGCTCGGCGGGGAGCCTGCTTCTCTCACTGCCTCTGCCTGCCTCTCTGCCTGCTTGTGTGTACTCTCTCTCTCTATCTCTGGCAAATAAACAAAATCTTTTAAAAAAATAAAAATAAAATAAATGTAGGATTCTTTACTGGGGCTTATATGAGTTATTGGCATGTTTCTAATCTTGGCTCTAAATGAATTGTAGAGGTTTGATTTTTTTTTTTTTTTTTAAGATTTTATTTATTTGAGAGAGAACGGTCTAGCACAAACTGGGGAGCAGCAGAGAGAGAGGGAGAACAGCCTCCCAACTGAGCAAGGAGCCCGATGCGGGACTCGATACCAGGGTCCTGGGATCATGACTGGAGCCAAAGGCAGATGCCCAATGGACTGAGCCACCCAGGCACCCTGATATTTTGTTTTGTTTTGTTTGTTAGGTATTTGTTTTTCAGAGCAGCTTAGTTGTTTTTCATGTTAAACTTCTGTGCAATTTTTTTTCTTTCCAGTTTTTTATTTGAATTCTAGTTAGTTAAACTCCTGTGTGAATTTAATGCTGAATTAATGGCTGTAGCTGAAAGAAATCTGGTACTTGAGTACCCACAAATACCAGGGGTAAGATTTCTCTGTTTCTGAGTAAAATCATTCAAAATTTATATGTATTCAATCAGTAAAAGTAAGCCCATTTCGATGAATAGTTTGGAGTATTTCAGACCATTGCAATTTGATGAATTGAGTATTGCTAGAAATTGGCATTAGATTGGAAATGTGAAATGAACTTTGTGTTTGTAACTGAAAGTCATCAGTGATAACATTTTTGATCCTATGTATTGTAAGTGGATAGGTTAACAGGGAACCTGGGGGGGGATAGAGATGTAAGAAATATTTTATGTGAGTAAATCTTTTCTTTGGAGACCGGAATACTTTGGAAAAAAATTTCAGTTTAATACACATCTTTTGAGCATTTTTTTAGTGTAGCCCAAAGCTGAACTAGAAGAATGAATTGAAATTTTTTTCCCCATTTGCCCGTCATCATTAGATTAAGAACTAGAATCCAGGTTTCTTCCTCTACTGTTTAAGTGTATTTTCTGGGGTGCCTGGGTGGCACAGGGAGTTGGGCCTTTGCCTTTGGCTGGGGTCAGGGTCTCAGGGTTCTGGGATTGAGCCCTGCACTGAGCTCTCTGCTCAGCGGGGAGCCTACTTTACCCTCTCTCTTTGCCTGCCTCTCTGCCTGCTTGTAATCTCTCTCTCTAATAAGTAAATAAAATCTTAAAAAAAAAATAAATGTATTTTCTTTTGGACAACCAGACGATCACACTGAAAAAAAAAAAAAAGCCTCATTTTGGCCATTTAAGAGGCCAAAAAGGGATTCCCCCCAGTTTTAGGCTTAAGAGCAGAGCTATGATTAGAGCCTAAAGAGTAATAAAGGTAAGAACAAAAGGTGGTATTGCCCCCAAAAGGTAATAGAAAGTTATGGAATTACCAGATGTGAATGGTTCTTGATAGATGTACAGTGTGCTCAAGGAGTAAAATACTGGAATTCAGAAGTCGTGTTTCCTGGGCCACTTTCCCCAGACCAAATCAAGACAAGAAGGAGCCTTAGATTTATTGAATGTAGGTTCATAGCCATTGTCATTACTTTAGGAAATTGGAAATTTCTCCTGGTTTTAGATCACAAGTAAGCCTTTTTTGTTTCTCTGTCCACTATTCGAACTCCATTCCTGTCTCGCTGTCTCTTTTAGACATTGCTCTAGTGACCTAAACTGATTTGTAATTCCTTGTGTTTGGAGGGAGTCTAGTTATATTTGTAGGTTCAGCCTCACCCTGTATTTCAGCAGGAAGTGGGCGGGTGCTTAAGTCTATAATGAGGCATTTTTCCTTGTGGTTGCTGCATGGTAGTGAGGACTGCTGTATGCAACAGTAAATTCATACTTCTTTAAACATTTTAGTAGACAGATTTAGATTACAGTAAGCCTGTGTGTTGTCTGTCATTTTGAAATAAAATTATTTAACTTTTCAATTGAAATTTTTGCACCCCTGTGGAATGCATATTCTTTAACATAAAGAAGTTTGTTTATTGAAAGAGGAAACTGGTCTACAAAGTAAAGCTCTTCTCATATGCCCCCATCCAAAGTGCTGTTAACTACAGAACAGTGGGAAATGCTGAAGTGAAAGCAGAAGTCCTAATTGCCACACATATAACATCCCCACATGTTTGCATCCCCTGCTACTGCTGATCAGCATTTTGGGGGAGGGGGAGTGTTTCAAAGAGGAACTGCCTTGAGAAGCATTTCTGTTGTTATGGTTATTGCTATAGCTCAGATACACTTACTTTTGGATGCAACCTAAGAAATTTGCAGGTGCTATCAGTGACCTTGGCTATAAATGAAGTATTATATATTTATTTATAATAAACGGCTAGTAATAAATATTACTGCCAGAATGAGCAGTCATCTGTCTTCTTTCCTGGTGGTGACAGGAATTCAGAGTGGGATACAAATGAGTGTGTCCTGTCTCAACATGTAGCCTTCCTTCATTACCTTCTACCTCCCTCTCAGTCTTTCTCACCTCACTGCACTTCAGCCTCAGGGTGTTGGGATCAGAGTTGTAAGAATGTAGGGCAGATCTCAAAGTCTCCTTTTGGCTTTGCACTGACCACATACGATATATAAATATTTCATGATAACTTCTAATTTACAGATTTGTGGAACCTTACTGTGGAAGAGACCTGAGAGAACACCTCATCCAGTTTCCACTTCAAAGCTTGAATCCCACCATGGTACTGACAGTCTAGACTGGTCCATATGCTGCCAGGCCGTGGCTAGGGAGGGATGCCTAAAGTCTTCTGTTTGTTCTCAGACTCATTCTCAAGTCCCTTAGGCTGAAAATAGCCAGGAGTAAAGATGGGGTTGCTGCTGAGTCTGGCTGCATGTCTGGAACTATTCCAGAGCCAATTTTTTCTTTAGACTTACTTGGGTAGCCAACTCCCAGATCAGTCTGGGAGCCTCCCAGGGTGTAAATAACTTAACCTCAGGACTCTGTCTGGAACATCCTTTGGACCATTCTGTATCCTGTAGGTCCTAGTAACTAGATGGATCTAGATCTGGAGAAAGATTTGATTCATAGCTATAATCCATCCCTCTCTACATTTCTTAAACCTGCCTCTAGCCTTGTGTTCAAAATGCAGTGGAGGTTGGATATTGGATGTTGGTCAGTGAGGAGGTTATGGCAACTTAGGTAGGAGCAAATCTAGGAATTTTAGAACTTCTTAAAAATCATCTGACTTAGTCCCTTTATTTTGCTGATGAAGCAGCTGAAGCCCAGAGTGAGAATTACATTATCTTTGGTTTAGAAGGCATTGTAGAAGTCATCCAGTCTGACCTCTCAACATCAGCATCTTACAATCTGGGAATATCTCCCCCAGCATTCTTTTTTTTTTTTTTTTTTTTTTAAGATTTTATTTATTTATTTGACAGAGAGAGATCACAAGTAGATGGAGAGGCAGGTAGAGAGAGAGAGAGGGAAGCAAGCTCCCTGCTGAGCAGAGAGCCCGATGCGGGACTCGATCCCAGGACCCTGAGATCATGACCTGAGCTGAAGGCAGCCTTGTAACCCACTGAGCCACCCAGGCGCCCCCAGGTCATTCACTCTTTCATGGATCCAAAATTTCTTTTTCCAGCTGAGAACCACTGCCTTCTTAGATTTCTTCACTTTCTCTTCTGTCACTGGCACTAACATTTACCCTTTTTCATGGTACTTTTAATAAAGAAACATACGTTTTATCACTTTGTGAATATACCTGTGTTCCAGAGTATCAGGAGAAAGCAAATAGGACTGGAAAGGGCAGACTCACCCCTGCAAACTGGCTTCTCCGTTCATATTGGCTAGCCGTAGTTGACCTCTCCATTTCTATTGTCTTTTTCTTAGCCTGTGAGGAGTCCTAACTGATCTGTTTACCTCCAGCCTTCTCCTGCCCAAATATAACATCTTTGCTTCTGTTAGAATGATTTGTCTAAATGCAAATTTGACCATGTCACTTCCTTGATTCAGTGGTTTCTAAACACCCAGTACTCTACAAGTTTTCCACTAAATGACTACTGATGATAGAGGAGCCTTTCTCAACTGGATTTCCATGAGAGAATTAAACCCTAATGCCATTAGGCATCCATTGTATGTAATGTATTAACTTTTTCTCCAATGCATCTGGAATGGTGCTAGTTATGTATAGTCTTGAGGAGAATTGAGAAAATAGTCACTCTAATCATTTTCTTTGTTCTGTGGATCAGATGAGGAACTGAGTGTGAAAGAGTGGGGAGAGAATGTATGTTCTTCAGGAGATCCAGAAGCCTGGCTGGGAGCTACCTCAAAGAAAAACAAAACAAAACAAAACAAAACACACTAAATGTCATAAAAGTTTAGGGTTTCATCTTTAAATTTGTGTGACTATTGCATTCTACCACATAGAATGTCCATAGTTAAAGGTGTTTAAAAAATATTTGTGAATGAACGTACTGATTTTATAGGAAGGTTTCCTAGGGCCCATGGAACTACATATATAACTACCTTTTTTCTCTTAGCCCTGTAGTGGACATTTTATATGTGTTAAATTACTTAATGTCTCTAGGAAACTTGCCCAAGATTGTACAGCTAGTAAGGTGTCAGAGTCCAGGTACTAACCCAAGTATGTTTCAACTCCACAGCTTGAAGCTGAATTGAGTCCAGAGCCTTAGAAGTTTTTTTCGAAGTTTATCTTCACCGGAATGTAGGCTTTTTTTTTTTTTTTAATCCCCTTGGTCAAGTTAACTGTTGTGTTTCAGATCAAGCATAATTCTGTACTTCTTATGCTGAATATAACTAACTTTGATTATCCAAAAGGAAAATGAACAGTGACTCAGGTAATTCCATATAACAGGCAGTTTTGTCTGTCTTTGGTGGTTCTGAAACATACTAAATGGCTTTATTTATTTATTTATTTTTAAAAGATTTTATTTATTTATTTTACAGAGAGAAATCACAAGTAGATGGAGAGGCAGGCAGAGAGAGAGAGAGGGAAGCAGGCTCCCTGCTGAGCAGAGAGCCCGATGCGGGGCTCGATCCCAGGACCCTGAGATCATGACCCGAGCCGAAGGCAGCGGCCTAACCCACTGAGCCACCCAGGCGCCCCTATTTATTTATTTTTAAAGATTTTATTTCCTTATTTGAAAGAGAGAGAGAGAGTGGGGTGAGGGGCAGAGGGAGAAGCAGACACTCTGCTGAGCAGGGAGCTGCGGGGCTAGATCTTGGGGACTCGGGAGGGAATCATGGCCTGAGCTGGAGGCAGACACTAGCTAAGGGACTGAGCCAAATGACTTTGTTTTGTAGCAGATTTACTTTTCTTTTTTTTTTTTTTTTTTTTTTTTTTTAAATTTTATTTATTAATTTGACAGAGATCACAAGTAGGCAGAGAGGCAGGCAGAGAGCGAGAGGAAGGGAAGCAGGCTCCCTGCTGAGCAGGGAGCCCGATGCGGGGCTCGATCCCAGGACCCTGAGACCGTGACCTGAGCCGAAGGCAGAGGCCTTAACCCACTGAGCCACCCAGGCGCCCCAGATTTACTTTTCTAATGGCAGCTAGCTTTTTTCATAAGAGGAAACCATCTTGCTATTGAAAACTTGGTTCCCCACCCATATGACATAGAGTTGACTCCATTTGTATCTGCTTACTCAAGGCCCTTGGGAAAGCATAAATGCTAAACTACCAAGGTATTAGAAGCATCCCCTGCCTGGCCTCCAGTTTTACGTGTACCTGACCATCTGGAATCCAGTTTCCGATAAGTGTCCAGTGAGAACGTCTGGAATGTCTTGTCAGTGGCCACGTTCAGCACAGAATTTCAAGGGGATCTGGCTTCTTTAGTTCTCTGAGAAGCTGGAACAAATACTGAAATGATTGTTAATAGAGGGAGCTACAGTGACTGTTTTCAATCCTTCTCTGGCTGCACCATTGAATTTCTGGTTCCTCCAGAAAGCTTGAAATTTGGGAGTCTAAGAGCATCCAGAGGATGGTGTACAGATCCCTGTGAGGTTCAGTTTGTAGCCTCCTGCCTCCTTTCTTGTTAGAAACTCTTCACCAGTGAGTTACTAATTGATTGCATCTTAGTACCTGATAACCTTTTACATCATGTAAAAGAGAGGTTAGACTGGAAGGGAAAGTCCAGAGTTTGGATTAGAAAACCTGTTGAGTCAAAGGGGAACTTAGCAGAGGAACGGAATGAAAATTATTTCCTTAGACAGTAGACAAATATTCAGGAAACACCTCTGCACCCCAAAGATAGGCACAGCTGCCACACAGTGACTATTAAAGGGAGGTTCAAAGTTATGAGCAAACAGCTGATTCTCTTGGTTCTTGGGCTGTTGCTGTTGGTGACAGGAAATCTTGTTCCCCAAGCTGCTGGCTTCCTGTTTTATTTTTACTCTTAGTAGATCAGAATGTCCATAACAAGGAGCAGTCTGTTCCAAAGGGTTCTTCTCCCCCTTTGAGCCCGAAGGGCTTTTTTTTATGCCTTTTGGTCAGACAATATGTTGGTTCACTTTTAAGATCTATGATATTTAGCTTGGTTTAAGCATTTTCTATTCATAATCAACTTTTTTTTGGTGATGAGCTGGTGTTTTAAGATTTGATGTAAGTAAACCTCTGCTTTGCTTGTTCTGAAATGTATATAGAGAAAGAGAGGGAGGGAGGAGTTTGCGATTTGGGGTATGTTACCTTTGTGCTTTACCTTTTCATTTGAAGTGAATTGGCATTTCCCCTAGCATGAAAACCATTAGGTTGTACATTTCTTTAGTTTCACAAGATACAGAAACAGGACCTGCCAGCCCAGTGTGCCTTTGGCTGTAGCCAGTACCTGTTTTGTTGAGACTAAAACCTCCTTCTATCCTTGTAAAGCTAGGAATTTGGTAATCTAATTCTAAAACAATAGCTCAGCATGAACCTGAAGTGGTGGGGGATTTCCTAGGGAAAGGGGCTCAGCTGACAGGATAAGAACTGGTAACCGGAAGGTTTCCGGATCTACTCCAGACACTTCCTGCTGTCTCAAGAGCCTTTTGGCCCAGGTGTGTTGAACCGGATGTGAGAGAGAGAGAGAGAAAAAGGGAGCTTTTGGGTAGAAGAGAAAGGACTGGGGAATCTTATAGAACAGTTTGCTCAGCATCATGTTTGACATATTGAACATGTAAAATTTTCCTTGATATTCTTTAATTCTGTCAATGTACAGACAAAACTTTAGTAGTGTTAATAGACACTGGCAGCTAGTGTTTAGTTGTACATTAACAGTCATCTATCAGGGAAGAACTGGAGAAGTTACGTCGGGATGTAGATCAGTGGAATCAATATTGGCAGCTTAATTCCATTGTGGAGATTATCGGATGACAGGAGCTCTTTTTTGATCCTTGTAATTGATCATCTGGAATCTGATCTGTGCTGATTATGGACACACCAAGGATGGGATCCGTCCAGACCATTCAGAGCCTGCTGAATGGACTGTTTTCTGACCATGCCTCTTTGACTCTTGTTGGTTGGAGCGCAGTTGTTATTTTAAGGTTTTTAGGTTTTTAATGCTCCCGGTGTAACTCAGCCAGCAGTCACCAGTTCAGAATTTCTAAACGTATCCAGCATGCCTTCTAATAGCAAATCTTAAAGATTGAAGGGAACGGGGTGGGGGCTTAAAAAAGAAAAAAATGATGAGGGAGAAAAAATTTTTTAAAAGCTGTTTTAGATCAGAGCAAGACAAAAGGAAAAAAAAAAGGACTGACACAGCCCTAGTGTGCCTGGAATTTGTGGTTGAGTAATACTTTCCTGTTATTTCTTTTCTAGGTTGTTTTTCATCATTCAGAGCATTGCCTGAAGCAGGTCCACCATGCCGTTAGTAACGAGGAACATCGAGCCAAGGCACCTGTGCCGTCAGACGTTGCCTAGCGTTAGAAGCGAGCTGGAATGCGTGACCAACATCACCCTGGCAAATGTCATCCGACAGCTGGGCAGCCTGAGTGAGTGCCGCAGAGAGCCTGTGCTTTGCCCTCAGGGGTCGTTGGTGCTCTTTATTTAGTTTCCTTCTCCTCCTGTGTTCCTGTTTCTCCCCCATCTGCCTTTCCTAGGTAATGTGAAAATGTATCCCCCCCACCTTCCTGAAAGAGAGGTTCCTTTTTGGTACAGATTCTTCCCCTCAACCCTTTCTTCATCTACCGCCACCCTTTAGGTTCCCTCCACCTCCCCCTCCACCTGCTTCAAAAGAAATCTGTGGGAAGGGTAGCAGGAAGGGCTGCAGCAGAAACTGCAGATGGAATGACAGAGCAGAATTCTCTGTGTGTAAAGTGGGAGGTTCACAGAGCAGTATCTTGGTTGGGGAATGTGCCTGTAATTGCACGAGCTGTTCGATGTAGCTGACTTCGTTGAAGCCTCAAATGTGCCAGTAGTCTTTATCTCTCCGACACCCCCCTCCCCACCAACTTTTCTTCCCAAAGAGGAGTAAAGCAAACATACACTCAGATTCTAGCCGACTTGTCTACCCTGGTAGACATTTAATTGTGCTGCAAGCCCCCAGGTCCAAGTTCAGGGTACAAATTACTTTTGCAGTCTCTGGGGTATTGGGAGTTTTGCAAGCTGCATTTACACACAATGACACAAAGTGTAACTGGAGCCATTCTTCTCTAGGAGGAAGATGGGGTTTAGTCCATTCTGTTTTGGAGCTGAGGGAAAACCAGCTCAATGATTTTTTTTTTTTTTTAATTGGCAAGAATGAATGAGATTGCCTTGGGTGGGGTGTATGCATGGGTTTGGATTTCACTCTGAGTCAAGCTGATTTTGTTTGAAGCTGAGGTATGGGAAGGGCAGATACTTGGATAGGCTCTGCATTTGTCTAGTGCCACTCTAGCTCCCATAAGAATGACCATCAAATTGCCATTTTAGCAAAGGCATCTTGGTATGAATTATTTCAGACACTCACCCTTCCTGTCGTATCACTGCTCTTAGTAAAGGCAGTGGGACATCAGGAAAGCCTGCCTTCCCCCAGATAGTATCAGGCCGTCCTTTAAAACAGGGCTCTGAGGAGACAGAGTTCTGTGACCATATGATGTATGGGGTCTGAGATTCCTAAGCCTTTACCTAGCTCACTTGATCCAGGGCTTAGGGAAACTTGGATGGGGTGTCAGGAAGAAATGAAACCCTGCCAGTGCCTGTCTTACACAAAGGAACACTGACAGCAGTGCAGCTGACGAGGAAGCACGTGAAGGTGGCAGAGAGCTTCATTGCTTCTTAAAAGCATAATTTCTGCTTCTGTCACCCTGAGAAGGCCAAATGGGTGGAAGTCAATCACACACTGGTTCCTTCTCCATAGGACAAAGGACATCTAGCTAATGATGCTTCTTACTCTCTCTCGGCAGGAGTTACGCTCTCTCTCAGGTGTTTTTCCAGGGTAGTGTTGATGGATGTCATTGCTCACTCTCCCACTTGTGATCAGACCACTCCTGTCTGGAGGAAGCCAGTCTGAGGGCCAGGGTTGGTTTGTGCCTGTGGAAACAAGATTTCCTCACATTGTGGCGCTAACTGACCCTTTATTCATCCAGTAAATATGTATTGAACATATTTTATGTGCCAGATGCTGAGGGAATACAGCGATAATAAGAAATGGTCTCCGCCTTCCAGGAGCTCATAATCTACCAGAGGAGACAGAAATGAATAATTCTTACGGGGAGAGGGTGAGAGGGGAACTCATATTTGTTGATTGCCTACTTTACACCAAGTTTTAGTAGGATATTGACATAGATGTCAAGTAATTCCCCTGGGTGATCCTTTGAGGGTAGGTGGTGGTATTCCCATTTTTCAGGTGAGGAAATAAAGGCTCAGAAAAGTAGAGTGACTTGCCTAGAGAGATAGCAGCCAGTAAGAGGTAAAGTCAGACTTCCAAAGACTTTCTCAGCTCTGTCCTGTACTCTCTGTCTCTGCCAACACACTGCCCTGGTTCAGACCTCTGTTGACTTTTACCTGAACGATTGCCTTATCCTCCCTTTGGCTTCCCTTTCTCTGATCAACCCTCCTAAATCTATAAACCTAAAAATCTTGTGACTCTTAAGCCTATGTCCCTACCAGAGTGGTCTGCTTAAAACACAAATCTCACTTTTTACTTTTATAATTCTCAATTGTTTGAATTTTTGAAAATTAAGAGTGTTAACTTTTGCAATTTAAAAAGTATGTGTGGTGTTTTTTTAAAGATAGAGTAGAGAGAACACAAGCAGGGAGGAGGGGAGGAGCAGAGAGAGAGGGAGCAGCAGGCTTCCTATTGAACAAGGAACTTGACGTGGGGGTTCCATCCCAGGACCCTAAGATCATGACCTGAGCTGAAAGCAAACACCCAACTAAGCCACACAGGTGCCCTTAAAAAGTGTTTTTTTTTTTTTTTCTTTTTTTAAATGATTTTATTTATTTATTTGACAGAGATCACAAGTAGGCAGAGAGGCAGGCAGAGAGAGAGGAGGAAGCAGGCGCCCCACGGAGCAGAGAGCCCGATGTGGGGCTCGATTCCAGGACCCTGGGATCATGACCTGAGCCGAAAGCAGAGGCTCCAACCCACTGAGCCACCCAGGCGCCCCTTTACTTACTATTTATTTATTTATTTATTTATTTATTTGAAGAATTTATATATTTATTTAACAGAGAGAGATCACAAGTAGGCAGAGAGGCAGGCAGAGAGAGAGGAGGAAGCAGGCTCCCTGCTGAGCAGAGAGCCTGATGCGGGACTCGATCCCAGGACCCTGAGATCATGACCTGAGCTGAAGGCAGCGGCTTAACCCACTGAGCCACCCAGGCGCCCCCCCTTTACTTACTTTTTAAAAGAGTTTGTTTATTTGTCAGAGACTGCACGCACACCCAGGGAGCTGCAGGCAGAGGGAGAAGCAGGCTCCCCGCTGAGAAGGAGCCCAGTGTGGGACTCCATCCCGGGACTCTGGAATCACGGCCTGGGCTGAAGGCAGCGGCTTAACCAGCTGAGCCACCTAGGTGTCCCTAAAAAGTGTTTTTATTATTTTAAGATTTTGATTATTTATTTGACAGACAGAGGTCACAAGTAGGAAGAGAGGCAAGCAGAGAGAGAGGGAGAAGCAGGTTCCCCGCTGAGAAGGAGCCCAATGTGGCACTTGATCCCAGGATCCTGAGATCATGACCTGAGACGAAGGCAGAGGCTTAAGCCACTAAGCCATCCACGCGCCCTTAAAAAGTGTTTTTAAGTAAGAGTACAGGGGCACCTGGGTGGCTCAGTCATTAAGCATCTGCCTTCATCTCAGGTCATGATCCCAGGGTCCTGGGGTGGAGCCTTGTGTCGGGCTCCCTGGTCAGTGGAGAAAGCCTGCTTCTCCCTTTCCCAATCCCCCTGCTTGTATTCCTGCTCTCACTGTCTTTCTCTGTCAAATAAATAAACAAAATCTTAAAAAAAAAAAAAAGATTCCAGATCCTTTTAAATAAATAAACAAATAAATGTACAAATGTTAAAAGTCCTCCCTGTTCCTCACTGTGGGATTGTATAAGTTTCTTGGTCTTGCATTCGAGACTTTTCAAGACTTGACTTCCTTTCTAATCATTTTTCTTTTTCTTTTTCTTTTTTTTAAAGATTTTATTTATTTATTTGACAGAGAACACAAGTAGGCGGGGCGGGGGGCAGGCTCCCCGCCGAGCAGAGAGCCCAACTTGGGGCTAGATCCCAGGACCCTGAGATCATGACCTGAGATGAAGGCAGACGCCCTCCAGTGATTTTTTTTGCAATCCATCTTCTCCCAGGGATTTTACAATCTTTTAAAAACAATTTTTTTTTTAATGAAAAAGGAGGAAAGGGGGGGGGAAAGGAAGGAAGAAAAAATGAATTATCAACTACTTGTAGTACTTCTGAGATAGACCACAGTCTCTCATGCGGTGCCCTTGCTATTGTTTCTCCTGCCTGTAGATACCTCACAGTCCTTGTAGCTGATCTTCAAGGCCTAGCTCAAGGACCTCCTCCTCCAGGCTGGACTAAGTGCTTCTCTGAACTCCTATTATGTGCCTGTAATTACTACCTACCACATTATATTGAAAATTATCTGTATCTCTTACACTAAATTAAAAGTTCTCTGGTGGCAGAAATCATGTCTTGTTTGTTCTTAAACCCCAGTGTTTATCCTGCGTAGTATCTGGCATCCAATAGAAGCTCAGTAAATGTTTGTTGAATAATTCATGCCTATATTCTCGCCACCATTCCATGCTGTTGGTGCATAGAGAATCAGGGAAGGAGGTAATACTCCTGTGGGGAGTCAGTGCATGGTGTGGGAGTATAGGGAGAGTTAGGGAATGCTTCACAGAGGAGATAGATTTGAATCAGACCTTGAACGATGACTAGAATTTCATCTTGCAGACAGTGGGACAGGATTAGGCTCATATGTGCTTCACATTCATGACCTTGGCCTCATGGCCTCATGTACTACCGCCAGAAGTGCTTGGTCTGGTAGGCACAATCTGATTATGGAATGGATAAAGCACAAAACTAAAAATTCCACAGTCTTGGATTGCTCCGTGATAGCATATCCAGAGTTTTTATTTTCCCTCAGTGCAGAGAGATTGGCATTTCACATATTAGGTTGCCGTATCTTAGGAAATATAGGCACAGCCAGCCAGCCTGTACTTTTGAGTCAGTATCCTGACCACCTGGTAGAATGGAATCCTCACTTGGGTAAATTAAGAAATCATGCTGTGATATTGGGTTTTCTGAGTGTAGAGGCGCCATGCCACTGGGGGACTACTCCAAGACTTTTAGACCTCAAGCAAAAGCAGTGCCATATTTGTAAAAATCAGATTTAACCTGTTCATGTCTGCCTAAGATTCCATTTGAACAGTTCTGCTAACAGGGGGCGGGGGGGGGGAGGGTGGGGATTGAAGACTGCTTTGGAATCTCTTGCAAAAATATGGTTACCAACCATATTGTGAATGTCCTGATGTGATAGTGGATCTGTTTTGGTAATCTGAATGAATGAAATTTAACTCTGACCAAGGTACTTTTAGTTTTCTCCTTATATAAGTGTGTTACACTCCTATTTTCAGAGATTGGGGTAATATTTAGTACCTGAAGAATAGGAACTATCATATTACTGACTGGAATTATATCTTAAATTTCCTGTAAGTGTAAAATGGCATATTTAAATAATTCATAGTCTTTTTTTTTTTTTTTTTTTTTTTTTTTTTTTTTTTTTTTTTTTTTTTAAAGATTGATTTATTTATTTGACAGACAGAGATCACAAGTAGGCAGAGAGGCAGACAGAGAGAGAGGAGGAAGCAGGCTCCCCGCTGAGCAGAGAGCCCGATGCGGGACTCGATCCCAGGACCCTGGGATCATGACCTGAGCCGAAAGCAGAGTCTTTAACCCACTGAGCCACCCAGGCGCCCTAAATAATTCATAGTCTTGAAAGTCATCTGATGTGGTTGGGCAGTTTCATTTTAACAACCTAACATTTTTTAGCCCATTTAATCCTATGACAGTTTGGTAAGGTTGATACAGATGAGGAAATTGAGGCTGAGACATTGTAACTTGCTGAAGAGTATGTAGGTATAAATAGAAAGAACTGAGATTAACTCCAGATTTTTCTGATTGAAGTCTGCTGAGACTTACATGTATAGACCCAGGGTGGGCCTGATGTGATGATGTGAGGTGGGGAAACCTTCACACCACCTCCCTCCATCTTCAGATAGCATTCTCAGTGTTTACATGTTTATATGTTGGGGGTAAGATTTATCTTGAAAATCGCTTTCACATTCAGCCACTACTCACACTACCACTACTACCTTCACCAAGGAGCAGGAAATCCCAGGTATTCTTGGTGCCTTAAGGATGGGTTGCTTTGGGGTTTTCTTTTCCTCCAGAATAGCTAGTCACAGATTTTGTTTTTCCCCTTAGTAATCCCATTGTGGGCTCAGACTCACGACCCCAAGATCAAAAGTCACATGCTCTACCAACTGAACCAGCCAGGTGCCCTGGTTAACAGATATTTTTGAGCCTGGTTTATTTTTCATAAGTAATGTTGTATGTTTATCTGCTTTAGCTTTCCAATCACAGTTTTCCATTACCTGAATGAACACGATGCAGTGTGGTTTTTATAGGAACTTAGCTGTATTATGGACAGGGATCAGATAACATTGTCAGCCTGCGGAACAGAAATTCAGCTTCGTTAGCCAGTTTGTGTCTTTGAACCCAGGAGCTTCCCATGGTTGTTTAAATCACAAGATCGTTTAGTATGCAAAAACTTGTTCTTTCCTTGATTAGAAACTCCTTATTGACTGAATTTACCAGCAATTCAAAATATGCTGTTGATTGGTCTTATCCTTACTCTCCAGGTTACACTGGGAAGGTGAGCTGCAGTTCACCATAAAGGTGCAGTTTTGGCCTTTTGACTAATATTTTCCCCCTCAAGTGTAGACTAAGCACAAACAAAGTTTAGAAGCTAAAAGTCAGAACCTACTTAAAATAGTTCTCAGTAGTTTTTTTGGTTGGGCACCATCACCTATGCCTACCTTCACCTTGCAAGTAAGAAACTCAGTATTTTTATTCATGTGTGCGGCTTTTCATTCCTAGCAAGAATGTGCTTTGTGGCTTGGAATGACAATATGGAGGTAGTGTCAAATTGCTGGTAGGTTTCTTTGGCTGCAAATTCTCATTGCATTCCAGGGTTGAAAGTACGGAACTCTTTTCTTTTTCTAAAAAATAAGATACTGTGGAAAGAGACCACTGGTATATTTGGTTTTCAGGCAGGGCTTGAAAATTTCAGCTTTTCATTTGTTCCCTCAGATGTAGATTTGAAGGATTATAACCTAAAGCAAAGACTTCCAAAGTTGCAGGTTACAGAACATAAAATAACCTTCACCTCTTAGAAAAAGTTTTAACTCTGTTTTGAGTTGTTGATAAATTCAAGGCCCCTCAAAGATACCACAACTCATCATGGTTATTGAATGTACTTCGAAGGTTCCATTGAGGATGTAATTTTTTTTTTTAAAGATTTTATTTATTTATCAGAGGGGGCGGGGGGAGAGCGAGCACAGGCAGACAGAATGGCAGGCAGAGGCAGAGGGAGAAGCAGGCTCCCTGGAGCAAGGAGCCCGATGCGGGACTCGATCCCAGGACGCTGGGATCACGACCCGAGCCGAAGGCAGCTGCTCAACCAACTGAGCCACCCAGGCGTCCCGAGGATGTAATTTTTTATTTTTCAAGTAAATTGTAGACACCTACAAGGTCCTCGTAACTCCCATTCTGTTTTCAAGAACATTTTACAAGGTGCTTTTACAGAGCAGCAAGGGGCGAAGGGCTATAGGCAAATGTGTAGACATTGTCTACTCTTCCAGGATTAGTTTTTTGTATTGCACCTTTTGATATTATTCAGCCTGCATTGAGTTCTTGACCATTCAGAGTTTGCCAAGAAGACTATTAGAGAACAAATGCAGACTGCTCAGGCTATGGAGGGCGCATCTCCATCTCCAAGAGCAAGCATCTGCATGTAACCCAAACTGTCCTGGAGGTGGGTGGGTTTTTGTTGGGGAGGTTGGGAATAAGATCTTTAGGAGCAAGTTTTTCTAATCATTTATGTCATTCTTATGCTCTAGTGACTTGGTTTCTTTGCTCTGTCAGGTAAATATGCAGAGGACATTGTTGGAGAGCTCTTTACTCAGGCAAATACCTTTGCCTCTCGGGTAAGTTCCCTTGCTGAGAGGGTCGACCGCCTACAAGTTAAAGTCACTCAGCTGGATCCCAAGGAAGAAGAAGGTAAGGAAGCTGAGCTCAGCATTTGCAGGCTTTGCTGAGCAGTTTCTTAAGATTTTTTTCTCCGGATTTATAAAAAAGTGAGGGGAAAAAATCACAGAGACCTATGGAGTTCTGCTTTGAAATGACACAAGCCGGGGTGGTGTAAAGAAACCTTTTTAGCTCTACCACACCCCCACATGCTCCCTTTCTCCCATTCCCCCAGTTCTTGCTCAGATCCCCCCTCCCCCAATCGTATTTTGTTACCATAAAAGTACTTGGAAGATTCATTCCTCCTAAGGAGAGGCCTGCTAGATCTGGCCACATAGTAAACCTTTGTGTTGCCTCATTTTGTTCAGTCGTGAAATGGCTGGGCTGCTGACAGCCTTGTGGGGCTTCCCCAGAGGGGGAGAAAAAAAACCTGGCTGCAGACAGCCGCAGCCAAGAAACTGCAGCTGAGGCCTCTCAGACTGGTGTGACTCAGTGTTTGCTCAAATAGCCTGTCGTCCATTTTCTCCTGCCTTCCATCTTCTCTCAGTGTCACTGCAAGGAATCAACACCCGGAAGGCCTTCAGAAGCTCTACTATTCAAGACCAGAAGCTTTTTGACAGAAACTCTCTCCCAGTACCTGTCTTGGAAACATATAACACCTGTGATACTCCTCCACCTCTAAATAATCTGACCCCTTACAGGTAACTTCGCTAGTTCTTCCCTTTGTTGATCTGTGGTTAACAGCACTAGATTGGCATTTTAGTTAAAGATGTTTGCATCAGAGGATTGTGTCCAGAACCCCAGAGTTGTTTGTGGCGGCAGCAGCTAATGTTTACCATATAAACACTTGTCACTTATTATTGTTTGGCTTCTGAAATTCATAGTAAATACAATATATATTGAAAGTTTGCTCTAGCGTTGCATGTTGCAGAGTTTAATTTGGTATAAGCCAGGTCCATCCTGGATTCCATCCAAGGAATTTAGTTATTACAGAACCAAAAGGACTTTGTTACAAAGCAGTCCTAGAGCTTGCATCCCAGGGGCAGCATTCGAGCAAGGCTCCCACTTACTCTGAAACCACTAGATTACCAGATGTTTAGGTGTGTTAGTAGAGTTAGCTTTGTGGACTGGCTGCTCTGGGCCCTCAGGGTCCTTCCAAAGCTTAAGGAATAATTGGCGTTCTTCCAAATGAGTGTCATTTAACTTTGTTTAGAACATCCTTTTGACATTGCCCTCTGCTAGGCCCTATACTGCTGCAGCTAAACTTGAGATAGACAACTTAAAGCCCCTCCCCCTCCAGGGGTCTGTAGTATGATCATCCTGCAGAAAACCACTGAGCAGGGGCAGAAAGTGAATATTTATCTTGCTTGTATCCATAAATATCTTTGGAACAGGTAAAAAGTAATTACAGATAGCTGGAGGCAGATGTCTTCTGCGAGACATGGGTATACTGCAAAGTAGGATGTGTGTGTGTGTGCAGAACTCAAGGACACCCACCTGATCCAGGGAGCCTGGAAATAGGAGCGTGGAAGCTATTCACACAGATAAAAGTACACAGCATCTATCCCATAGCGTCTATCCTGTGTTATTATTATGTAAAATTATGTTTATACCTTGGCTTTCAAAGGGGCTAGCTAGCAGAGCAGGACAGTTTTGACTCTGTAGCCTCCATTATTTATCAAGTTGGATTTGGGCAGAGAGGTTTCAGGGCAAGAAGGGAGTGTACACCTGATACTGAAGGGAGTGTAACATATGACATGGGGCTTGTGTGATAGAATAGGATAAACAAATGATATTAAGATGAAGTTTATTTTTCAGTTAATGATATTTTCCTTTTTATCATTCTCCTCTCAGTTATCTGGATTTGGCCTAACAGAAATGAGCAGTGGTGTAGCTAACTCAAAACAAGATTTAATATAAAAGTCATTAGTGTTTGATTCGGAAATGCTTTCTGTGTGTCATGACAGGCCAGGGAATAGAATTGCCTTTCTAATAAATGTCCACCCCTAGCGCATGCTTTCTGGAAAGAGAGAGAGACTTAGTCATGCCAAAGTGCAGGATTCCAACCAGGACTATCAAGTCTGGTAGGTAACCCTTACATGGACACTCAGTAGCTCTCTTGGTTACTTCTGTCACAGCCACTAAATGATGGTAATTAAATCTCATCATAAAACAGGTGGCCTCTGTTCTCACTGGGGCCCTCTTGTGGTTGGGGCTAGGGTGGGGGTACTGAGCTATTCTAGAAGGGAGCAGGAGCAGGAAGGTGGATTGCTATGGTGACCTGTTCTTACAGAGCAATAACAGCTGCATACATAAACACTTTCATGTATATGTGTATCTATACATAATGTACACATGTGTGCCTGCACCTACATGTACAGGCTTCAGGTGGGTGGGAAGCCACTAATGCTTCCTGGAGAGTTCTGGGGAATTGGTGGAGGAAGGGGAACCAATGGCAGAAATCCCCTCTGATGTGCCAGGATATCAGGTTATCCTCAGGGAGATGTCTGTAGCCATGCAGATCATTAGAAATAATCAGGATCCCTGCTGCTCTAGCCTGTTCTTGCCCTGACCATGCAAATTCCTCTACTAGGAATTGAAAGTAAGGCTAAGTTTCTTAAAAAGCCAGATAAATAAAGAGGTGCCATTCTGGGGGCACTGGAATGCTGATGTGAAGAGGAAATATGCAGTCAATTTGAATGACTTCTTGATTCCTCAGTGTAAAAACTGCTAACTGGTAGGTATTTGGAATATTGGATTTGGTTGGGAGCTCATCTGTCTACTGACAGCTACTTGTCTTCATTTCTATCCCAGGGACGATGGGAAAGAGGCACTCAAATTCTACACAGACCCTTCGTACTTCTTTGATCTTTGGAAGGAGAAGATGCTGCAGGACACCAAGGATATCATGAAAGAGAAGAGAAAGCATAGGGTGAGGGGAAAGGGGCCTCTGTTCTACACATCAGTAGGCACGATTGTGGAGGGGGGATAAAAAGGAAGCCAGTCTTATATGAAGTAATCATTCTGAGTGGCTGCTTGCTTGGATGCCAGGTGAAACTCTTTAAAAAATGTGTCCACTCCAAGCACAACCAAGATGAAAGTATAAATCACACCAAAAATGTGTTTGTTCCCCCTAGTGCTATTAACAATTGAGTATATTCAGGCTGAGTTTTAGAAATTGACTTTTCTATTCACCATTTATTTCTCTTGCAATTTGCACCTGACTCTGCTGGACACTCAAGCTAGGCTAGTCCCTTCCCCGCCAGTTTTGCAGCTCATTTCTCAGAGAGCAGCACAGGGCTCCACAGTGTTTGATTTACAAACAGGAACGGTTTAACACCTTCACTACTGATTGGGTAGGGCTGGGTGAGGGCATAGGCCTAATATTGGGAGCTGTTCCTCTCCCCTTAGACCTTCAGTGATGTGTGTAAGCATATGACCAACCAGTTGCAACGTCACAATCCCATTAGCATGGCTGCCGGGAGGCCCAAGAGAGCACCAGGGGCGAGTGCAGCTGAACAGGCTGAGGAACTCCTCATTGGTTGTTTGATTTTGTTTTGTTAACTGTTTCCTTATATTTGTCCCAGAGACAGTGACTGACCTTTGTGGCAGAGCAAGTAACAAATAGCTTTTTACTAACTTGCTAACAATTAGAGCTGCTCAGAAACATGAATGAGTTACCCAGAAAGGTAGTGAGTTTCCCATCTGTAGAGGTGTCTGAGTGTTGAACTGAGTGAATGTGTTTGACCTTGGGAGGTGGTTTGGACTAGATGACCTCTGGGTCACTCCAAAACGGGTAATTCTATAAATTCTCTAGTTACTGTGTGTTGTCGAGGCACGTCGTCTCTTGGGTGTGCATCCCTGAAGGTGGATGGAATTTTAATGAAGGACTTTGGAATAATGTTTTACAAAGGTTTTTCTGTTTCTTTTCATTATAGAAAGAAAAGAAAGATAATCCAAATAGAGGGAATGTAAATCCACGTAAAATCAAGACACGGAAGGAAGAGTGGGAGAAGATGAAGATGGGACAGGAGTTTGTGGAATCTAAAGAAAAGCTGGGGCCTTCTGGGTAGGTAATGCTTTTGTATTATTGGTAGCCTTTCTGAAGGGCCTGGGGCCATGGGGGTAACAGCCTGGCAGCTCTGGTGTGGCACCTTTCACACTCCCCTGAAGTCTGGCTGTGTGGCTAAGATCAATATCACTGTTAATCAGCTACCTTAACATGCATCCATCTGGTGATAAAAATTTGCTGAATAAATCAAGAGACTCAGCAGTTTTAAATGAGATAACTGTAGTAGTTCGGAAAAGAAGGCCCACAACTTCTAATGCCCTTGCTCTGCCAGACGCTAGTATGTCTGTGGGCCCCAAAGGAAAGACTGGAAAGAAAAGAAAAGTGGTCTTGGGAGCCCTTTGCCTCCAGAGCATTGATTTGAAGGTCATGCCTAAGAGCTGGGCATTTCACAGGACTGGAAAGGGTCCGGTAGAGAATTTGTGCACATCACCGAAGCAACTTTTCAGTCAGCCTTTGTCAGTCTCGGGAGAGAGGCTAGCCAAGGGACTGAAAGCAGACCTCAGAGATAGTGTGGGAAAGGTCGCTTGGCCAGTATTGAGGCTATATATCTCCATCGGGAAACAGTAGATGTCAGTCTGACCCATTTCCCAATACCAAATCACACTGGAGATTTAAAAGGGGGAAAAAATGGTTTTGAGCTTGGTTTGATGCTTATCCTGGTGTCCGACCTGTGTGACATTCAAAGCCAAGTCACCACGACTGCTTGGCATGAATGTTGCCCTGGTTTTTTCTCTAAATACATTGCATCCTGGCTGTCAGAGAACCGTGCCAGCCCATGCCGGGTGTCTAGGAATGATAAAAGGAAAGAGTTGAGTTGTTCTTGCTTTTAGGAATAACTCTACCATGAAAATCTTGACTTTTAAAAATCTTGACATTTCTGACACTAGTTCTTCTTGGATTAAGAGATTTGTTTTAAAGAGTGATGAAGATGGTGAGAGAAAAAAATAAACCTTTCTCTCTACAGGGAAATCAGACCTGAGGGTACCATCATTACATTCACCTCCCAGTAAAAGGGGCCATTTGTTCTGTGGCCCCATCCTGTTCAGACAGGCCTTGTCCTAGGTTCTGTGACTGTAAGGCCAGAAACTTGCATGTTCAGAATGCTAGCTATTATGCATTTGGTTTTTGTTGTGTTTGTGTGTGTGGAATGAGACTAGTGAAAATGAGGACTTTGCCTCCCATTTTCCTGTTGTCCGAGAAGTTTGGGATTGGGCCACGCGGCTGGTCTTCCTGGATGTGCTTGTTGGTGAACCTATAAAGAGATGTACCAAGCCTGCAGGGCTCCAGGCCTTGGGGATTTTCTGCATCAGAGCATCATTTGACTCGTTAGTTCCCTCCAGCTCTCTTCTCTCCGGGGTCTGTTTGAGATGAGTTCTTTAGAACCCAGCAGTAGTGGAGAGAAGGGGGAGATGGAGCAGATCCAACCATCTTTTGCTGGCTGCTGTTTGTTGTATTCGTGTCATTTGGAGGTTTGTTGTTCACCCAAGGCCCAGTGCTCTGAGCGACAGGTTTGCGTGAGGCACAGGCCCTAGTACCCTCCTTAAGTTGGCAGCTCCTCATACTGGATAAGAGACCTGGTAGAGAGACCGAGTCTAGCTCCCACACAGCAACTTGCATTTGTCCTTAGCTTGGTTTTGCAATCAAATGCCTCCTTGGCCTTTGAGTACTCCAGAGGCTTGCTGACCTCCACACCAGGCTGTTGCCAGTCACGTGTTTGCAGCTCACTAGCCTTGGGGCTCAGCTTTGCCCTTTGCCACAAGACAGACTTTGGGATTTTGCGTATAGGCTGCTCTTAACATTTGGGAGAGAATTTTAAAAAACTGCTGCGTTTGACAAGGCCAGCCAGCACTGGGAAAGGAGCAGCATGGTTTTGATTATCCATGTTGAATCCCATTCCTCTGAATCCAGCAGGAATAGCCGGGAGAGACTTAACAATAGAATTCAGTACTAAATTTTAATCCTGAATTTAGTCCTAAAATAAGGTTTCAGAATAGCAGAAAATATGTGGGAATATTCTTATTTCTTTCCTCCTAAAAGCTTTTGTATCAAATGCATTTTTGTAGGGTCTCTTAAAAAAAAAAAGAGTACCACTCACACTCTTTAAATGACAGTTTTGGCATTGGGTTCATTGTCAGGTATCCACCCACCTTGGTGTACCAGAACGGCAGTATTGGCTCTGTTGAAAATGTGGACGCAAACAGCTACCCACCACCACCGCTGTCAGACTCCACTTCTCCACCTTCTCCTTCCTTCTCTGAGGACAGCTTGCCTCCCCCACCAGCAGAATTCAGGTAAATGGTGCTCTCTCTCCTGTCTACTCTGGGTGGTTACATACTCAAGAACAAAATAAGTGTACCTCAGGCCGCCTGGCTGGCTCAGTCAGTGCAGCATGCAACTCTTGATCTCAGGGTTGTGAGTTCAAGCCCCGTGTTGGGTGTAGAGATTACTTTAAAAAAAAAAAAAGTCTTAAGGGGAAAAACCCAACAAAGTAATTGTTCCAAATTCAGGGCAGGACCAGTAAAATAACTTGAAGCAGGTCTGTCTAGATAATAGAAATAATTAACATTTTATTAATTGTCTGTGAGGTGCCAGGCATTATGCCAAACACTGTATATATTGCTTCATCCTCACAACAGCACTCCTGAGATAGGTACCCATTTTACAGATGAGTAAATGGTGAGGCACAAAGAGGTCAATGAATTCACCTAAGGTCACACAGCCAGTCAGAGACAGGGCCTTGATTGGAAAGCAGGTCATTCTGCCTGCAGAGCCCGTATTCTTTCTTTTTTAAAACTTTTTTTTTTTTTTTTTTTGTAAGATTTTATTTATTTGTCAGAGAGAGTGAGAGTGAGCAACAGAGTAGGCAGAGAGAGAAGCAAATAGGCTCCCTGCCAAGCAAGGAGCCTGATGCAGGTCTCGATTCCAGGACCCTGCGATCGTGACCTGATCCAAAGGCAGATGCTTAACCTACTAAGCCACCTACGTGTCTCGAGAGAGCCTGTATTCTTTTTTTTTTTTGAAGATTTTATTTATTATTTGACAGGCAGGCAGGCAGAGGGGGAGGAGGGTAGCAGGCTCCCTGCTGAGCAGAGAGCCCGATGTGGGGCTCAATCCCAGGACCCTAAGATCATGACCTGGGCCAAAGGCAGAGGCTTAAGCCACTGAGCCACCCAGGTGCCCTGAGAGCCCATATTCTTAACAATTACTGGAGCAGATAGAGATTACCAGCTTACCTCTTGTTCTTTCTTAGCTTTAACTCAGCATGGAATAAAGTGGTATATCGTCTGCGATCCTTAAAATATTTAACAGACACCTTGCCCAGTTATCGAGGAACTTAGCAATCAGTCACCTTTCTACTGTGTTCTGGTTCAGTTCACTGCCAGAAAGAATGAAACAAAGGAAAAGGGGAGGTGAAACTTCGACTTTGTCCGTACTGATGTTTGGCAGAGATGTACAGGGGAAGAGTTAGAATATGGCTGGGAAGGGGTCTGTCTGAGGAGTGTTCAGATTTCAGTGTTTGCTTACAGTTACTTTTCCCTTTCTGATGCCTGACAAATGCGAGCTTTGAAAGGTGCACTGTTCTCCGTGGACACTGTTTAATCTGAGATGAGATATGTTGAAGACCCCTCAGCCGGACACCTAGAGCAGTGCTGGAACTCCTCCCCTAACCCGGCCTCATTCTTGGTGACTCTTGACAGCATTCCTCCCAGAGTGCTTTTGGCTGGCGGCCCTGTCAGGTGCAGCTAAGGCTTGAAGGTCTGTGGAAGGTTCCAAGATGGATGCTTTTTTCTGAGGAGTAGCTATTAGTGGAGGGTAGGCACAACGGTGGAAAAAGAAACCTTTCAGCCTCACACATGGTCTGAGACCTTACAGCTGCAGCCAAGCCTATCTGACCCGGGAGCGGTACTCCTTAGTTGTCTCTTAGCCCAGGCACAGTCTGGTGGCACATTTATTTCCCATCTCTGCTGACCCTCGGATCTTCATCCCTTCTCAGGACTTTCCTCATGAACACTGGAGGTGCATTTATGTCAATCTGTGACCTGTTCAGGTTTGGTCAGCTTAGCTTGGGTTTCCTGCCCTCACGAGATCTGGTGAATGGTAATAGCCTGAGGACTAGAGCCCAGTGGGTGGGTGACATTTGGATTTTTTTTTTTTTTTTTTTAAAGATTTTTAAAGATTTTTTTTTTTTTTTAAGATTTTATTTATTTATTTATTTATTTATTTATTTATTTATTTGACAGACACAGATCACAGGAAGGCAGAGAGGCAAGCAGAGAGAGAGGAGGAAGCAGGCTCACTGCTGAGCAGAGCCCTGCACGCCTTCTTGGTCCTGGTTCCACAATTAAACTGACTGTCCTAGAGGAGGGTTCAAGAAGGTGTCTTCCCTTGGAAGGAAGCTAGAAGGTTTGAGGGGGACCTAGGTGATGACCTTGGCCAACCCTTACCTGATAGAGGAATCCCAGTCTAAACTTCTTTCAAATAGCTTTTCTCAATTTCTGCTTAATCCCCCTGCTGATGAGAAGAAGCTCATTGCGTTACAAGACTCATTGATTGTTGGTCTGTTCTGACCATTCTCAGGTGTTTTCTGTTTGAGTGAAAATGAAATGATAGCAGTCAACGAAAATGAACCTATTTTCATAGATAAGCTTTCTTAGAGATGGGTATTGGCATGCTGAGAGTGATGGTGGGTCTCTTCTTTGTCCTTTCAGCTGCCCAGCAGACAGCAACCAAAGAGGGCCTGGCTTAGCTGGACCCAAAAGATCCAGTGTGGTCAGCCCAAGCCACCCACCACCAGCTCCTCCTCTGGGCTCTCCACCTGGCTCCAAACCCGGGTTTGCTCCACCGCCTGCCCCTCCGCCGCCTCCTCCAATGATGGGCGTTCCACCCCCGCCACCGCCCGGAGGATTTGGGCTTCCAGGGACCCCACCACCACCTTCACCCTCATCTTTCCCACCTCACCCCGATTTTGCTGCCCCTCCACCTCCTCCCCCACCGCCCACAGCTGACTACCCAACTCTGCCACCACCTCCCTTGCCCCAACCAGGAGGAGGTGCACCTCCCCCTCCCCCCCCCTCCTCCTCCTCCGGGGCCCCCTCCTTTCCCTTCCAGTGGTGCAGAAAACCCGTCTGTTGCACCACCACCACTTTCTGACGCCACCAAGCCTAAGTCATCCTTGCCTCCTGTGAGTGATGCCCGCAGCGACTTACTTTCAGCCATACGTCAAGGTAATTCCCAGTGCTGGGTCCAGGACCTTGAGGCCCTGTCTTTCTGCAGCCAGGATGACTGGTTGGAGATTGGGCTAGGGGTTCCATGCCCTTGGGTGGGGACAGATAGGGACGGACCTCAGGCCTCAGCTCACCCTAAAGAAAGGCTTAACTCTAAAAATATAAAAAATGTAGATTTCTTTCCACCTTAGTTTAAAGTAAAGGATTCTTGGCTTCAGAAGAGCTAGTGACTCTTGATCTTGGGGTCATGAGTTTGAGCCCCACCTTGGGTGCAGTGGTTACTTTAAATAATAAGTAAGTAAGTAAAGTTAGGGATACTTAACTTGGGTCTTTGACCTCATTGACAAGAGATGTTTTGCCTGTGTTTGCATT
Organism: Mustela lutreola; assembly: GCF_030435805.1. Taxonomy (NCBI): domain Eukaryota; kingdom Metazoa; phylum Chordata; class Mammalia; order Carnivora; family Mustelidae; genus Mustela; species Mustela lutreola. The sequence goes on along the minus strand of NC_081299.1, from coordinate 20,084,476 downwards.
CATTTTGTGCCTCAGAGAAAACCAAGCATCACTACCCTAGAAGGTACTTCTCTGGCCACACTCAGTCATGCCCTGTCCTCCACTTCTGTGCCTTTCATCTCCGTCCTCCCTTCTCTCTTCTCTTTTCTCACCCTGTCCTCCTCGGCCTTTTTCTCCTGTCCCCTTCCTGCTCTGTCTCCTTCCCTTCCTTCTTTCCCACCTTCCTGCTCTCCCTCATCATCTCACTGTTGGGGAGCATTTATTCTCTTTCTGTCAGAGGTTAGGTCTGGTCCCAGTGGGTTAGAGTCGTTTCTGCTCTTTGTGAGCCTTCTTAGAACTAAAGGATTGTCTGGGGGAGAGGAGTTGGGGCAGCTGAGCTCAGCGGTAATCAGCCGGGCAGACTGCGTGCCCGGTGGGTACAGTTCGGTGACCACTCCCCACCTAGACCCTCGTGGGAAGTGCCATCCTCACCAGCCTGCCAGTGTGGAAATGGAAAGAATGGCAGGCTTCCTTTTTGACACGCCTATAGCACTGGGGCCAGAATTGGATAAACCCTCACCTTTCTTTCTTTCCTTGCTTCCCCCTTTCCCTTTTTGCTTTCTCAGAGTATCTTTCTTCCCCTGACCTGTTCCCCTGACTCCGTCCACCCCTAGTCACTCCCCCTTCCTCAGGCCTGTGTGGATTCTGAGACCTTTTGAGATTGACTCACCTTCTAAACCTCTCTCTCTCTCTCTCTCTCTCTCTCTCACACACACATCAGGCTTCCAGCTGCGCAGGGTTGAGGAGCAGCAAGAACAAGAGAAGCGTGATGTTGTGGGCAACGACGTAGCCACCATCTTGTCCCGTCGAATTGCCGTGGAGTATAGCGATTCGGAAGATGATTCCTCTGAATTTGATGAGGATGACTGGTCGGATTAACTCTTTCTGCCTGCTACCCACCTCTTCTTTCTTTCCTCCTGCTGCTTTCTTTGATGCATATCCCAGCAGTCTAATGCAGGGGGAAAGGGAGGAAAAAGAATTTCAAGGGGCCAAAGTCTTCCCTGACGCAACCAAAGATATATCCGAGTGCTTCCTCCAAATCAACATATATTTTCCCATTTCCCCATAGAGGTCCCCAGATTCAGTAGCTGAGATCTTCCCTCTTCAAGTAACTGTTGCATATTGAGAGAAGGAAATACTCCAAAGCAGATCCCTTCGATTGGGTTTAGATTGGAGTTAATAACTTCCCTTGGGAGCCATGTTCAACTGTGGTCTCCTTCCAAAATTCTTACCCTTCAAATAATACCAGCCATCTTCTGGTCCTAAAGCCTGCCCCTTTAGGGGCAGCCCCTATCCTTGCAGCCCCTTTCCTGCGCACCAAGAGGGCTGAGCAGGCCACATGCCCGAGCAGCCAGACTGCCACACCTTCTGCCCTGGTCAGCAAGATGAGCTTCCCTTTGCTAAGCCATGTCTATGTCTGGACGCCCTTTATTCTAGAAGCCATGAGGCCCTAAGGAGTGTCTTCCCCTTTGCCCAGAAATGGTGCCTTTGTGAAGGCTGAGTTTGTTGCCTCCTTCCCAAGCCCTTTCTCCAGAGTATGGTGTTCAGGTGTCCCTTAAATGGCCCTCCCTCGCTACCAGGTGCTCTAGCTACCATGGCCCAGTTCAAACTTCTAATACCCATGACCAAACTAGCCCCAATGCGCAGGGATCTGACCTCTGCTGACTGTCAGGAGCCAAGCTTAGAGACTCAGGACTGCAGAATTGGTGGAACTCCTTGGAATCCTACGCCCTTAATGACGCTGAAATGTAGAAATGGGAAATGACTTGCTTTGGGTCATACTTTGGATAGTGACAGAACTCTAGAGCCCAGAATTCCCGATTCCAAGTCACCTCTGCCTTCTGGGACCAAATAGTGAGCACTTGATAGAATCTAGGCAGAACAGTCTTGGCTCTGTGCTACTCCAGACCTCACCGTAGGTGGGAGTCCAGTAGGAGAGCTCAGAGCCGGTGCCAGGCCTATCCGTGCTGCTCAGAGCCTGTAGCCTGTCTTACAATTCTCTGCTCCCCCTTTACTATCACCACTGAACCACATGACCTTGGGAGCTACCCTTCTGGGGGACCAGAGGTAGTGAGAGAAGGAAGGGGATACACAGCTTTGACAGGTGCTGTTTTCAATTCCTCTGCAATTTGTCCCCCTTTTATTTCCCCAGTTCAAGCATAGGTTCTGCCAGCTGTAGAAACTTCAGTCCCTCGGGCTCATGGCTGCCGCAGGTAGCTGCCTAGGGGGGCCTGGCAGCCGTGAGGAGGGCTGAAAGGCAGAGGGGCTCTGGCTGTCGTTTCCAGCTCCCACCTCAGCGCGTGCAGTGATGTTCCCTCCCACGCTCCCCCTCTTCCCAGAGCTAATACACAGGTGCTATTATTCAGAAAAAAACTGGTCAGCTTTGGCCAACAGTGAGGTTTCTTCTCTTCTGCCCTAACTATTGTGTAGCCTCTGAAACCGGCTTCTCCTGGCTTCTCTGGCTTTCAGAGCCCTGAAACAAAGAGAAACAGGATCTGTCTCTACCCAGCACAGCAAATGGTTGTAGTAATTGCCAAAGCCCTCATAAAGCCCTCCGGCTTGAGGAGTGCGTGTAATCATGGCTACTACCGCTGTGCCCGGGCTGGCTGCTCCCCCCTGCCTCCTCTCTGTGAACTCCCAGCACGGGGGGCCAAGCCTTTAGGGGCCCTCGTGCCCTCCTGCTGGGGCTGCTGCCGAGTGGACCCTCCTCCCCCTCCTCACATCATGTGTCTGGCACAGGGCTGGCCTCATGCTCTGGTGCTGAGCAGTCCAGGCTGTGTGTGCTCCCGCCTGACACATTGGAAGCTGAAGGTGCTTTCTTCAGAACCCTAAAATGGCTGTTGAAGGTGTCCCTGGCTGCAGCCCAGCGGTGGCTGGAGAGGCAGGTGGAGGGCAGTGGTTCTCCCAAACAGGAGTCCTGGGGCCTGGCCAGGCCAGGGTTTGGGCCTAAGGGCTTTGACTAAATTACTCCCATCCCCCTCTGTTCCAGAAAAGGGGGAGCCAGAGCCACTCTCTTATCATTCTGCTCTGACCTTGAAGGGGGCGGTGTTGGCATGGCTTCTGGAATGGACACAGTTCGCCCTGGAAAGGGCTGGGGGCAGAAGGGGGGGGCACTGCCTGCGGAAGGTAGGATTAGATCATTAGCTCAGTGACCTCCTAGGGTTTCGATGTGCTGTGTTCTCATCCTACAGCTGGTTTGGTAATGATCTGCAAGTCCCGGAGAGCAACAGCACAGCTCTGCCTGACGCTCTCATTAAAATCTATGCAGCCAAGCTCAGCTTTGTAGCAGCCGGCCTCGTGCAGCCTCCTTACCCGGGGGGGGGGGGGGGGGGGGGGGGGCTGGGGACCCAGTCAGCCGAGAGGCCCTCTGGGCTCTATTTATGCATATGTGTACCAAAAAACAAAACAAAAAAAACCCCACTTCCTTAAACCCAGAGCCCTTTAAGATGATAAAGGACCTTATGCAGGTAATTGTGTGTCTTTAGAATCCTGTAATTGTAGAATGCAAAGTTTAGTGATACTTAAACTGGGCCGAAGCTGGGGAGTGTGTGCAGCAGTGGCTCCTGAGGACTCTTAAGCGCTGAAGGCAAGGAGCCACCTCCCTTCCCCAGTCTGCCCAGCCCCGGAGACCTGCCCCCATTCCTGTGGCCCAGGGACCCAGCTTCCATCGGCAGTGTCAGAAGTGACTTGTGGCTTTGCCATGGTTGTGAGAGGACTACATTCCAAAGGAGCGGTCACAGGGAGGGGGCAGGCTGTGCGATCCCTCGGAGGCTCAGAGCAGCTGGCCCAAGCTCCAGCTTGCCTCCAGCGGAAGCTCAAGCGCCCTCAGAAACGACCCTGGCCAATGTCACCGCAGAGCCGAGGCGGTGTTGTCAGGGCTAATGTGAAATCTCTTCCCGTGGCGCCGGTCCTCCGGCTCTGCAGCGCCAGCTTGGACAGATTGAGGTCTCTGTGGCTTTGGTGACCCTGCTTAAGCATTCCCACCGTGTCCCAGCTTTGCTCTCAGCCTGCCTCCCTCCGCAGTCCCCCTCACCTGACCTCCGGGCCTGGGGAGGGGGCCGGTGCCCCAGGGTGAGGGGCTTTTGCTCAGGAGAGATGTCAGGCCTCTTGGGGGCTTCAGGCTTTGAGCTCTCCTGGGGTCCAGCAGACCTGGGACCAGGTGTCACTAGGAGATACGCCTCATTCTGTGCCTCAGTGAGGGCTAGGGAACAATTCTGTTACTGTATTAACTTGACTCAGTTAACTCACTTGAGAAACTAACCAATTTTTACTTCCTGTCTAGAATGATGTACATGTAGAAGCGTGAGCTGTTATGTTCCCAAAGTGCCTTGTTTTCTCTGATATGAATATATTTATAAGGACCTATTCCAGTGGATTCTAGGTGTGGTTGCCACGTCGATTTCAGGGAGTGGGCATCTGTGTAGTAGGGATACAGTCTGGAAGTGCGTCCCTCTCCCATGAGGGTAGGATTAAACCAAATCCCTGAGGTGACCCCTTCTTCTTCACCCTACTCCTCTTAGACCCCTAGGAGGATGTCCAGTTTTTTAAAGCCCTGTGGCTCCAAGCCTGGTCTCCTTTGTTTCCCTGCCAGGCCCATGTGTGGACCACATTAGCACCCGGTGACCTGAGGATTCCAAGTAACGATTTTATGTTATACATGCATATATGTAAATGCCAACATTTTAAATAATTTGATAAATCTTTGTAGCTACTCAGCCACGTCTGGCATGTGTGTGTCTGTCTCTAAGGGGAAAAGTGTTGGAAGGGGACAACATTAATAGCCACAGGTGGTGGCCAGAGCTCTGGAGGGAGGTCTGGTTGGGGGTGGGGGGAGGCTCAAGGAGCAGGAGCCCTTGGGGTGTGGATGGTGTACCCTGTGTGGGAGGTGGAGATGAAGGCCGGAAACCATTTTGGTATAGAAGGTTGGGGGACCTAGAAGCCCAGATCCCCGGCCTTCAGCCAGCAAGGGCTGTGTGTTGGGGCCAAGGGAGAGTAGCTATTGGCCACTTGCATCAGGCAGAAGAGGAGCACTGGCGGAATGCTGATGTTGCCTCCCAACATCTGGCCGGCATCTTGTCTGCCTCTCAGACCCAAGCAACTTACCTTAAATAGAATGATTTTCAGCGGAATCCGATAAAAAGTTTTTAGGCTGCTGTACACCCCCTCTCCTGCCTGGGAAGGCAAAGGGGCTGAGTTTCTATTCTGACCCGAAAAAATGACCTACCCAGGAAGCAACGGTTGTTCCGAGCACAGCTGCTGCGGGTGACAGTCCCTGGGGGTAATTTATGGGCAGACACCCAGTTCCAGTTCCGGGCTCAGCGGACCTATTGGGGTGGCCCCGGGAGAGGGGCGGGGAGCAAGGTTGGTGACTCCACTGGTCACGCCTGCTCTTCAGGGAGAGAGAGTCCCCGTCGTCCCAGGAGAGGGGGCAGAAGTTTTGAATTGTCAGCAGTTGCTGCGCCAGCCGCTCTGAGCTCATCGCTGGAGGTGGGGGTGCAGGGGAGGGGGCGCAGGAGCCAGCTCGCCCCGGCGGAGCCCCTCGCTCCACCCTCCTGCACTGGCCTGTGTTTAGTCAGCACTTGGCTTCCCGAGGCCTGTGACTGACAGGCAGCCAGACGCCCGCCCTGGGAGAAGACAAAATGGTGGTGTCGGGAGCCGCCCTTGCTGGGGAATTGGAGGGAGGGGAGGAATGTGGTTCTGGGAAGCAGGCGGCCCCAGCTTAAATTCCAGCTCCTCCACTTGGGAGCCGTGACCCCATGCTTCACCTCATGCTTCACCTCGCAGGGCTAATCCTGAGAAGAATGAGCATTTGCTGAGAGCCTACTACCTGCCCAAGACTGCACACACTTTATCTCAACCTTACGAGGCAAGGGTCTCATGGCACACATGAGAAAAACAAGTTCAGAGGTTGAGCTGCCTGAGATCGTGCAGCTGGAGGCACACTTCAAACCTGAGTCTCTTCTCAAGCCAGAGATCACGCTCTGTCCACCATGCAACTGAAACAACTTTCGGATTCTCCCCCAGACCAGAGTCCTGGTCTTTAGCGTCCTAAGCGGCAAGCTAGGGTTTTCTGTTCTGGTCTGCCCCACCCTCTGGTGCCCAAGTTTACAGGTACCTGTTGTTTTTGCTCCTGCTCCAAAGTCAAGTGGGTCGGACTGAGGGCCCAACTATCCTAGACGGTGAGAGTTGGAAGTATCTCGCACCCTGAACTGCCGGGGAACACAGTGGGTCCCTAGGTGCGGGTTCGGGCTTTCTGCGGGTTCGGGGTCCCTAGGTTCGGGTTCAGGCACACCGCGCTCAGGACCCGCGCGTGCGCCCGTCCCCCCCTCCCCTGTGAAAATTGCACGTTCAGGCACAAAGACATGCAGACACACACAAGGTGACACCACACGTGAGCGGGCACACTTGAGATCCCAGGCCCAGGGACATGTGCACACACCGCACCTAGAGCCCTGCCCTTGTGCAAACAAGGACACAGATCAGCACACAGTTACAGGAACACATAATCGCAGGCCAGCCTCGCGCGGTCCTCAGGGGTCACCCCTCCCTTCGCGCTGCCGCCGCCAGTTCCTCACTGCCCCCTCCTGGCCGCCCCGTGGCCAGGGCAACCTGGCAGCTTCTCCCGTGAGTTCTGCTCTGGGTGGTTGTCAGCTAGTTCCCTTCTCCATAATGAGGCTGGGAGCAGTTTCAGGCGCTCTTCATGGTCCCTCAGCCCCAGGAGATGACGGTGTCTAGTGGGAGGTCTGAAGCTGGAGGACAGAACAAAAAAAGAAAGAAGGAAGGAAGGAAAGAAGGAAAAAGGCTTTCACAGCCAGAAGAATCTCTCATGGTAGAATTCTCAGTACAGTGTTGGCAGGAGGCCTGCATAGACCACCCCCCACACCCTAGGCAGGCAGCCACCCGCCCTTGCCTGGGGCATTGTGCGCACCTGCTCTCACCATACGCAGATTTCAAGAGAAGCGGACCTCCCGGCCGACAAGGCAGAGGTCAGGCTTTCTAGCTCCCACATCACTGCTCCCTCTCTGGGCCTCAGCTTCCTCACCTATTCGATAAAGAGTTAAGTTGACCGCGATGCATGTGACCCTCCACCCTGGAGTCTCACCATCTTGGGACACCTCTCCCAAAAGTCACATGCCTGAGTAAAGCACATCCATAAACACGACCCCATGTATTCTTCAGGCTGGTCCTGGGAGGATTTCCAAAACAAAGCTTTTTAAGTGCTATTTTATGGTTGAGGAAACCAGGCACAGAGGGGCACAGCAACTTACCCAAAGTCACACAGCAAATTGGCAGCAGGAACGGAAAGAGAAATCCTCTTCTTGTGGGCCCCAAGCTGCCTACAGAGTAGAACTCTCCCTTTGGGCTCAGGCCCAGAGCCAAAGAGACAGGAACAACAGAGACTAGAGCTAGAAGCTCCACCACTCCCCCCCTTTTTTTTTTTTTTTTTTTGTTAAAGTTTTCCGTCTTGTTCTGTTTTGTTTAGTAATCTCTATACACAACATGGGGTTTGAACTCACAACCCCAAGATCAAGAGTCTCATGCTCCACTGACTGAGCCAGCCAGGCGCCCCAGAAGTTCTGCCCTTCTGTCGAGCCAAGGGGAACCCAACAGAGGTCCCAGGTTCCATGTTGAGATGGAGATTGGGAATCGGCAACTTGCACCCCAGGGGGTTCCACCACTCCCTACCCCTACTGGCAGTCTACGGAAAGCCAGAGGCAGGCTAAAGAGGCACCCTACTCCGTGGCCACTTAGTAGTCTGTTCATCAAGGTACCACACACGTGAGTGGTATGTGCATGTATGCCTGGACTCCACAGGTGTGTACTCACATGTCAATGCATGTTCATATGTGCCTACAAGTACGCTTAGGAGCATATTCATAGGTCTGTGTAGGATGACATCCTAGGTATACAGGCTTGCAAGGCGTGTTTTGATGTACATGAATAAATGGCTTCTGTGTATCTGGCAGGTAAATTTATGCACATGTCAGATGTTGCTTGCACACGTATTGGGTTTGTTCATGAATGCACTTTTGGGTATGTGCGAATGTTCACATGCATTTGCGTAAAAAAGTGGAGTGAATCACGTCTATGCCCATGACAGCTGAGTGTGTGTAAGTGTGTGTGCAGGGAAGGCTCCATGTGACTGTGTACCCATGACTCATAGGGGTGCCCTCTGCAGAGAATATCATGGCAGTGTTCCCCTAAGCTCTGGTACTGGTGTGCACTGCTGGCTGTAGCCAGGCACTGGGCTCGCAGCACCCCCACCCGACCTCGGCATTCTATTCCCCAGACCCATCCTGCTTGGCCAATTTGCAGCCTCTCGCTCCCAGCTCCTGAGAAGGCCTGCAGCAAAGTCAAGGGGCTGGTGGCCAATTATCGAGGGGGTTAATCAGGGATCTGGGGACCCCTGGGGGGCGGGAAGCGAAGGCAGGCATTGAGGTTGGCAGGAGCACTTACTGCCTGTCATAGAGGTGGGGGAGGGGAGAGACAAGGAGGGGAGGCTGAGCCCGCCTGGTGGCTGGAAACCAAGGGTCTGCCTGGGAATTCATGATTGCTGAGCACTGATAGCAGTGGGGAGCCTGTGTGACTGTGTGTGCAAAGGGGCATACATACATGTATTTGCATCCTTGAATGTGGTCCTATGTGCAATGTGTGTACCCGATGGGATACCATCTGTTTAAACATGTGCAGTTTTGTGTCTGAATATGTGGGTGTGCGATGGTGTGCAAGTGGGCCTGGGTATGCAAGCATGCGTGGACCCATGTGCACACACGTATACAAGGCCAAGCCTGTGTGTGCATACTCGTGCATGCAAGGGTGTGTGCACACATCAACAAATGTGCTCCCATGCAAACACAGGCACATGAAGTTGACATGGCCCGCTAATATGTGTGCAATGGTGTGTGTGTGTGTGTGTGTGTGTGTGTACCAGCGTGCAGATACACCTGGCTAGACAAGCATGTCCAGATGTATGTGCATGTGTGTGTTCTCTGAACGGCCTGCATGTGCCCGTGTGTGTATGCCCATAGGTCTGCACGTATACAGGTCTCAGCGTGTCAGGAGTTGGGGAATGTGGGGCTGGCGGGCTCCGGGCTCCAGGAGAGAATCTGACAGACGACCAGACTTGCCGCAGCCCCCAGCCCCGGGAGCCTGTTTTCCAGCCTGCGGAAGCTGTGAGCCCGTGAACTCATCTTATATTAATAGCTGCTGTCTCCTCACTTATTGCAGGGAGAGGCGGTCATGGCCCCGGCGGGGGCTCAGCACTCGGGGCTCCTCCCCTCCCCCACACAGGACCTGGGAAGAAGGGAGGGAAAGATGGGCCCTAGGGCTTACCCAGGCAAGAAGGCAGGGCTCAGGGCTCCAGCCCTTGCCTCCCCCAATCCATTGCCCAGCTCACCTCCCAGGCCTCTGTAGCTGGTAGTATCAGGCGTGGGGGTAGAAAAGCGTCAGGGCCTTGGACACCCCCCACCCCCCAAACAACCCCCTCCCCACACACATATGCACCAGACATGCACTCACCAGTGCTGAGTAGCTCCAGGCTGAGAACCAGATGAATCTAAGACAGTAAGAGACAGAGAAGTCTTTAGTTTGAGAGGGTAGACATGTTCCTTCTCTCAAGGACCCTCCGCTGGAGGGGGACACACAGCCCTGCGTCCAGGGGCCCCTATGCTGATGAAGAGGGCAAGACTTCTCTATAATATTTACTTGAGAAGTATAGCAAGGTGTTTTGTATAAACCACATCTTCATGGTCACAAGAGGACTTAGCCAAGGAGGCTTCCTGGAGGAAGCAGAGGATAGGGGTGCAGGGAGGACCTGAGCTGTATCTACAGAATCCCTGGAGGACGGAGAAGCCAGCCAACCCCACCACGCACATGGGCTCCAACCCGAGAAGCAGACTGAGATATCCCTCAGGTTGAGCCCAGAACCCAAGGCAGAGAGACGCCAGATATGGACTTCCAGCAATGTCTCAGGTCCACCATACTACCAGGGGCAGGCAAACAGACTAGGGCCCACAGCGTGGCAGCCTACCCCAGGCTCCTAGACAAAGAGCTTTGGCTTTGCTGAGCTCTGGAGCCAGGAGCTGGGATTGGGGAGGCAAAGGGCCAAGCCTGCCAGAATAGTATGGGCACTTGGACCCTCTCCTTCTGGTCCGTCCCCCCACCCCCTTGCTGGTGGAGGCTCCTTGGGAACATGGGTGAGGCAGCAAGGAGGCCCTTCTTCACACCGCCCCTCCCAAAGGTGTGGGGGCGCCCAGAGACCTCCAACTTCTCCCCAGCCTGGGGACAGGGCTCCTTGCCCAGGGTTTCCTTGCTTGCTGTTTCTGAATTCCTCTTGAAACTCACTCCCTTACCCCGGATAGAAACAGATTTGGAGTCAAATGGACCCAAATTCAAATCCCAGTTTGGCCCTTTGCTATGTGACTTTAGGTAGATCTGCTGTCACCTTCAGTGAGGCCTTTCTTGGGATTCCTTCCTTTAAAGATTACGCGTACTCCCCATGCCCTTTCCCTGCTTTATTTCTCCCCCTCTGCTCTCTGACATGACCAAATCTTAAACTTGGTTCTTTATTACAGTCTCCTCTATGAAACTAAAGTTGTCTGAAGGAGAGCAGTGAATGAATGAGGGCTTTTATTCTCAGAGCCTCAACTTCCTCTTCTGTAAAATGGGGAGAACAATACCACCCAAAGGGTCATGGTGATGTGTGAAATATTTGGGCCAAAGCTTGGCATGGAGAGGTGCTTGCTGAGTGGGTGTCTTTTCCCGCGGACCTTCCAGGAAGGTGGGGAAAGAAGTCTCCCCCTGACCTGGTGGGACCCCCTGCTTTGTATTTGGAATGGAGCTGTGTGTAGCTCAGCCTAGGTCTGCCTTCCACCAGCTCTGACCCTGCCCCTGTTGACAGGTCCACTCCCCTTGGGGTCCTGTGGCCAGTGTTGGGGAGGAGCCTTGAACACTAGGTGTAAGGGCTCTTGGCCAGGGAAATGGAGAAAGACCTGAGTCTTAGCCTGGCACAGCTGTGTGGGTTTGAGCAATGACTGTTCAACATCAGGCCTCAGTCTCCCTGTCTGTATAATGGCGGGGGGGGGGGTGTGTTCTAAGGGTTCCTTCTCCAGGTTTTGCATACCTGGGAGCCCTGGGAGGCTGAGAGGCCTTGCAAGCCAAGAGACAGCTTCCTCTTCAGCTACACTTCCAAACCTGTGCCTGCCCTTGCCTGGTGAACATACTCTTTCTTGTTCTGAAACACTATTACTTGGGACCCACACACTTATGTCCTCAAATGCACACACTTACCATCACTGGCCTTTGGATAGAAAAGAAGCTCTTTCAGTTCCAGAATGACCATAGTCCCTCCAACCTCCTCCCAAATGTGGCCTCTGGCTCCAAGAATGAATCCCAACACAAATCAGGGTCCAGAATGTCCTGAGCTCCAGGCTTGGGAAGGAAGGAGAGGAGAGGCCATTGGCTAATGGAGCACAGGTTGTGGAAATGGATGTTCCCTCGGGCCAGTCACTAACCCTCCCATGACCTCAGTTTTCTCATCTGTAAAATGGAGAAGATACTGCTGGTCCTATGGGAGGCTTGTTCAGCATAAAAGAGGTAACATAGGCAGTAGTGCCTGGCACACAGTAAACACCCACAGTTAGAAGGAGCTGTTATTAAGGAGATGGATATGCTTTGAGCATCAACTTCACGTCAAAGCTCCAAACAAAAGTGCATTCTCAACCGGAGAAGGGGTTAGCACCCTGGTTCCTGTCTTCAAAAAAAGATGGGATCCTTGGGATGCCTGGGTGGCTCAGTTGGCTAAGTCGCTGTCTTCTGGTTGATTCATGATCCTGGGGTCCTGGGTTGGAGTTCTGCATGGGGGCACCCTGCTCAGCTAGGAGCTTGCTTCTCCCTCTGCCTCCCGTTCCCCCAGCTTGTGCACGTGGGTGCTCTCCTTCTGACAAAAAAATAAACAAAATATTAAAAAAAAAGAAAGGTAGGGTCCTTGCCTGGCAATGCCTGGGTCTGAGCAGAGCAGAGGGGCCCATTAGCTCAGCCTCTAAAGGGGCGGGGGTGTCACCTGTCAGCCTCACTCCTCCCTGCCTCTGGAGCTTCCCCAGATCCCTCCACAGGCTCCCAGGCCTGATATAATCCCCTGCCATTCCAGGCTCTCCGCCCACATCGGGCCCACTCCAGCCCCTCCACGCATAGAGACAGAAACAGACTTATCACAAAATCATTCTTTATTGAGCAATGGGTTGGGGATAGGGATAGGGGAGCACTGGAGGCCATACCCCGGTTGGCAGAGGGGTCAGGTGTTGGCTCACACCCTGCCTCCTCTAGGGCACCGCAAGGTGGGGCCTGGCCCCCAGGTCCTGGCTGTGGCGCTGGATGCCAGGCTGGAGTGGACTTGGGGTGGCGCGTGTTCTGGTCCCGGCTGCCTGGCCGGGCTGCAGTTTCCCCCGAACGGCCACCAGAGGGCAGCCGGCCCCCAGCGCAGAGGAATTCTCGGTTGCTCAGGTGATGGCTTCTTAAAAAAATAAAAAACCAGAGGCTGGTGTGTTCTCCCAGCAAACCCGAAAGGGGCGGGCCTGGGGAGAAGGCTCTGGTTTCTATGATCTCTTTGATAAAAAATAAGCAAAAATAATAACAAAATACGTGGTTTCTCTTTCTCCCTTTCCCCCTTCTAGGAACTGAGGTCAGCAATGGGGATGTGGGGACTGGGGGGTACCCTGGTATGGCCTGGATTTCAAGGTGTGGGTCTCTTTTTTTTCCCCTTACCGCCCATAAATAAATAAGTAAATAAATAGGTAAATAAATAAATTATAAATAGATACTCTTTTTGTATGTGCACATAGAAATAGATACATTTTTCTTTCTTTCTCCTATCTAGGCAACTGAGTGATTAACCTCTCTGACTCTTTAGCTCGGAAACCCGAAAGTAAAGTGACATGATTAAGGTCAAAAGGGGGGTGGGGGGAGATCAGGGACTTGGAATGGCACTATAAAACACCCAGCAGCATTCTGGAACTCCAAGCCAGCTGGGTTGTGGGACATTTCTGAGTGGAACCCTGGCCACCTGAACATTCTAGAGCCATGGAGCCAGCTGGGCCCTGTAGGGATCTGGACAGAATCTTGTGAAACATCCGGTCCTAAAACTCCAGAACCAGCTGGGTCTCGGAGGTGTGGAGCTGGGAGGTTGGAACAAAGCCCTGGAGGACCTAACATTCTGGAATTCTGTAGTGATCAGGGCTGGAGGGTCACCAGTATAGGACTAGACGTCACTGGGGGAACGGGATCGGAAGGGGATCTTGGAAGAGGAACAACAGCAGCAGATGGCCCACAGCACCTTCTGCACGTCCTGGTTGCGGAAGGCGTAGATGATGGGGTTGATCATGGAGTTATAGGTCGCAGGGAGAAGGGTGAGATAGGTGTAGAGAGGTGGAGAGTGGGCGTCACCCAGCAGGCAGTAGACAGTGAAGGGCAGCCAACAGGCGGCAAAGGCGCCAAGCACCACGGCCAGCGTGGCAATGCCCTTTCGGGTGGCCACATAGTGGGAGGCAGGCAGCAGATGCCGTTGGAGGGCAATCTGCTGGGCATGGCGGCAGACGATGCGGCAGATCTGGGCATAGAGCTGCAACATGATGCCAAACACCATGAAGAAGGCAACGGCCAGGACCACCAGATGGTTCTTGGAGAGCGGATATACCACACCACATGTGGCCTGGGCATCCAGACAGTTCCAGGCCAGCACAGGCAGCAGCCCCAGGCCCAGTGCGCCCCCCCACACTAGGGCCAGCATCACATAGGTCCGAGTCACCGTTGTCTCTGAGTAGTAGGTGAGGGCATTGTACAGGGAAAGGTAGCGGTCAACAGTGATGGCCAGCAGGCTGCCCACGCTGGCAGTAAAGGCCATCGCCAGCACGCCAACCAGCACCAGGCTCATTTCCACCGAGCCAATGCAGAACACAGCAGCGAAGTGCAGGACCAGGCCCAGGCCCGCCAGCAGGTCGGCCACAGCCAGGCTGCCCACCAGCAGGAACATGGGGGCACGGAACGTGGGAGTGCCCACAATGATGGCCACCACCAGCGCGTTCTCACAGGACACCAGGGTGCCTGAGATGCACAGCACCACGTCCCAGGCCCTGGGGGAGGGCAGCGGGGCGGCTGGGCCTGTGGACCCCTCTGTTGAGCCCACGCTGCTCACATTCACGTTGCCTGAGCTGGCGGAGAGCCAAGCCAGGGGGCTGCCTGCACCCCACATCATGGTACCTGTAGGAGAAAGGCCCTGTGAGAAGCTGGCGGGCTGGGTGCTGGGCGAAGGTGTCTGAACCGGACAACGTGCCACTCGGGATACATTGTGAGTGTGTCTCCTCAGGATACCTGGTTGGGTCCCAGTGCTTTGTCCCCCACTCATGACCCAGGGCTCCTTCCAGGATACCATTGTCTCCCCCTGCCTACCCCCACCCTCACCCCAGGAGGGACCCATTTTCCTCTCACTGTACTGGGTCCCTCCACTCTCCCTTCCAACTCCCTGAGCCCCACAGGCCTCTTTCTCCCACGTTGTGTGACCAGCAGAGAACCAGGTGAAGGACTACCATAAGTGGACCGGGGGCCGGTAGGATTCTGGAGATGCCAGGTAGGCCTAGGACTGGGGAAGGGAAACACATCTCTAAACTGAGGGTAGCTCTGCTCCCTCCCCATCAGGGAGGATGACGCTTAGTTTCTGAGGCTTGCCAGACCCCTCACGAGTCTCAGTACAGCCAACCCGAGGCTCCGCCCCCAGAGAATGCGCGTGAAGCTCCCTCCAGCCCCCACCCTGCACTCCTGGGGTAACACCACCTAGAAACTCAGCCCCACCCCCAACACACAGGAGCCCAGACTTCTGTCTCCGCCAGACCCCTCTTTCTGCCTGATCCTCCAGGTCTTTGGAACAGACACCCTCTGCTGGAGGCCCGGATCCCTGAGTCAGAACCCTCCTTCTGCCCAGACACCTGGATCTTGGGCCTGACTCCGCATCCTGCCCGTGTGTCTAGATCCTTAAGTGAGACACCTCTTGCTCGGACACCTGGGGCCCTGCCTCCGATGACTCCTGCCAGCCCAATCTCAGAGGACCATCAGTCCCTCCAGGGCCTTGGGCCTTGGAGGAGAGCGCACCCACGCGGGGTCACCCAGATGACGGTTCTCAACACCCCGGACACTGGGTCCCCGCCTGCTAACCCAGATTCTGGATTCTCGGTCTTAACCTCCGACCTCTGCCGGCCGCCGGGAGCCTGTCCGCTGGCCCTGCTCCCCAGCATCCTGCGTGCCCTTCCGGATGCCTCATGCCTACAGCGGGGCCCCCTACTTACCTCTCGGGACCTGGTGCGGCTGGGCCGCGTGGAGGCTCTGCTCGGGTCCGGGCGGCGAAAGGTTTCCGCGGACCCGGAGAAGCCCCCGCGGCCGCGGGAGAAGCGGCGTGAGTCACCCGCCCCGCCCCGCCCCGCCCCCGGCCCCTGGTTCGGTGACGTCAGCGGCCCGACGGGCCAATGGGTGCGTCGCGCCGGGGCGCAGCGCGCGTCGGCGAGGCATAGTAATGAGGCCTCGCACCGCCCGCTCCCCCATTCATAAAAAGCGACCGTGGCCGCGGCCCCGCCCCCTCCCCACTCAGCCCGCGCTGTCCTTGACGCGGCGCCCTCTGAGGGCCGGGATTTCTGGGGGAGGGAGGGGCGCCGGTGGGATACCTTGGAGAAGTCTTAGGAAGGTTGCGGGGAATATATAAGGGGAAGCAGAAAGGGACCCTGGAAAGACTGTGGGGGTGATGGGACCCTCAGGTGGCAGGGACCGACGGAATTCGGGTGACGGAGACGGAGTGATGAAGCTGAATGGGCGTCCTCCGTGAGGATGATGGGGGTTGCCAAGAAGATGGGGCCCTGAGGTGGTGGTGACAGCAGCACAAAGGAGCAGGGAAGTGGGTGGCAGTGACAGTATGAGCAAGGTGACAGGATCCTGGGGGATGGTGGCCATGAGACGCTGCCAAAGAAAGAGAAGCCCCCAGGGCAACCATAGCAGTGTCAGGGTGACTGTGACATGATGGAGCTCAGGGATCCCAGGGTGGCAGAGGTGATGGCAAGGAAAAGAGAAGATGGAGTGTCCAGATGATAGGACTTCAGGTCACCATGACCCTGTCACAAGTGCTGAGGTACCCAGGGGACAAAACACAGTGAAGAGGGTTGTAAGGTAGCTTGGAATGAAGATACCGGGTGACTGTGGTGAATGAGCTCCAGGGTGAGAGGGACAAGGTAGAGGGTCTGCACTGACAGTGACCAGGCAGGTGAGGTGCTGCCTGAGAAGGTCCTCGTGATGCTGGGGCTGGGATAAGGAGTTGCATGACGTCACTCATGTCAGCCCAATAGCGCCCTCCCAGTGCGGGAGGGGTGAGTCTGGCAAGATTTCAAAACCTGAATTATTTATTCAGGGATCTGGAAAGCCAGCAGGGGGGGGGGGGGGCACTTCCCCGAAGCAGCAGGAGAGGGGGAGCCAGGAAGAACTTGGAAGCAGAAAACCTGGCAGCACAGTCCCCAGGGCAGGCACCTCTCACAACCCCCCATCTTAGGCATTCTGGCAGGGTAGGGCACGGAGAAGGAGCTCCATCTTCCCCAGCCCTGCCTGTCCTTTGTCCCAGGAAAATACACCATTCAGCTGACTTTTCCAGAGGTGACAGATGTGCCCAGAGGGAGAGAAACTGGCTGCTTCTCCTTCCTCTGTCTCTAGCTTTGATCCTCAGTGGATCCCTCCAGGCCTGTGGGATGGTGGTGGAGGACAGGGATCAGGTTAAGGCTTCAGGAAACCAGAGGGGCTCAGATCCCAGGCCCCACTGACTTCTCCCCTGACCGTGGCACTGCTGTAGTTCCCTCAGTCAGTGTGGGGCAGGGGGAAGGAGGTGATGGGCCAGCAGCAGAGTACAAGGAAAGAGGAGAGCGTAGG
This sequence comes from Mustela lutreola, assembly GCF_030435805.1. Taxonomy (NCBI): domain Eukaryota; kingdom Metazoa; phylum Chordata; class Mammalia; order Carnivora; family Mustelidae; genus Mustela; species Mustela lutreola. Next base: position 20,067,511 of record NC_081299.1, on the reverse strand, counting down.
GGCTGGGGAAGATGATGCATTTCCAGTTGGATGTGGTGAGTTGGGGATAGAGGTGGTCAAATCCTAGTTCCTGCATTTCCTCGCTGTTTTACTTTGGGGGAATTTCTTCAGCACTCTGCACCTGTCTTCTCATCTGTAAGAGAGGGTAATGTTAGTATCTACCTCAGGACTGGTGGGAGGGCCCGGCACATTCTCAGCACTATGTTAGCTACCAGTAGCGTATCTGGCAGAAGGAGGACATCTGGAAGGCATAGGTGTGCAGGTAGTAATTGAGTTTCTAGGGCTAGATGATCTCAGTCAGTGAGCAGAAAAGCCCCAGGGAACGCCGCCACTGAGGGCACAGATTGTAGGTGAATGTGTCCTTGCAAAGGGTCCTGGCCTTCCCTTCGCCCAGAACCCCTTCACTTCATTCAAGCCTCTGCCTTCAAGTCAACCCTGAAACAGGCTTCCTGAACCTCTGTCCTAAATCACCCCACCTGCTCTCCCCTCTTTCCTTGAGTTATTATTTCTCAGAGCTTCGCATTCCTAAATTTGTGTTTATTTATGTATTTTCTTTTTTACCTCACATCAGCCTCACCAGAATATAAGCTCCATGAGGGGAGAGACTTTGTTCTGTTTCGTGCCACCAGCACCCAGCACTATAGCAGGATGCTTGGAGTAAAAAGCAGCGTCTAGAGAAAGTGGAGAGTACTGATATGCCCAGTGTCCAGAATGGGGGGGGGTGCAAAATAGGGAGCATACAGGGGCATCAGTCCCCCAGAACTCAAGTGTCTGCTCTCTTCCCCATCTGAGCTGGGTTCCAGCAACTTCGCCTCTGGTCTCTGGGTTGGGAGAAGGTGGCCGGCAGGTTGGCAGGAAAGAGCTATGTGAGAGATTATCTTCTGCTATTCTGAGTGGCAGTAATAGTTCTTCATTTTATTTTTTATTTTTATTTTTTTTACAAATGTTCATAGTTAATTAATCCTCTCATGAAACGTCTGCACAATCACCACAGATAAAGTCACTGCAGAGTCTTTAGTCCTTTTGGCCTGAGCCAGCAAGGGCCCGTGTGGTGCCTGACATTCTTTATTCTGTTCTCATGTCCTACTTGCTCTTTTCTTGAGGTCTTTTTCTTCTCAAGCTGACCATGTCTTGCAAGGCTGTCTTTGGGTTCATTTTTCTTTCACAATCCAAGGAATTGTAAATCATGCCCAAGTCAGTTGCTGCGCCACTGTCAACATGGGTTCTGACTCCAAATATAAAGATGACATCTGGAATGGTCTTATACTATTTTGGCTAGTTTTCCCCCAAAGTTCTGCCTTAGATACTGTTGCCTTCTCGCTGTGAAGAACATCAACGACCACATTTCCACTGAAGTAGTTGGTTGGCTAAAACTTCCTGATCCAGAGAGCCACAGGGTCGTTCCAAATGGAAGGTGATCCTCAGGCAGTCGGGGGAGGAAAAGAGTACAGTGATATTTCTAGCCATGAGAAACCCCAGACACCCAAGAGACTCAAGTGAAGCTATGGATTTTCCCACAGGCGCTCCCTCCATGCTTCAAAACTGCCCGATGCCAATGGGACAATAGAGGCCATCACTGCCACCTGTGTCTCTCTTCCCCAAAGATCCGCTATCTAGAGAAAGAGCTGTCTCTTCCTCTTTTATCCTCCTCATGTCCTCTGCCCTATCTCCTTGCTTCCTCCCCACTACTGATACCCTGTCCAGTCCTTCCCACCTACCAGGTGCCAGACCAGATCCCAGGGCTTTGAACAACCCCGTATCCCCACTTCATGGGTGAGGCCTAGAGAAGATGAAGGACTTGGCCCCAGTCACACAGTATATGGCAGAGCTGGGACGTAAAGCTGGTTTATCTGCAAATCCAGTGTGCCTTCCATTCCATCCTAAACTCACATGGGAGTCAAGTTTGACCAGGGCGGACAACACCTGTAGTTCCCGAGGTGACCACCAGGTGGCTATGAGCGCTCGATTCCAGGTAAGACTTCTTCCCTTACCATTCTCTCTTCAATTTGGGGAATCCCATGGGCCTATGTCTTCATGGAAGATGGGTGTGTATCTGAGGCACAGATAATATCCACACAAGCCCCTGCTCAAGCCCCAACAATCTGGGCATCGTTTGTGCACGCATTCTTAACACAGACCCATTTGTTCATTCACCCGATATTTACTGACAGTTGCCTGGGCTTTGAGTGGGTGTTATGGACAAAGAGATGATCTGGCCACATCCCTGCATTTTCTTTTCTTTTTTCTTTCTTTTAATTCTTTCTTTTCTTAAGTAAACTCCATGCCACACATGGGGCTCAAACTCACAACCCGGAGATCAAGTCACATGCTGAACCAGCCCAGCGCCCCCACATCCCTGCATTTTCAATGTTCAGTAAAGTTTTACTGAGCATGTGCTACTTTCCGGGCATGGTTCTAGGGACAGAGGATAAGGCAATGAACAAAAATCCTTGATTTCACAGAGCGCCATTCTGATGGGGAAAGATGGACAATCTACAAATAAACACTTAAAATGATTCTAAGTAGGGGGCCCCTTGAGGGTCTCACAGACCAGAAGGACAGAACAAACATACAGTCACAACATGATAGAATCTGTTGATTTAATAAACACCTACTTAGCCCTTAAGTGTAGAGGGAGTTAACTGCAGAAGAAGATAAACATGGCTCCTGCTTTCATAGAAATTACAGCCTAGGATACAAAAGAGTAATTAATTACACATTTGATACGTGGTTTTTTTTTTTAAAGATTTTATTTATTTATTTGACAGACAGAGATCACAGGTAGGCAGAGAGGCAGGGAGGAAGCAGGCTCCCTGCTGAGCAGAGAGCCCAATGTGGGGCTCCATCTCAGGACCCTGAGATCATGACCTGAGCCGAAGGCAGAGGCTTTAACCCACTGAGCCACCCAGGTGCCCTGATACGTGTTTTGAAGGAAAAAGGAAGTATCGTGATTGGGGAAGAGAAATGGGGCAGTTTTAGGGGTCTGGGACACACTCAGGTGAAGGTGCCCAGGAAGCAGATGGACCCACTGGGTCCTGGGTTCACATCCTATCCCCCCTCATTGTAACTATGTGCCCGTGGGCAGGTGATTTTACTTCTTTTTTTTAAAGTTTATTTATTTATTTTCTTATTTTAGTTATCTCTACACCCATGACCCCAAGATCAAGAACCACCTGCTTGGGCGCCTGGGTGGCTCAGTGGGTTAAGCCGCTGCCTTCGGCTCAGGTCATGATCTCAGAGTCCTGGGATCGAGTCCCGCATTGGGCTCTCTGCTCAGCAGAGAGCCTGCTTCCCTCTCTCGCTCTGCCTGCCTCTCCATCTACTTGTGATTTCTCTCTGTCAAATAAATAAATAAAATCTTTAAAAAAAAAAAGAAAAAAAAGAACCACCTGCTCTTCTGACTGAGCCTGCCAGGTGCCGGATTTTACTCCTGAAGCCCACAAACTGGGGATAACAAAGCCATGCCTAGAGGGTAGTCATGGACATTAGATGAGAAGCTGCAAGAAAGCTCTTAATGGAATGTATACTCTACTAAGAGTAAGAGGTCAGTAGTGTGAACTATGTATTATTAGTTACAGGTGGCAGCTGGGGAGGGAACACTGGGCTGGAGATGGAGATAGGGGACCTGATGGCTTTCAGATCAGAGCCAATGGCAGAAGAATGGCCAAATTGGTCCCAGGAGAGGCGGAATAGGTCTCAGGAAGGAATTGGGCCACCAGGAAGAAGAGGGGGAAGGAGGAAAAGGAGAGGCAGCAGAGAAGGGGAAAGAGAGTGGAAGTGAAAGAGAAGGGGGAAAAAGAGGGGATGCCCTCTAAGGAACCCGAGGAGAAGATACAGAGGGGGAAGGAACAAGAAGAGGCCGGTGCCAGGGCAGGAGTTGATGCGGAAGGAAGTCTGTGGACACCTCCAATTGTCCTACTAATAATGAGACCAATAACTTGGTCGGAGGGCGTGGTGGGAAGCTGAGGGACAGAAGAGAGTAGTGCGCAAGGGGTGAAGCGAGGTGGGCGGTCAGAGTCCAAGCGGCCGGGCGAAACCAGTCCCCGGGCGTAGGGCCTATTTGGATTCACTCAACAAGGTCCGGCCTGCGGGAAAGTCACCTCGCTTCGAATCCAGATTTTGCACTGTGACCTGCGCCTACTCACTCACCTTTCCTGAGCCTTAGTTTCCTCACCTGTGAAGTAGGGATCCTAACTACCCCGCGAAGTTTTCGGGAAGCTGCTGGCGAGGACTCCCAGGACCAGGCGTTGCTACTACACCTGGATCCCGCCTCCTTTTGTCCGAGCCCCCGCCCAGATCGCGGAACCAGGCTCGGCCAGGCCGCGCCCACCACTCACGCCCCCACATGACCCCGCCCCCGACGACCGGGCCCCACCCCGACTGTGGGCCCGGCCCCGCCCCAGAATGACCCCGCCCACCTGGCCACGCCCAGGTTGCCTGGGTCTCGCTCCCCACATCCCAGCCGAACCGAGTCCGGGAGGGACGCACCACAGCAGCTCTCCGCCGACCCCGGCCCCGCCCCGCCCATGGCCGCGCCGGGACCCCGCGCCTTACGGGTCGCGCTCTGTGGCGGCTGCTGCTGCCTTCTCCTGTGTGCCCAGCTCGCTGTGGCTGGTAACGCGCGGACCAGGGTCTGGTTGGAGGCCCAGCCCGGGCAGGGGCAGGCGGAACCTGCCTTCGTCCAGCCGCCGGTTCTGGAGCGGTCTGGGCTGGGGGGCGGGGGGGCTGGAGGGGACTTTTCAGAGAGTTCAGGGCTCAAGCGGTGGGTGAAGGGGGTTCTAGCCATGTGTGGAGCATCGTATATAATAGGCTCCAAGTGTTCGGAAGTGAAGGGACCCCAGGTATGTCTGGGGTAGGCAGCTCCACATCTATCAGGGAACCCCAGGTGTATGCAAAGGGAGGGGACTCTGGGTGAATGTGGGAGAGGTTGGGGTGTCTGCAACCGTGTGCTTGTGGAAACTCCAGGTATGTAGTGGGCCTTAGGGGATCCAGGTGAGTGTATGTGTGCAAAAGGGTGAGCACCACAGTAGCAGGGAAGGGCTGATGCAGCTCAGTTTCAAGGAGTTGCTCCCACTCCCAGGTAAAGGAGCTCGAGGCTTTGGGCGGGGAGCTCTGCTCCGCATGAACATCTGGCCAGCTGTCCGAGGGGCCTGCAAACAGCTCAAGCTCTGTGAGCATTGTGTGGAGGGGCACAAAGCACACAATCTCTCTGGCTGCGTGTGGGAGCAGTGCCGGCCTGAGGAGCCAGGTATGGAGGTGGGCCCTCCCCAAATCGAGTGCCCCCAGTTCAGAACCCCAGGGCCTTGGCCCCTCTCCCCAAATCTCTCCCCTATACCTTCTCCCACCAGGACACTGTGTGGCCCAAGCTGAGGTGGCCAAGGAAGGTTGCTCTGTCTATAACCGCTCGGAGTCGTGTCCAGGTAAGGGGACTCCTGCTGACCTAAGCTGAGTTGGAGAGAGGGGGCTGAGGTGTCCCCAGACAGAGCCTTCCCTCCAGGAAGGAACCAGCTGCTCTCGGGGAGCAGACTATGCTCATAAACACCTGGGTCCACTTTCAGTTCTGCCTTTAGCTCATTGAGAAGTTCCTTCCCCTCTCTGGCTTATTTCCCCATTTAAAAATTGGCACAGCCAAAGGATCCAGGACAGATGTGTGGAGGGGTTGGAGAAGCGAGCCCATCTAATTTAAAACAGTGAGGACTTCAGAATCCGAATTTCAGAAGAGAATGGAGGGAGGGCTTTCTGGAGGAGGTGTCATCAAAGATGACCCTTAAAAGAAATGGAGAGAGGGCACATCTGGTGGAAGGAACTGTATGAACTGAGGCTTGAAAGTATGTTAGCTGGACCTGGATCTGGAACAGGGGTCCTGATGTGAATCAGAAGTCCAGTTGTTGGCCTGGATTGGGTTCTTGGTGGGAGTCAGGGAGTCGGAGAGGTGATTTAGTATGGATTCCCTGTCTTTCCAGCTGCCCACCACTACCCCACCTATGAACCAAAGACAGTCACGACAGGTAGGTGCTACCCGGGAGAATGGGAGTGGTGGAAGGACTAGAGGGGCCAGCAAAGACAGCTGGGCTCAGGCGCTGACATGCCCTGTGACCTCAGCCCTGTGACTTCTCCTGTTGAGACTGTTCCCACATCTGTAAAATGGGTTGGGTAATACCTCACAGAATTGCGGCTCGGATTTTACAAGCAGGTGTAGAGAGCCTAGTTCAGTGTCTGATGCATAGAAAGAGATGAGGAAGTGATGGTTCCTGTCCCTCTCCCCAGACCAGTTCTGGGAGCTCAGGCTGACCCTCTCAGGACCTGCCCTTGGTGCTGAAGCATTTGTGGCTGGCTCAGGCCACCAGGGAGGTGTAGTTCAGTGACTACCTCACAAAGCAGGCTCTTGGCAGAGCAGAAGCAAGAACTCTGCCTCTTGGTTCCCACTGCCCCTCAGGGCCCAGAGGTCACCAGGCTTGATAGGGATGACTGCAGAGGCTTTGGTTAATTAAAGCCAGAAACTTGATCTTGGAGGCTGAATTATTGATGACTCAGCTCCTTCTGGCTGAGCCCTAGATCGGTCTTGGGCAGCTCATTTCTTCCCTCTCCTACTTTTCCCCCAGTGTCCTTCTCTGGGGCTCCCTGTGGTGTATCTGGGACCACCCTTTGCCCTTCATATTCTCCGACCCCCTTACACAAGCTATACCCACCGAGAGGTGCAGCCAGCTCCCAGCTGGGCCCCTCTCCACTGCCCCAGAATCACCTTCTGCCACCAGCCCTGCCCTGGCACCTGGCCTAGGGCCTGAAATCGAATCCCTAGTGGGAGTTGATGGCTAACGTGGCACAGGTGGGAGCCACCCAGACAGCCTGGCAACTGGGCGCTAAGATGGGCCTGGGCGGCGGCGGGGGGGTGGGGAGGAGCAGAAATGTTTAATGTTTAGAGGACACTGTGTGACTGGCTCTGTCTTAACTGTGAGGTGACTTTGGGCAGGTCTGGTCCTCAGAACCCAGCTTCTCCCTCTGATGTACATCACCTAGTCTCCATTTATGTACTTGGTAGGGCATGGGCCCCCACTTCTTCCTTCTGTAAGGGCTCTGACATCGGGTGACTCTAGTGTCAGGACTTAGGAGTATTGAAAAGGGACAGTATCATCTGCATTTTGGCTTTGAACCCGGAGAACCAAGGCCAAAAGAAACTGAGCCAAAGGGGTCTGGAGGCCCAGCTTCTGGGTCCATCCTTACCTCACCCGGCCAGAGTGGGATAGGGAGGCTAGGAGGGAGCTCATTGCTTTCAGGACCTTGCCGTCCTGAGCCCAGAGAGGATGTAAAAAGATATCAAGCCACAGAGCAACTGCAGCAGAGCCAGGGCTGGAGCCAAGCCCCCCCCAACCCCCGCCCCCGCCACTAGCCAGGCACTGTCCCTCCCACCGGGCACTTCCCAGCTGGCCACAGGATCTGGGCCAAACTTTTTATTTTTTAAAAATTTAATTTAATTTTTTCAGTGTTCCAAGATTCATTGTTTATGCACCACACCCTGTGCTCCATGCAGTCCGTGCCCTCCTTAATACCCACCACAAGGTTCACCCATCCCCCAGTTTCCCTCCCCTCCAAAACCCTCAGTTTGTTTCTCAGAGTCCACAGTCTCTCATGCTTCATCTCCCCCTCCGATTTCCCCCAATTCACTTCTCCTTTCCTTCTCCTAATGTCCTTCGTGTTATTCCTTATGCTCCGCAATTAAGTGAAATCATATAATTGACTCTCTTGGCTTGACTTAGTTCACTCAGCATCATCTCCTCCAGTCCCGTCCATGTTGATACAAAAGTTGGGTATTCATCCTTTCTGATGGAGGCATAATACTCCATTGTACATATGGAACATATCTTCTTTATCCGTTCATCTGTTGAAGGGCACCTTGGCTCTTTCCACAGTTTGGCGGCTGTGACCATTGCTGCTATGAACATTGAGGTACAGATTGGGCCGAACTTCTGAGCCTGCTGCTTGAGTCTCCCATTGTGAGGACCGGGGCCTCCAGGAGGCCTGCGCTGGTTATCGGGGTGGGGTTGGGATCCTGGTCCACAGTGACCCGCTCTGACCTGCACCCTGCAGGTAGCCCCCCAGTTCCCGAAGCCCACAGCCCTGGCTTTGACGGGGCCAGCTTCATTGGGGGCGTCGTGCTGGTGCTGAGCCTGCAGGCAGCGGCCTTCTTCGTCTTACGCTTCCTCAAGGCCAAGGACAGCACCTACCAGACACTGTGAGTACCTGGCCAGCCAGTGGAGTCCCAGTGCCTTTCCCCCACCCCACTCTTGCCCTTTGGGTCCCTTTTAGTGCCAGTTTGCAGTCTTTTCAACAGGGTGGCCCTAAGGGTAATGTCTTCCTCCTGACGTCACCCATGGGAACCACACCTCTCCCTCCTCAACGCATGGGGTTCCCTCTGTCCCCTGTTGGCTGGGGCCAGGACTCAGCCTGGACCTGCGTCTGAGAACGCAACTGAGCCCACTTATCTTTGTCCCTCATGCTGCCGGCAGGGAGGAGAGCCAGTAGGTGACACCCCAGGCAAGCCTTCATTTTGCAGCCCTGTGGCCACAGGCAGGAGCCTGGGACACGTGTGTGGTTTGGTTTTCCTCTAGGAAGGGGATCTGCCCTGAGGCCCCTGTGTGCCTGTGTGTGCAGTGGGGCGGGTCGCTGTGGCCTCCCTTAACGTGTGTGCTTCCAGCCACTGCCTGCCATCAGGGGGTGGGGGTCTTCGCTCAGCCGAGGCAGCACCACCGCCCTGAGTGCCCTCTCTGTCTGGCCTCCGCAGAATCTGACCCCCTTCAGGCCTGGATTCTACAGGAGAAGGAGGACGAAGAGGGCGCCCTTTGGGCCCTCTTGTAGGCACTGGGGGTGGGAAAAACTTTGGCCACCCATGTCTGGCCCCTGTGGGCTGTCAAGCAGGTTCAGTGCCTCCTGTCCCGGGCCTGGTACCTGCAGCCGAGAACATTCTTCAGCCATCTCCTGTCTTACCCATTTTGTCTGCGGGCCCCCTGCCTGGCACGGGGTCTGTGCCTGCCTCTTCCCATCTGCCTGGCCTAGCACTGCCCTCAAATAAAAGAACTCTTTGCAGCACTGTGCTCCATGTCCTGCGTCTTGGGCTGTGTGTACATCTCTGGGGGGTGGGGTGAGCCATCGTCCTCTCCTTCATGAGAATTCAGCCTTGAACTGAATCAACTCTCTCTCTCTCTTTTTTTTTAAAGATTTTATTTATTTATTTGACAGAGAAAGAGAGCACAAGCGTGAGCAGGGGGAGCAGCAGGCAGAAGGAGAGGGAGAAGCAGGCTCCCCTCCGAACTGGGAACCTGATTCAGGGTTCGATCTCAGGATCTTGGGATCATGACCTGAACCAAAGGCAGACACAACCAACTTAGCCACCCAGGTGCCCCAATCACCTTTTAAAACCTTTCTATTTGTTATATGTATTTAACCCTCCCCGTGCTGTCTGGCCCTTTATAGATAAGTCTATAGAGACTCAGCAAGGTAAGTACACTTGCTCAAGATCACACAGGGGGATGGGGCAGGGCTGGGCTTGGAATCTAGGTTTTTCTGCTCCAGAATAAGCAGAAGGTCAGAATTCCCTTGCAGAGGCATTTCCAGGCTCTCTCAGCGACTAAAGTTAAGTCCCCACCCCAGTGCCTGCCAAGATGGAGATGCCCCTTGCACTCAACAGCGACTTCTGCACTACTGGCCTTCCTCACCCAGGGCTTCCTGGAAATCCCCTGCCCTCCCGTGCCCACCTCCTCCCCCACCCCCATCCAGAAGCCCTCCCTGGCTGATAACATCCCCCATGGCTGGGCACCAGCTGGAAACAGGACACGTGGCTGAGAGGGACAGTGTTATCTGATTTCATCCCATGATTGTCCAAGGAAGTAGAGGGACCAGAGAGGGTCACGGTGGCAGTGGCGAGGTCAGCCTGTGGAGCCCTGCAGCTCTGTGTGAATCGGAGGAAGAGATTTCCCAGCTCTGGCCCTGCTTTCTCATCTGTAAAGCAGGGTCACAGCAGGGTCTGACTCAGTGGCATTCGGGGCAACTCAGAGCAGGTGCACGTGCTCCGTCGGCACCCAGGTCACCGTCACCCTTCCAACTGTGTAGCCTGCATAGCCTTCAGCTTCTGCCTCCCCCAGGTCCAGCCTCTCTGCACTCCAGCTGGATGGGCTCTGAGGGACCCGGGGCGTCAGGGAGAGCCCACAAGCAGTTCCTGCTCCTCCTTGGCCTCCTAGCTCACCCGTGCCGCCACGGCCATGCAGTCCGTCTCCTCACCCCCAACATCAGAGCCCCGATCTCCGGCATCAGCCTCCCCTTTGAGCACCACTCTCTCCATACTTGCATCTCCCTCTTGCTACCCGGCCCGTCTTGCTTTCTGTCTGTTCCAAGCCTCTGCACACACAGCTTCTCCTGCCTGGCCCCCACCCCCTTCCCCTGGCTTCGCCAGCCAGCACCTAAGTGCAGGCGGGGAGAATGCGCCTTCTTTCCAGGGCTGAGGGAGGAAATGCCTCCACCACCTTCTAGTTTTCCACTCAGTTAAGGACCTTTCTTTATCCAGGGGCACCTGGGTGGCTCAGAGTGTTAAGCCTCTGTGTTTGATTCAGGTCATGATCTCAGGGTCCTGGGATCGAGCCCCATCGAGCCCCACATCGGGCTCTCTGCTCAGCGGGGAGCCTGCTTCCCCGCACCCTCTCTCTTCCTACTTGTGATCTCTGTCTGCCAAATAAATAAAGTCTTAAAAAAAAATTCAAGAATAGGCAAAACTAAAAAAAAAATAAAAATAAAAGGACCTTTCTTTATCAGATATTTGTTTTTTCCAAAATAGTAAATGCCTGCAGGAAACAAAAGGTCTATACAGGAATGGATATGAAGAGTGAGAAACACTTCCCCCCCGCCCCACTCCCCAGAAATAACTAAGCTTAACAGTACGTTTCAGACCCTTTTTGTAAATTTACACCATATATACATGTGTTCCGTGTTCTTAAAACACAAAGTGGGATCAGGCTATATGTATTGTTCCACAACTCTGCCCCTTCCATTAGAGCTTGGGTTTGCCCTATAACATGCCCAGGTGGTGGTATTTTATTCGCTTATATTCTGTGTTCAGTTGGGTCTGTTCCGTGTCGATTTTTTTTTTTTTAAGATTTTTTTTTAGAGAGGGGCGCCTGTGTAGCTCAGTGGGTTAAAGTCTCTGCCTTCGGTTCAGGTCATGATCCCACAGTCCTGAGATTGAGCCCCGCATCAGGCTCTCTGCTCGGCAAGGAGCCTGCTTCCTCCTCTCTCTCTGCCTGCCTCTCTGCTTACTTGTGATCTCTCTCTGTCTGTCAAATAAATAAATAAAACCTTTAAAAAAAAAAAAGATTTTTTTTTTTTTTTTTTTTTTTTTTTTTTTTTTTTTTTTTAGAGAGCACACGCAGAGGGAGAGGTGGAGGGAGCAGAGAGAAGCAGACTCTCCACTGAGTGGGGACTCCCACGCAGGGCTCAATACCCAGGACCCCGAGATCATGACCTGAGCTAAAGTCACACACTCAACGTACTGAGGCACCCAGGAGCCCCCATGTTAATTACTATAAAGAGCACATGACAATTTTTTTTAAATTAAGTAACCTCTATGCCCAACATGGGACTCCAGCTCACAAGGCCAAGATCAGGAGTCACATGAGTCACACCAACTGAGCCAGCCAGGTGCCCCATTCAAAAAAAATTATTATAAGTAACACATGCTGGGGCTCCTGGGTGGCTCAGTCAGTTAAGCATCCCACTCTTGCTTTTGGCTCAGGTCATGATCTCAGGGTTGTGAGATCGAGCCCCACGTCTGGCTCTGCGCTCAGCGTGGAGTCTGCTTGAGACTCTCCCTCTCCCTCTGCCCCTCCCACTTGTGATCTCTCTCTCTCTCAAATAAATAAGTACATCTTTTTTTTTTTTTTTTTAAATAACACATGACTAAAAAAAAATAACACATGGTAACTAGGCTTGTCTGCAGATCTTAGCACACCTGCGGGAGAGTTTGCGGGGGAGAGATCCCTGGAATTGGAACTTCACCATCTCAGAGAGTCCCTCTCATGGATTCATCCTGTCTGGCAAACTTGGCCCTACCTTCCCCGACACCCCCTGCTACTGTAGCCCTCCCCTGCCTCACGAGTGCTGGGCCCGGCATAGAGAAGGCCTCTAGCGCAAGCTTGATGAACTAATGACCAAGTGGATGGAGGAGTAAACGAACAAGCCAATGAGGCTTCCCTCCCCTTTGCCATCCCCTGAGGATTCTCTCCAGGTCAGATTACAACCCTCACATCTGGCCTGTGGCGGCTGCCTCCTCACTGGCCTCCCAGCCTCCAGGCCTGCCCCGCACAGTCGCCCACTCAGTGGCCCGCCTATATTAGCGTCTGTTTCCTAGGTGCTGCTGGGGGCTCCCCAGCAGACTTGAGAGTGGGCATGAAGTCACTTTGCCAAGAGTGTGTCTGCCCAGTAGGGAGCTTCAGCCAAATCTCTGTGGCTCTGAGCACATAAGTGCCAGGTAGTGAGCAAGCCATGTCCTGTCTCTGGGCCTCAGTTTCTCCTTGTTTTTTTCATTCATTTAACCAATATTTATTGAGTGCCTGCTTTGTGCCAGGCCTATAACCCAGGGCCAGGAATGACTACATGCCAGACTGTGTACGAACCAGAGGCCACACACAGACCACACCCAGCAGGACTCGTGGAGTGCAGTAGGTACCCAGTAAATGGTAGTCATGGCCGTAACCCTTGACAAAGACTGGGGAGGGGCCCCCAGAGGAGATGACGGTAGGGCTGGATCTCTACAGACAGTTGGGGCTTCGCAGGGAAAAACAGAGAGGAGGGCATCCCACATGGAGGGCACAGAACAAGTGAAGGGGCAAAGGCGGAAAACCCTATGTGACTCCAAAGGTCTGGAGAGATAGCTGCAGAGACCCAGAAGCCAGGACCAGAAGTTAGGACTCCATCCTGGCCTCCGGGGCTGAGGGAGGAAATGCCTCTAGCAGCTGCTGGCTCTAGCCTGGGTGGGGTGTCCCTGGGGAGGGACAATGGGCAGGAGTCTTGCTTCATGTTCTCCCACCAGCCTGGCCCCTTTATAAACTGACACCAGCAAGATGGGGCTACTGTGGACCCCATTCTCCCTTTATATTCTCCTTGCTTGGGAAGCCAGCCTACCTAAGGACCCAGGGCCACCCCAGCTGCCCAGGTAGCAGCCTAGGATGTCCTCCCCACCAACCGTCACTCTTTCCCTGGGTGCCTTCTCCCACCCAGGCGCATTAGCCTCAAGGAGCAAGGTGGGAGTTTGATCATCTGGGCTCTGCGCTGTAAATTTATGCAAATAGATGCAAATAGTGCAAACTCTTGACCCTTGGCAGCTCTGGAGGCAAGGGTCCTGACAGCTGGAATCTGGGAGATGGAAAGAGAACCTCATATCAGGAGGAGATAAGCCCACTCCCCCCTGCCCAAGCTGGGGCCGCCCGGCCCTGCATCTTCCTGCAGAACCCAGGAGCTGGAAGCCAGCAAAACTGTCTTCCAGTTGTCCTGGAGCCCCAGGAAGTCATGGAGAGAAAAGGGCTCCAGGCCCTTAAGCTAAGGGATCCTGGGAAGCAGGCAGGGACCTGGAGTGAAATGAGGCAGGGGACGCAGCAATTACTGTCTCTGCTGAGAGGCCATGACCAAGGGGCAAGGAACCCAGTGTGTGCCCGGCCCCAGGCTGGGCTCCCAGCACTCCAGGGTTGGCTCTGTGAGGTAGCTGGTTTTCTCCCCATTTTGCCGGGTGGAGAAAGTCAGGTCTGGAGACGATGTGCTGGGCGGTCATGATCTCAGAGCCAGTAAGGAGCCACTTCTGGCTCTGTGTCCCTCATTGCCCTGGGCACAGGGTGGGACTTAAGACACCTGGGCCTCTGGCCTTTTGGGGAAACATGGACCACCTGGCATGATGGGCCCTGGGGTGAGCCTGGTGAGTGGGTGGGACCATGGCCATCCTCTGCTCTCTTTGTTTTCTGTCCCCAGGACTAGAGAGGGCTGTCTCCGCTTGGCTGCTGTTGAATGAGCCACTGTGATTGCCCCCTACCCCCAGGGAGCATGGAAGGCTAGAGAAGTGGGGAGGGTGAGGAGCGAGGTCTGGTGTGTGGGCCTTGGAAGTACTCAGACCTCAGAGCCAACACTCTGCCTTTTCCTCTGGTTCACAGAGCCAGGAACACGGCCTCAGGCAGTGCTGGTGCTGGGTAGCGGTGGGCCACCAGACGTGGCCCAGCCCTCTGAAGAGAGTCTCTTCAGGGGCCCAGTGGAGTCGCAAGAGCTCCCGGGGTCCCACCCTTGGCCTGTTCCATTGCCTGCAGGGTGAGGGTTGGGGACTGCCTTGGCAATTCCTGTCAGCTCACCTCCCCTTCCATAAGCCCCAGAAGCTGTCAGGAGTTGCTGAGCGGGCCTGCCACATTGAGTGGCTGGTGCTCTCTGAGCCAATGGAGGGCAGAGCCCCCCCAGCTTTTTGTGACGAAGACCCCAAAGAGGGCCACTGGCTGGTGAGAGTGTCTGGAGGCTCAAAGGGCTGGAGGCCAGGCCCAGTGGGCGCTTTTCCCTTGGCCTCTAGGGGGAGCCAGAGCCCACTGGAGAGGCTGCCCTCCTCCCCGGCCCCTGCACGACCAACTATTACTGAGCCCCCAGAGGGTCTGAAGAAGTCTGAGAAGGCTTCTCAGAGGCAATGCCGTTTGAAAGGGCCTTGAATGCTGAGTAGAAGTTCTCTAGATAGATGGGGGTGCTGAAGGGCATTCCAGTTAGCCAGAAAGACAAACACACAGGGAGGCAGGAGAGGCCAAGAGGGTTTGAAGAGATCCTGTGAATGGACTGGCACAGGTCAAGCGTGGATTTAGGGCCTCCGCAGAGGCCAGTTCATGGAGGGCACGGGATGGCTGACTGAGGAACGCCAGAGGCGATGGAGAGCCATGGAAGCATCATAAGCAGAGGGCGACCAAGTCAGACTTCTATTTTAGGAAAAAGACTCAGGTTGCACTGTGGAAGGTGGTCTGCAGCCGCGGATGGGGTAGAGTCAGGAACGCAGGTTAGGAGGACCACAGGGGTCCGGGCCACCGTGGAAGGAGAGGCCCTTACACTGAAGGATATTGAGGAGAGAAACTCTGTAGTTTCTGGGTGGTTCTCTGTAGCGCCTGGATGGTTAAGTGGGTTAAGCCTTTGCCTTCAGCTCAGGTCATGATCTCAAGGTCCTGGGATTGAGCCCCATACCGGGCTCTCTGCTCAGCAGGGAGCCTGCTTCCCCCTCTCCCTCTGCCTGCCTCTCTGCCTACTTGTGATTTCTGTTAAATAAATAAATAAAATCTTAAAAAAAAAAAAAAGAAAGAAAGAAAGAAAGAAACTCTGTAGGGCCTGGGGACTGCTTGGCTTGCAGTGGGAGGTGGGGGGCATCAGGATAAGGCTGGGACGTGAGCATGGGACTCTGGAGTGACTTCTCTGCTATAAGATCTTTTTTTTTTTTTTTAAAGATTTTCCTGCCCAGCCTGGAAAACTGGCAACACAAATTGCTGTGTTGGTTGGCCTTCTCTGCCTCCCTAAGTGTTCCAGAAGTAACAGAAGTAACAGGATGGTTCTGCTCTTGGTCCTACAAAGCAGGTTTTGGGAGCCAGGAGTTTAAATTCTGGCTGGGGAATGAGAATTTGCACCAGTTCACTCT
Source organism: Mustela lutreola (assembly GCF_030435805.1). NCBI lineage: Eukaryota > Metazoa > Chordata > Mammalia > Carnivora > Mustelidae > Mustela > Mustela lutreola. Next base: position 20,051,835 of record NC_081299.1, on the reverse strand, counting down.
GCAGGGTAAGTTCCCAGCAGGGCCCCTGGAGCCTGGGGGTACTGGGGAGGGCATTTTGCTGATACTCTGGGATCTGAGGATTCCTCTGTCCCTGCCTCCTCCTTCCCCCCAGGGACCTGGGAGCTGCAGGGGGAGCTGGAGGACTTTATTGGCAACCACACTTTTGCCCACAATGAGGCCTCCTGCCTCCCTGGGGAGTCAGATCGCTTCCAGCTGGTGGGGGCAAGTTCTCAGAGGGCACAGCAGGCACGTGACCCTAAGGTGGCTCAGAGCAGGAGAAGAAGGGGAGGGAGAGGAGGGAGTCTGGATCCTTTCCCAGTGCTACCATGGCCTCCATAAATGACCCAGGGCAATTTCTTCCCCTCTGTGGGCCTCAGTCTCCTCATCTGAGAAATGGCAATCATGAGACAGAAGGGTACAGGAGTGAACACGTTGGGCTCAGGAGGCAAAAGTTCTGAGTTTGAGTATGGCTCTTTCACTTACTACTAACCATGTGACCTTGGCCAAATGCCTTCCGAAAAGTCAGTTTCCTCCCCTGCAAAATGGGCAAGGAGGCGAGGAGGGAGGCTGTGGGACCCATCTGAGGCCCTGCTGAGTGTCTGTGTTATCTGCTTCGGAAGAGGAACCGGGAAAGGGTTTTTTGGTTTTGGGTGTGTGTATGTGTGTGCGTTTTCATCAGAGAAACAGTGACTGTTGAGAGACTTCCAAGAGGGAAGTGGTTATGAGGAGGCGCCTCAGGATGCCGCTTGCTGGGGGCAGGCACTGGGAAGTCCCTCCCTGCTCTGTCCCACCTGACCCTGCAGAGTTGTTCAGGCTGCTGGTGGGAGCTGGGGATTTGGGGAGGGGACAAGGCGGGGGTCAGGGGAAGGAGCTAGTGGCTTTGGAGCCACAGTCCTGAGTTCAAGTGCCTGTAACCCTGTGACTGGCCAAGTGATCTGGGGAAAAACCTCTGGCTCCGAAGGGCTGCTGTTTTCTCCCAGGGCCTGCTAACACCCACCTCATGGTTGCTCTGAGACCCCTATGAGAGCATCTCTTTAAGGGTGCCTGCATGGCATCCCACTCCAGGATGACTCCACCCCCTCCTGGCCAGCCCGGGGGCTTCCTGAGCTTCCATAATGGGGAAGTGGGAAGCCCTTTACCACCCATGATGCAAGCAAGAGCAAGGGTGCTGTGATTGTCCGTGGTGCCGGGTGGGGCGGATCGAGCCACCAGTCCAGTTTCTCGGAGGCCACCGCCCCCAAGTATGGCACCGACTGGGCCTCAGGCCAGGGCGTGGGCCACCCTTACCGCAAGGTTCACGTGATGCTCACCAGGATAACCTGGCAGCAGGTCCCCTTATCTCTCCCATCCCCTTATCTCTCCTGTACAGCTTCCGGACCCTCAGCTACCCTCCCCATTGCTAACTGCCTCTGCTCACCTGTCCTCATTTAAAAATAAAATCACTTTGGGGCGCCTGGGTGGCTCAGTGGGTTGGGCCACTGCCTTCGGCTCAGGTCATGATCTCAGGGTCCTGGGCTCAAGCCCTGCATCAGGCTCCTTGCTCAGTGGGAAGCCTGCTTCTTTCTCTGCCTCTGCCTGCCTCTCTGCCTGCTTGTGCTCTCTCAATCTCTCTCTCTCTGTCAAATAAATAAATAAATAAAATCTTAAAAAAAAAAATCACTTCAACGCTTTCCTGAATTGTAGGACTCTTCTGGCTACTGGGAAAAAACCCAGAAGGGCAGAGCAGAGACACAGGGTTCAGCTCCATTCAAGGAAGACCTTCCTTCCAGTCAGGAAGATGGAAGGGTTGGCCTCGTAAGGTAGTGAGGCTTCCACCCCTGGAGGTATGCAAGCCAAGGTCAGAGGAGCATGTAGTGGAGGGGTTGGAAGGATTCAAGCATCCACTGACAGCCCCCGGTGCCCTCCAGGTCCTACAGGTGGATGGTTTTGTGGGGACACCTGCACAGCATCTCACCCTGTTAACCCATGTCTGGGCCTTCCAAGTCATCTGTTTTCCACACCTGCCTCTCTTGTGAGCCAACTCTCATTCCCTGCTACTTCCTGCCTGTCCCATTCGGGGCTGATTTGAACTCTGAGTCAAGCCAGGGAAGGTGCATTTTACTTCCACAGGGTAACAATCACCAAGCAGTTAACTTGCTAGACTCACATTCTAGAAATTGGCCGAGCAACACACACTTAAGACTGTGATAACTCCAGCCTGATGGGTGGTCCTGGGTTTGCACACTGCTCTGTCACGGAGGTGAGTGAGCTTGGAGACTGAGTCCCCAGGTCCTGATTCCAGAACCCACTGAGGTTTTTACACCCGACTGTGGCCTCCCTAACTCACACTGGAAGGCTAGGGATTTGGGAAGCTGTGCCGTTGTGGTAGCTCAAGTGCTGAGGTTTCTAGATCTTCTTCAGGTAGGTAGAGAAATGTTTGTATGGGGATTCAGGTCCCATGGTCATGTTTGGGTGGAGGTCAGAGGTCAGCAGATTAGATTATGGGGAAAGCAGCTCCCCCTGGTGAAAGGGCCAAGGCCTGGGCTCAGATGCCAAGTACCATGTTCCTGGCAGGCTGAGAAGCCCGCTTCCCCCATTCTGGTTCTTCCCCACCTGCACAACAGGGCCCCAAAGGATGTAGGCTCTTTGATGTGTTCTGCACACCCTTCTGTCTCTGGAGATGCCTTCATTCAACAGATCCCCGCCAGGCAGTTCCTGCAGTTCCCAACTCCCCCCTAGTCCCGGCCTGGGCACACATCCCCTAGGTGCCCGCTCTGAGCCATTCACACTGGTTGGCCTGCGCGGGGGCACAAGCTCTTCCGGAAGCCGCCAGTCTCAGTGGTTCTGGCGGTAGAGGAGGGAGGAGAGAGGCCAAGTCCTGGGGCCGCGAGGGAGCGGCGCTGCCCCAGGGCCGAGGGTGGAGCTTTCCCAGTTGGCCGGGAAAGGGCTGGGCCCGCCCTACATGTGAGGGCAGGGGAGAGCGACGGCAGACTCTTTCCTGCGGTGTCCCGGTGCCCCGGGATCCCCTACGTGACTCTGGGCCGCGGATCACTGGATGTCCCAGATTCTCTGGACCCAATCCCCGACTTCAGATCCTCAGGACCTTGCAAGTCGGACCCCGGATTTCGCCCTGGGCTCCAGATCCCGGAACAGGACTTCTGGCAAGAGTTTGGATTTCCAGATCCTGTACCAGGTTCCCGATCCTGAGATCCCTGGATCCGTAGCCACTGGCTCCTGCCCCTACCCGGGTGCCCACAGCCGGGCGCCCGACACCCGAGCGCCCCCGCACGGCAGGGCCGTGCTTGCGGTCCGGAGCCCTGGAGCGCGCTGGCAGCTGCTGGCAGGACCCGCTGGCCGAGGCGCTGAGCCGGGGCCGGCCCCATGCCGCTCCCCCGGGCCGGGGCTACGCGCGAAGCCGGCCGCTCAGCGTGGTCTACGTGCTGACCCGGGAGCCGCAGCCCGGGGTGGAGTCCGAGGCGGAGCCGCTGCCCCTGCGCTGCTTGCGCGAGGCCTGCGCGCAGCTCTCCGCGCCGCGGCCGCGACCGCAGCTGCGCAGCCTGCCCTTCGGGACGCTGGCGCTGGGAGACACGGCAGCGCTGGATTCCTTCTACAACGCGGGTGAGCTCGCGCTGGGGGCGGGCCCGGGGCGGGGCTTAGAGTCCGGAGGCGGGCCGAAAGGGGCGTGGTTCGGCGACGCCTGGGAGACGACGGGTGTGGGGTCCGGGGGGCACAAAGTGAGCTAGGCTGAGGGGTTCGAGATAGGGGCATGATAAAAGCGGAATTTAGGGGATCTGGAGCACGGCCGGGCTCGGGCTGGGACCTAGTGGATCCAGGCCCGGAGCCTTCGGGGTTCAGGGTTGGGGCTTAAAGCACTCTGGAGTCGGCACCGTGCCTGGGGAGCGGGGTTAGGACTGCGGCGAGGCTGGGAGCCGGTCAGAGTGTAGTATCTCAAGAGTGGGGTTGGAGGGCTGAGCCTCAAGTCGATCTCGCGCGGAGCTCGTGAGGGCGGATCCGGGGAGGTGGAGCTTGGACTAGGGAAAGGGGCGGTCCTTGGGGGGGGCGCTGGAGTCCAGGGGCGGTAACACACTACTTCCGAGGCTCGGTCTAGAGAGGCAGAAAGAGAAACGAAGGGACCCTTCGGCGCGGGATTCTGGGCGAAGTTTAGGTTATGAGGCCCCAGAAGTTGCGAGGTAGTGGGCGGAGCTGGAGGCTGAGCAGGGTTGCTAGGGGGCGGGGCCAGAAAGGTGGCTAGTCCCGTGCTGGTCACCCCTCCCTTCCGCCAATCCGGACGCCCCGCCCCGACACTTATTTGTTCATCCAGGAGTCTGGGAACCAAGCTTATCTGACGGCCCTAAACTCACAGCCTAAAGATGAAGGCTGACTCGACCTCGAGGACACAAAGACCCACACAGCCTTAGACTCCCACGTCGCACATATGTTGACACACCGGCCCTCACAGACACTGTCACACACAGAGATAGAAACAGCTCTACACACAGGCACAGCACCGTGCCCCGTACTCGCAGGCTCTAAGCAGTGGGATGAGGGTCCCAGCCCGTGGAGTTCAAGCCTCTCCTGCAACACCGCAGATAATATCCGTTCTGTGTAAGAGCCAGAGGGACCTAGAAAGGGGAAACTGAGGCCAGAGCGAAACTGTACCCTGCTGGAGTCAAATGGGGAGGCCATCTAAGCCAGGACAGCCTCCCAGGCTCCTCCCCTGCCTGCGGAGCTGGGCTTCCGGGCTCAGGGCCTCCGCCTGTGCCCCCACAGACGTGGTGGTGCTGGAGGTGAGCAGCTCCCTGGCGCAGCCCTCGCTCTTCTACCACCTTGGTGTGCGGGAGAGCTTCAGCATGACCAACAACGTGCTGCTCTGCTCCCAGGCTGACCTCCCGGACCTGCAGGCCCTTCGGGTAGGAGGCGGGGTGTCTGGGGGTGGGGGTAGGCGGGGGCAGGGGGCCAGCGGCTACCCAGGATACTGATTGGATTGTCCTCTGCAGGAGGATGTTTTCCAGAAGAACTCGGTGAGCAGAATCCACTCTCCGCTCCATTATGCCCTTCCACCGCCACTACCTTTCCTGGCCTCCTCAGTCACCTCTGACCCAATTCCCTTGACATCCATGTGGCCTTCTGTTCCCTATTGCCAAGCTCACGACGTGTGCCCTTTCTCTGCTGTTCCAGTCCCCTCTGGTGCTGACCTCTCACCTCCTCACTGTCGCTCTATAACCGGGTGCTGACCTCTGATCTGCCCTGATTGCTGCCTCCCTCCCCCCAGGATTGTGTCGGCAGCTACACGCTGATTCCCTATGTGGTGACAGCCGCAGGCCGAGTGCTGTGCGGTGATGCGGGCCTCCTGAGGGGACTGGCTGATGGGCTGGTCCAGGCCGGGGTGGGCACCGAGGCCCTGCTTACGCCCCTCGTGGGCCGGCTGGTCCGGCTGCTGGAGACCACGCCTACCGACTCTTGGTAATGGGGTACAGAGAGGGGGCACCAGGAGGAGGCTGGCGAGAGCACAACGGGCCTGGCTGAGGGACAGGCCCCATCGTTCTCTTCCCTTCCCTCCCTCCCTCCTCTGCCGGGGGCCCTCAGTGGCTACTTCCGGGAAACCATCCGGCAGGACATCCGGAGGGCCCGGGAGCGCTTCTGCGGGGAGCAGCTGCGGCAGGAGCTGGCTCGCTTGCAGCGGAGGCTGGACAGCGTGGAGCTGCTGAGCCCCGACATCGTCATGAACCTGCTGCTCTCCTACCGCGACGTGCAGGTGTGTGGCGCACAGGAAGGCAGGTGGAGCAGCCGCACCCCACTTCAGAAAAGACCCATTCCCTCTCCTGGTTGTGCCACTCATGTGCTGGTGGTTTTGAGCAGGGGGCTCATGTCTCTGAGCCTCAGTTTCCTTGTCTGTAATAGGGGTCGATCATGTCACTGTCTCCCAGCATGGGAAAGTGGAGGCCCAGAGCGGGTTCTCTGTGTCAGGTGTGGGGGTGGGAAGATGGGGTTTCAGGGATGGGAGGGGGCCCCAAACTCAAGGTTTCCCTTAGTGCCTGGGGGGGCGATGGGACCCCCCCCCAGAGGCCATCGTGCCAGTGTGCACTGTCCCCCTCCGCAGGACTACTCGGCCATCATTGAGCTGGTAGAGACCCTGAAGGCCTTGCCTACCTGCGATGTGGCCGAGCAGCACAACGTCTGCTTCCACTATACGTTTGCCCTAAACCGGTGAGTGGTAGAACAAGGCTCAGGTCCTAGCCTCCTAGGGACATGGGTCTCTGCCATGCGAGGTCCCTGCTGAGTGGGATTCGTGCTGTTCAAGGACTTTGCTGACTGGGATCCCACTGATGGTACATGGGACTGCCGCCTGGGGGGTCGGCAGATCTAGGCGGTCATGGCTAGAGTGGGGTGGGGTCATCAGGTAAGGCCCCGGCCCGTGCTCCCCTTTCCCTAGGAGGAACAGGCCTGGGGACCGGGAGAAAGCATTGGCCGTGCTGCTGCCGCTGGTCCAGAGCGAGGGCTCCGTGGTGCCTGACCTCTGCTGCATGTGCGGCCGTGTCTACAAGGACATGTTCTTCAGCTCTGGCTTCCAGGATGCTGGGTACCGGGAGCAGGCCTACCACTGGTAAGTGGACCGTGGGCTGGAGAATGGGGCTGTGGGCCTCGGGCCAGCCCTGAGGCCCCACCCCCACCTCCACCCCAGGTATCGAAAGGCTTTTGACGTAGAGCCCAGCCTCCACTCGGGCATCAATGCGGCTGTGCTGCTCATCGCTGCAGGCCAGCGCTTCGAGGACTCTGAGGAGCTCCAGCTCATAGGTGAGTCCCAGCCCTGGACGGGCCAGGGGAGAGCGCGGGCAGAGAGGACACCGGGCTGGAGCCTGGCCTTGTCCCTTTTGGACCTATTCTGCCAGAACCCACACCTGGACCCTCATACCCGTCCTGGGCCCTCATGAGCCCTTGAGGCCACAAGTGTGCCAAAGCCCACACCTGTGCTCCTTACACACCAAATTTGACAGACACTAGTTCCCTAGACCTTCCTTGTGCCCGAGCTCCTACTCCCACCTGAGAGTCATACCTAAGTTTTCACCTTTTTTTTTTTTTTACAATGTGTTTATTTATTTGAGAGAGAGAGGGAGTCAGAGCAGGGGAAGGGGCAGAGGGAGAGAGAATCCCAGGCAGACTCCATACTGAGCATGGAGCCTAATGCAGGGCTTGATCTCTCGACCCGAAGATCATGATCTGAGTGAAACCCAAGAGTTAGATGCTTAACCAACTGTGCCACCCAGGTGCCCCTCACCTGTTTCTGTGTTCCTGCCCACATGGATGTCGTGGCCCACACCTGGGCTTTGCCCAAACCCACAGCCACACTCCCTAGGTCCCACACCCCTCTTTCCCAGGCATGAAGCTGGGCTGCCTGCTGGCCCGAAAAGGCTCTGTGGAGAAGATGCAGTATTACTGGGATGTAGGCTTCTACCTGGGAGCTCAGATCCTCGCCAATGACCTTGCCCAGGTGGCGCTGGCCGCAGAGCAGCTCTACAAGCTCGATGCTCCCATATGGTAGGTGGCCTCCTCTGCAGTCTGGGCCCGGCCTCAGCTGCCTGCTCCTGCACACATGTACCCCCGCATTCTAGCCTAAGTCCTGAGCCGGTGACATGGCCCCTTCCAGACCAGGGCCCACCACACCCGGTGCCCACGTTCTGGCTGCCTCCAAGCCGGTCTGCTCTCCCAGGCAGTGCTAGTTGGGGCCTGGGCTGAGTTGAGGACAAGACTATGCTGGCAGGTACCTGGTGTCCATGATGGAAACCTTCCTGCTGTACCAGCACTTCAGACCTACGCTGGAGCTTCCTGAAGGACCCCCGCACCGTGCCCACTTCTGGCTCCACTTCTTGCTGCAGTCCTGTCAGCCACTCAAGACGGCTTGTCCCCAAGGGGACCAGTGCTTGGTGAGGCTGCCCAGTGCGGTTGTGGGACCTGGGAGAGGGGTGGGGCCTCTCTAACCCACCCCCTTCCTCATCATGTGCAGGTGCTGGTCTTGGAGATGAACAAGGTGCTGCTGCCTGCCAGGCTGGAGATTCAGGGTACCGACCCAGTGAGCGCAGTGACCCTGAGCCTGCTGGAGCCCGAACCCCAGGTGAAGTCACTGCTGGGCCTCCCTTCCCCAAACCACTCTCCGAGTCCCCCAGCACCCTCCTCAGACCCAGCTTCTTCTGCCAGGACGTTCCCTCCAGCTGGACTTTCCCAGTGGCTTCCATCTGCGGGGTCAGGTGAGAGGTGAGGCCTCTGGCGGGGTCCCCGGAGTGGGGTGCCGCGGGCCCACTAGCACTCACTGTGGCTCTTCCTCCCTTCCCAGCTCCTCCAAGCGGGATGAGCGCTGCTGCTTCCTCTACGCGCTGCCCCCTGCGCAGGATGTGCAGCTCTGCTTTCCCAGCGTGGGGCACTGCCAGTGGTGCGCGTGGCCTCTGGGATGGCTGGGGTGCCCGGGGAGTGAGGGAAGGGAAGGGACATGTTCCTTGGGTGCTCTCGGCCAGGGAGGGGACAGTTTCCGCCCAAGGTGCTCCTCCCCTCGGCCTGACCTCCCCCACCCTCAGGTTCTGCGGCCTGATCCAAGCCTTGGTGACAAATCCGGATTCCACAACGCCCGCGGAAGAGGCAGAGGGTGTGGGGGAGGTGCTGGAGGTGAGGAGCGGGGCCTGGGAGCGCCGGAAGTGGGGGTGGGGAAGGGCTGGGGGGCCTCACTGAGCCCCCATATCACCCGTCCCCCGCAGTTTGATTATGAGTACACGGAGACGGGTGAGCGACTGGTGCTGGGCAAGGGCACCTACGGGGTGGTGTACGCCGGCCGCGAGCGGCACACGCGGGTGCGCATAGCCATTAAGGAGATCCCGGAGCGGGACAGCAGGTGCGGTGTGCAGGGGCCCGGGACGGGCGGGGCCCAGGGCCCGAGGGGAAGGGGTCTTGTGGGCAGAATGGCAGGGAACACGCGGGGTGGTGAGGTCTGGAGGGGGCCTGTGGGCTGGGTGATACGGAGGAGAAGGTCAGAGAGGGGCCTGTGGCTGGGGCAGGTCCTGGGGGCCTGGCCTGCCTGGCGCTGGAGCTGGGTGAGCATCTCTTCCCCAAAGTGGCCTGTTCCTCTCTTGCTCCCCGCTCCCAGGTTCTCTCAGCCCCTGCATGAAGAGATTGCTCTGCACAAGCGCCTTCGCCACAAGAACATCGTGCGCTACCTGGGCTCCACCAGCCAGGACGGCTACCTCAAGATCTTTATGGAGGAAGTGCCTGGAGGTACGTGCCCAGTGTGGGATGGCAGTGGAACTGGAAGTGTGGGGCAGGGGGATGGGGCCAGGAAGGGGGTGGAGAACCCTAGGGGAAAATGAATCCTAGCCTGCGTGGGTGGGGTAGCTCAGAATTAGCTGACACTGTGCACTTGGGTGGGGATGGAGTCTGGGCCATGGCTGGGGTGTGCCTGGGCCTTGAGCAGAGAGCTGAAGGCCGGAGTCAGGAGGTGCGGGTGATGATGATCCTGGACTGCCTCTGCCTAGGCAGCCTGTCCTCCTTGCTGCGGTCGGTGTGGGGCCCCCTGCAGGACAATGAGAGCACCATCAGTTTCTACACCCGCCAGACCCTGCAGGGCCTCAGCTACCTGCATGACAACCACATAGTGCATCGAGACATCAAGGTAAGTCCTGAGACATCAAAGTGAGTCCTGTTGCTGGTGGCGGGGGGGGGGGGGGGTTGGGGGTTGATGGGAACACAGGGGTCCAGACAGAGAACAGCAATTTGCATTCAGAAGGCTGACCCCTTTGCAAAGGGTGGGGGAATTCACCAGGGAGGCTCCCAAGGGAATGAGAGAACTTCAGACCTGAAGCCAAAGCGGGTGCCAGCACCCAGGAAGTCATAAGTGCGGTGGCAGAGGGAGGAGGTTGACAGAGGCAGGGTCAGGCTGCGATCGTAGGAGGTGGGATACAGGGACAGGGTCCGGTTCCGCCATCCGGAGCCCGGCCTGACGTCCACTGAGCATAAGGTCCACTCTGCTCAGGGGGACAATGTGCTGATCAACACCTTCAGTGGGCTGCTCAAGATTTCTGACTTTGGCACCTCCAAGAGGCTGGCGGGCATCACACCTTGCACTGAGACCTTCACAGGTAATGGGGTGTGGGGTGGGGAGTGGGGATGCTGACCTGGGACAGAAGAACTCTTAGGACCTTCCGGGGAATGGTGTTTCTCCTGGCTGTGGAGTTAGAGCCCTCGTGGGACATGGAACCAAGGGCCAGTGACTGTGCCGGGGGTGAGGTGATAGAGTCTAGAACTAGAGCTTGAGTAGTCCACGATGGCGAATTTAGTGTCTGAAATGCGCCTAGGAAGTGTCAGTGTGGGCAGAAGTGTGTGATGGGTTCAGAGTGGATGACGCTGTCCCAGATGTGTGGTGGGCCGTACTGTGCGTGAGGGAGTCGGAACATGACGGAGCCCAAGATGAGTGAGGAAACTCAGGATAGGTGTTTGACCCCCAGGGTAGGTGGTGGGGATTATCTGGATGACAGAGTTCAGGGTGGGCGCTGGTGGCTAGAGGATGAGAGCCCCTGTCACCCCACGTCGTCTAATGCATAGATGAGCATTAAGGGCTCGGCTTCTACCACAGGGACCCTCCAGTATATGGCACCAGAAATCATTGACCAGGGCCCACGAGGGTATGGGAAGGCAGCTGACATCTGGTCACTGGGCTGCACTGTTATCGAGATGGCAACAGGCCGCCCCCCCTTCCATGAGCTAGGGAGCCCACAGGCGGCCATGTTTAAGGTGAGACCCCTTACTCATGGCCTGGCTCACAGGGCGGGGGGCGTGGCGACAAACCGGGCCCTGGACACCTCGAAACTTGACCTTTTTCCGTCCTCCCTGACCCCTCCCAGGTGGGCATGTACAAGGTGCATCCGCCAATGCCCACTTCTCTGTCAGCGGAGGCCCAAGCCTTTCTTCTCCGAACGTTTGAGCCAGACCCCCGCCTCCGAGCCAGTGCTCAAGCACTGCTGGGGGACCCCTTCCTGCAGCCGGGGAGGAGGAGCCGCAGCCCCGGCTCCCCAAGACATGCACTGCGGCCCTCAGGTAAGATGCAGGTGAAGGAAGTGGGTGCACGGGGCTGAGGGAGAGAAGCTGTGGAGGTGGGAGGGCTGATTGGGGGCCCAGGCTGACAGCCTCCTCCCTCCCTCAGATGCCCCTTCAGCCAGCCCCACTCCTTCAGCTGACCCGACCACCCAGCCCCAGACATTCCCACGCCCTCAGGCACCCTTTCAGCACCCACCCAGTCCCCCGAAGCGCTGCCTCAGTTATGGAGACACCAGCCAGCTCCGGTGAGAACCCAGGGTCTTGGAGGGGCTTTGCCTCATCTGGGTTTGCTCTTGTACTCCCTCCGGGGGGAAAGCCCCCCTCAGGGCCCTGGGTGCCTCCCACCACTTGCAAGGATGGCAGTGGGGGCCTCCTCGCCGAGGCTCCGACTTGCATTTCTTGTGCCACCTCAGTGCCAGGCTCCTCTCTCTTACCCCTGGGAGGCTGGCCTCAAAAGAGCCAGGATTCAGACCCTGGGGTGGAGGCGGCCGGGCGCCGTGGCCACCTGCCCTCCATCCGCAGCTCCCCGGTTGCACTAGGGTGCCTGAGGAACCGGGGGCCGAGGAGCCCACGTCCCCTGAGGAGAGTTCTGGGCTGAGCCTGCTGCACCAAGAGAGCAAGCGCAGGGCCATGCTGGCCGCGGTGCTGGAGCAGGAGCTGCCCTCGCTGGCGGAGAGTCTGGGCCTGAAGCAGGAACAGGTGGGTGTGCGCGTCCCAACCACCACCACCAACAGCCACACAACACCACCCTCCTCCCCCTGTTGGTGGTGAGGCCAGGCCAGCAAGTCCGCAGAGGGCTTCCCCTATGCCTGCACCCCACTTGCCACTCTCTTGACTCAGGGGGAAACCCACCCATGACAACCTCTCTTCCTCCCCAGGGGCCCCGGCTGGGCAGGAATCATGTGGAACAGCTACTGCGCTGCCTCGGGGCGCACATCCACACTCCCAACCGCCGGCAGCTGGCCCAGGAGCTGCGGGCGCTGCAAGGGCAGCTGCGGGACCAAGGCCTCCGCCCTGCACTTCTGCACGGACCGCTCTTCGCCTTCCCGGACGCGGTGAGGGAGCCTTCTCCCGGTTCGGGCTGCCCACTAAGATGTAGTCAGCTCCCTGTGCCTGGGAATGTGCAAGGACTTGTTGCAAGGTCGCCTGTCTTCCCCGTGAAGATACAGCCGTCAAGAAAGGGACATCTATCCCGTCCTAGTTTCCCAGCTCCTCCCTCTGCCCCAAGCCTGCCTACCCGACTCACCTCTGGCTCAAGACTTTCTAGGCCTTTCCGACTCGAGCCCCACCTCTGAGTCCCCCCCCTCGCGCCCTTTCTCCCTTTCCAGGTGAAGCAGATCCTCCGCTGGCGCCAGATCCGCCCACACTGGATGTTCGTGCTGGACTCGCTGCTCAGCCGAGCGGTGCGGGTAGCCCTCGCCGTGTTGGGCCCAGGTAACCCCAGGAGTGGAGCTATCCTGCCTGCCGGCGAGGGTGTGACCCCCTTGGGGGCTTGACATGCACGCCAGGGGCCGGTAGGGGGCGTGGTGGTGGGGGTTAAGCTCAACCCGGGCGGGAATGAATGGCTGGGTACCCAGAGCCGTGCGCCCTCTGCCGGGTGTCTGGGGAAGTGTCCAAAATGGGCGTTCTCTCTCCCTGCGGGAGCTCATCCCAGTCACTTGGATTGGCAGAAGAGGAGACAGAGGAGGTCCCACCGAGGTCAGAGGAGGAACCCCAGTCCAAGCAGCAGGAGACCATCAGCCGGCTCCCGGGGGAACCAGAGAAGGCCCCCCCAACCCCAGTGGTGCGGCTGGGCCTCTTGCGAGCAGAGACTGACAGGTAAAGCCCAGGGGACTTACCTGTGCCCTCTGGGCCAGCTTCACCTTCCCTCTCCTCTCCATCGTACTGGCCCCGCCTCTGCGCTCTCCTACAGGCTCCGAGAGGTCCTGGCCGAGAAGGAGCGGGAGTGCCAGGCCCTGGTGCAGCAAGCTCTGGAGCGGGTACACAGGGAGACAGGGACCTGCACCCTGGCCCCAGAGCCCCCTGGTGAGTGTGCCACAGCTGGAGAACACTCAAGGCAAGTGCCAGGAAGCTTCTGCCAGGAGGTACCCCTGGACTGACCGCCTGACTTCTCCTCCACAGCTGCTCTCACGGTGGACCAGGGCTTGGTGCAGTGGCTACAGGGACTGAATGTGGATTCAGGCACTATCCAGATGGTGAGGGGGAGAGCGCTGGCCAAGTCCTTGACCCCCACCCACCAGAGACTCCATCTCTGCCCATCTTTCAGCTCTTCTCACTCTTTCCCTCATGCAGAGAATCTCAGTACACAAGACCACTTAGTGTACCCCCCATGGTGCAGATGAGGAAACAAGCGCCAAGGGGCGTTGGCTGCCGTGTAGCACATTAGTAGCCCCATAGAGCTAGTACCTGGGTCTCTGGACACATCTCCCTCTGATTTTCTTTTCTACTGTTTCTGCATCTGGGTCTTTGTCCACAACCAGCTGCTGAACCACAGCTTCACCCTCCATATCCTGCTGACCTGTGCCACTCGAGATGACCTCATCTATACACGCATCAGGTATGTCCTGAGCCCTCCAGGGACCCACGCATATGGCTTCTTGGTGGCTAGAGTCTGACCACCCCCCCCACCAGGCTGCATGTCTGCTTCAGTTCCTCCCTGGAAGTTACATGGACACAGTGTCCCCCGGGGGCAGGAGGCACATCAGGCAGACAGTGGGGTAGGCCATATTCTGGCTGAGCCGCACTGAACCTGCTCTCCCCAGGGGAGGAATGGTGTGCCGTATCTGGAGAGCCATCTTGGCCCAGCGAGCAGGATCTATGCCAGTCACCCCTGGCCAACAGGAGGCTGAATGAGAGCTCAGAGATAGAAGGCAGGACCCAAGGATGGCTGCATGGAGAAGACACAAGCAGCTTCTGATACACCTCACCTACCCCAGGACTCAGGGCCAACAGGAGAAGGCCAGGCGGGTGGGGGCAGGGTAGGGCCCAGACCTAGCGATATTGGGGGGGGATCAACCATAGAGATACCCGCAAGCCGATCAAGTATGGCCAGGCAGACTATTAAACAGAATACATTTGTATGCTTGGGTCTTGGCAACTTAATTTTTTTTTTTTAAGATTTTATTTATTTATCTGACAGAGATCACAAGTAGGCAGAGGCAGGCAGAGAGAGAGGGGGAAGCAGGCTCCCTGCTGAGCAGAGAGCCCAATGCGGGGCTCGATTCCTGGACCCTGAGATCATGACCTGAACTGAAGGCAGAGGCTTAACCCACTGAGCCACCCAGACACCCCAGATCTTGGCAACTTCTGAGGTATAGGGGGCCGGGGGTTCTGGGACCAGCTTCCTAAGGTCTTTCCGAGTCTGAAGTCTCTTCACCTGTTCCCTCTCACTTCCCTCACCCATTCTTGCCATCGCCCTTGCTGCCCAAAAACAGACATCAGCCTCTTGCTGCCCTTAGAATAGACTTTATTGGTTTTGGCCAAGGGCAGGCCCTGAGATGGGGGTCCAGAGAGGAGTGTGGTGGAACTTGTAGAGCAGCTATGTCCTGGGGACCAGGTCGGTTCTGAGGGGCAGAAGGCCATCCACCCACTCACATGGTCGCTCCAGAAGCATCTGCCACAGCTGCTTCTCCTCCGCTGTGGAATCCATCCAGGGTACCTGGAGCCCGTAGCTGCTCCCTGGATATGTGCAGACAGGGGTGAAGGACATGGTTACCCTGGACACCCTAGGTCCCAAGGAATGCCTGCTGGGTCCCAGATTACCCACTGCCACTCCCAGCTCACAGTGGATATCAAAGCTCAGGGAAGGGTGGAGAAGTGCCCAAGGCCACACACTAAGCCCGGTCTCAGCATCAGGTCTCCCGGGGCCCTGCCCCACTTACCAGTGCCCAGGCTGAGGCGTGTGCCGCCCAGCTGGCGGCTGGTCAGGGCCCCATGGTCCCAGAGGGAAAGCTCAGCACAGGCCTGGTGCAAGTCAGCAGGCCTGAAGCCATCGTAAACCATCGTATGGTTGAACACAGGGCTGAGGCTGCGTCGTACAACCCTTGTCCGTTGGCGGCTGGCGTGGCTGTCATCGGGCAGCACTGAACTGTGGGGCAGGTAGGCTGGCAATCAAGTGGCTATCCCTTCACGCTCCCCAGAACCAACCAGTCACCAGATCCTACTCATTCTCCCTCATAATGTCCATGCCCTCTGGCTCTCACCTACGTCCTGAACTCAAACCTTCACTATTTGTGGACCTTTGGGCCAGCTACCTCTCAGGCTCTTGTCTTTAAAAGTTACAACTTTTATTCGTAGGACCCCAGAGTACAGTCTCTGAAATACAGTTCTGCTACTTCCCTGCACAATGACCTTCATTGGCTCCCTGTTGCCCCCAGAAGTAGTTTCCAAACTTTTTAAAGCCTCAGAACCCACCCTGCAAGATAAAACATTACCCAGAAGTAAAAGAAAACAACGTCTGTGCCTGAAATCAGGGCTGGGAACTTAGAACCTGACCAGTCCGACATATTTCACTCTCTGAGTGTGGGACAGCACCCAGAGGCACCCCTAGAGGTCCCCCAGAGCTTACTTTGAAAATAACTGAACTGCAAGTTCAGGGCCAAGCCCCACAGCCTGACCTTCCAGGTCTTTTCATGGAAGAGCCCCTGTGACCTCCCAGGTCCCCAGCCTCGGCTCTCCAACAAGTCCTATGGCTTGTTACTCTGAAATGCAGCTCCTGAAGGAAGTCTTTAACTTTTCTGACTCTGGGCTTTTGTTCAAGTTGTCCCCTTCACCCCTGCACAGTGGTCGAAGATCAGACTGGGGGCGGATCAAGAACGGTTGATGACAAGGGGTTTGTCAGAGGTGGGGAGCTCCAGAGCGCGT
Organism: Mustela lutreola; assembly: GCF_030435805.1. Lineage (NCBI taxonomy): Eukaryota > Metazoa > Chordata > Mammalia > Carnivora > Mustelidae > Mustela > Mustela lutreola. The sequence continues at coordinate 20,035,920 of NC_081299.1, read as the reverse complement.
GGGCGGTGGGGGAGGGCGGGGAGGAAGGGTAGCCAGGACGGGCCCGAAGCCCCTCACCACTGTACGTAGGTATCGGGGGTTCCTGAGCGCAGCGGCACGAGGTCCTGAGCTTCCTTCACCCAGAAGTGCAGCTCCCCGCTGGGGGGCAGTCCCGCGCCTGCCCAGAGACTCGGCTCAGACCCTGACGCCCCTCGCCCTCGCCAGACCGGAGGCCCCCTCCTTCCAGGTCCCGTCCAGCGTGGCCTCTCGCGGGGCACTCACCCTCGGAGCCGGCGGGGACGTACTTGAGGGAAAGGGAGAGCAGCCCGCGGCTGGGGAGGTCGTCGGGAGAGTGTGGGACCTGCGAAAGGCGGTCAGGTCAGGGGCGGGAGCTGGCCCCAGCGAAAGCGGCCATCGAGGGGTGAGGTCTCCAGACCCGGATGGGGTGCACCTAGCCGGGGGACCCAACCGCCGCTGGGGGGCGGGCAGTAGGGTTGCAAGGCCGAGGGGAGGCTCGGCCAAAGGCGGGGTCAGAGGGGGCTGGAGCAAAGGAAAGGGGGGGGTAGGCGGGGGAGGGTGCAGGCGGGACACCTGCGTCGCTGGGTCTCCCCACGCGGGCAGGCTGCCTCACCCGGGGCTGCAGAGGGAGCCAGGTGGGCTCAGAGTCCCAGTCCCACGTGTCGAGAGGCACTTCGACTTCCCCCAGAAAGATGTTGCGACCCAGGCTCTCGCGGTGCCACACGGACAGGCTCAGCACGCGGCCCCGGAGCTCGGCCTGCGGGACGGAGTACTGGGGACAAGAGGTGCGCTTTAAGGGACCACGGCGGCTGGGCGGCTGGCGCTGGCTTCAGCGCTGCGGCAGTGTGGACGGCGGGGTGTGGGGGGGGCTGTCCTACCGCGTTCCTTGCACGATGGAATCTGGGGGAGCCCCGAAGGGCCTTAATGGGAGGTCTGGACTAGCGCCATGCCCAGCACTGGGCTGACCCACTGGGGAACGCCACGAACGGAGGGCCGCCCTGCCGTTCCTCCCGCACAACGGAGGGTCCAAGCGACGGGCAACGACCATATCCTGGCTGCCCCAGCCACCAGGCCCCCGCAAGAAGGGGCGTTGGGTTCACGCATGGGGGGCCGCCCGGTCGTCGCAGCCTCACCCTCAGAGTCTCGTTGAAGACCGGGTTCAGATTCCGTTTCTTCACCGCCGTCTTGCGCTTGCTCTGCTTATCCGGGAGGAGGTAGCTTTTGACGTAGCTGGAGCGTGGGAGGGGAGGAGAGGACCGGAGCTGAATGGGGGCCCCTCCCAGCTCCTACCCCCCCCCCCGGGGGGGCCTCCCCAGCCCCAGCCCAGAGCACGGCTTCCGGGCAGCGCTTTCCAGGAGTTCTCTCACTCAACCCCCGCGCCTCCCAAGGACGTTGATACTCCCACTTCGAAGACGGACAAAAATAGGCCAAGAAGAGTGGCGGGGTGGGGGTGCGGCGAGAGCGGGTCAGGCACTCACGGATCGGAGCGGCGGCGTCGCGCGGCAGCCAGGCCCTGGCACTGGATCACGTGCACGCGCAGCTCGGCGGTGCCCGGCTCGTAGCGTAGCCCGAAGTGCACGGAGCCGCGCACCTGCACCGCGCCGGCCTCGGCCTCCCCCGACAGGCTCAGCAGGCTGCCGCTCAGCTGCGGGCGGGGGTGGAGGTCAGCGCGGGGCGGGGGGTGTTGCTCAGATCAGGGGACGAGGGAGGGGTGAGGCCGGGGCTACGCGCGGGGATATGGAAGGGTGGCGTCCCCCACCCGTCTCCTTCGTCCCCAGGCCATAGCCCTCCCCCCTCACCCCTCACCGTGGAGGAGTTGAGGCTGGACACGGAGGAGCTGCTGCTGAGCATGCGGTCGAGGGAGGGGCTGGGCCCGGGAGCTTCCTCCCCGTTCTGCAAGATCTCGGGTGCCGTCTGGGTCTGGGGAGCGCGGGGCAGGGGTAAGTGACGGGGCGTCTTCTCTTTCCCAGCCCTTCCCCCGACGGCTCTCAGCCTGGTGCACGGGCACTCCCCGCCCAGAATCCGCTCCGGGTCTTGGGAGCAGCCGCCGGCCGCTCCCGCCTACCTGGCCTGGGGGTGGCGGCGACTCCGCTCCCCGCGGCCGTGGCTCCGGCTCTGGGTCCGCCTCCTCCGTGTAGACCTGTGGGGCCCCAGAGCCCGGGGCTGGGGTGGGGCATGAGCTACTGAGCGTGGCCCTCTCTAGCCCGCCCCTAAGCAAATTTGGAGGGACTGTTTTGCCACTCCCGTGACCTGCGGATTCAGGCTCCAGTCCTGCGGGAAGCCCTTGAGACCGCACACGCACACGCATATACACGCACCAAGGAGAGAGTAGGATGGGGAAGGAAGGTGAACACAGGTGGTTGGGGTCACTTCAGAGATGCCTCTGGTCCCTGAAACCTCTCTGTAGTCCCCAACACACACCCTCCCGCTCACCTTCCTGGGACTGGGGCTCTTCCTCATGATCTGAAGACTTTAGGGGGACATATGGTGAAGGGGAATCAGGTTTCTGAAAAAAGCAAGAAGATCACAGTGGGGACTAGTGACAAAGGAGTCAAAGGTCACGATAGGGTCAGAGGCCAGAGGCTCCAGCTAGCTATCCCAGATGGATTTAGCACAGCCCTCCAGGCAGGGCTGGTAACCAGCTAACCAGTTGCCAAACCAGTGGGGCCTGCATGTCACACCCCGTCCCGTGTCACGGCATGCCCTGTCTGACTCCGTCCCACTGGTGGCAGACAGTAACTTCGGAGTCCTAAACCTCACCTAGCTCAGTCCCCCACCACCCCTAAGAGCCAGATTCTGAGATTCCCTTAGAGGCCAGGTCCCTGTCCCCATTTGACAGAGGAGGATTACAGTGGCCCAGACCAGGGTCTCCTGAGTCTCACTTCCCACCTCCTCTTCAGGGTCACTCATTACTCACCTCAGCCTTGCTGAGCGTCTCTTGGGGTGCCTTGTCCACGACGAGCCTAGGAGAAGGGAGAGGTGGTTGTCAGGGGATAGACCCCAGAGGACTGGTAGGCACCCTCCTCTCCCCCTGCCAGGCCTCCTCACCTGGGCTCCGGCTCCTCTTCAACTTCTTTCTCAGCAGCTTCAGCCTCCCCATCGCTGCCTGGAGCCTGATCTCCTGTGCCCGGGTGAGAAGCTCTGTGAACCCTGGATCTCAGGAAGTCTGACCTTTGGAGAAACTCACTCACCTCCAGGAGCTCATGGAGGGGTGGTGCCCACCCAAAGACACACAGTACCAGGGGCCCTCTCTTACTGTACATGCATAGCCAGTGCCCTGGGCTCTGTGTAGCCAGTCTCACCCCGGGGATCTCCTCTCACCCATGGAGCTCTTCTTTCTGCGGATAGAGGCTCGGACAAGATCAGAGCCAAGGTGGGCATGGTGGTGCCGTTGTGAGCGCGCTTCCTGGAACCAGTCTCCTGTCAGGATCTTCAGCTGCCCAGGGTCTGCCAGCGAGGCCCGGAGCTTGCTGGGGGATAGGGGAGGGTGTGGTTGTCATCCAAACCACATTCCTGCTACCCACTCTGTGCCAGGCCTTGTACCTGGGGCCAGGGACACAAGAGCAAATCAGACTCAATCCTTACTCTGGATCAAGGAGCTCAGGTTGATGGGGAGACTGAATCCAGAACAGACAAGTACACTATAATGAGGTGGGTGCCATGATGGATGTGAGAAGGGCCAGCTTTGCTTGTGGGAATCCAGGAGGGCTTCCCAGAGGAGGTGACATTTGACTAGGTTCTTGAAGGACAAATTGGGAGTTTTCCAGGCAGAGAAGGAGAATAATTATCATTCATTAAGTGACTACTGTGCATAATGCCCCCTCCTAATTCCAGGAGGTAGTGCTCCTTAGCCCCATTTTACAGATGAGGAGAGTGGTGCTGGGGAGGTCAGGAGAGTTGCCCTAGGTTACACAGCTAAGAGGTGTCTTCCTGTCCCCAAACACTACTTTTAAGTCACATGCTCCTCTGCCACTGTGCTCTTCCAGGGAGAAGGAACAGCATAGAAGGCTGTATTCAAGGACTCTGATGCCCTTGAGTGGCTCGAGTGGACATTCTAGGTATGTGTATCAGGGGCGGGGCTTACTGGTGGAGGATGAAACTGGGGAGGCTGGCAGGGACTAATCAGGGAGGCTTTGCGGGCGCACTTAGGAGCTGGCTCCTGACATGAGGTGCTGAGGAACCATGGGCGGTTTCAGCAGGGGACATTAAGGACAGATCTGGGGAGCTCCAGCTGCAGCATGACCAGTGGGTCAGAGAGGGTGAGACTGGAGGCAGGAAGGCAGCTGCCTCAGGTGAGGTGGAGCCTGCGCTGGTTAAGGGTGGAGGTGACCAGTGGACGAAAACAGGAACCACCCAGATATCTGACAGGCCACACACTGGGAGGCAGCAGGGGCACACTGGGGCTCCCAGTGCCTGATGTCCCGTTCTCCTGGGCTCCCCTGCCCTGCCTCACCTGACGCGGCCCTCCTCCAACTGGCGAAGGCGGGCATCTCGCTTCAGGACATCAGCAATGGCCTCCTGCTCCTCCTCCGTCAGGAAGCTGAGGTCCAAGAGTGCATCAGCCTCAGGCTGTGGCCCATGCGCCATGAGGCGGCTGGGCAGGGCCCAGAGCCTCTCCTGAAATGGGTGTCCCCTCTGGGGCATCAGCTGGGACAGTGCCCCATCAGCTGGGGCACATGTGGCGACCTGGGGGCAGATCAAGGGGGCAGGTCAAGCCCTGCCCAAACACAGGGCCCATCCTGGAGCTGACTGCTCTTTTCTGCCCAAATACATGCCTGGGCGGTGGGCACAGTACGACTCCAGGAAGGCTGAGCTCGAGGTGGCATGAGATACACCCATGGACCCATGGGCCCAGGTACACACTGGCTCACAGACATACAGACACCCTTGAAGATGTGCAGGCACGCCCACCCACAGTGAGACGTCCACAGATCACACCGCCATACGGACAGGCCAGTGCACACCTGTCCCGCACCAAGGACCCTATGCGGTCTTGGTCCCAGACCCTGGCCCACACCAGGGACATGCCTGACATATTCTGAACCGTGCACGCGAGGCCCCACAGAATGTATAACTTGGGACAAAAACATGACCCGAGATACACACAAATCACACTGAGTGTTGCACGCACATTGCCCCTCCTCCGACTGGATTGTGAGCTCCTTGAAGACAGAGACAGCGCCTCACCTCAAAAGCCCATATGTTGCCCACAACAGACAGTGGTAAAGGCTTGGTTAATTCAATGCAGAAATATGCCTGTACACACATGGGGAAGGCTACACACACAAACACACACCCAGATCTGCTCACTGCTCCCCCCCACCCCCCCCACCCCCTGGTAATCTACCAATACGGGTTGTCTCCCTCCACCCTTCACCTCCACCCTGCCCTGGCCCATTTGGCCTTCCTGTCTGAGGCAACCTCCTCCCCAGCCCACACCCCCACTTCCTCCCCACTGAGGTAACCACTTTACCCACTCCCCCTGAGGCCTCCAGCCAGGGATGCCCTCTTGCCTGCAACCCCTGGGCCCCTCTGCTCTGGCCACATGGATTCTCCCCCTTCTCCTGACCCAGGACCTGGCCAGGGGCCTGGCGGCAGAGGCCAAGGGCTGCAAAGCAGCTCAGGCTGCCCGGGCACCATGCTGACTCCGGAAGGAAAACATTTGCCCAGCTCCGAGGGGCATGTGGACGTGGCGGGGGGCCCGGGACAGAGTTGTGGGCAGAGCGGAGGCATGGCCTGAGCCCACTGGGCCATCTCTCCTCCCCTGCTGCCCCTCCCACCCACTCCCAGGCCAGGTCAGGGCACCAGGCAGGCCCAAGATGGGAAGAGCGTTCTCTGGCAGGCAAGTCCTAGCTTGTGACCGCTGCTGCCTGAGCTGGGCCGTCCCTGCTGAGTCTGTGTCCAAGCCTGAGCGCGCCTTCTCTGCTGCCTGCACCGTGGGCTTGGTGCGGCTGTCTTTACAGAGTGCCCGGTCTGATCCTGCGTGAACACCCGTGTGAACGCCCGTGGGCCCCGCATTAGCACTACTTCCCGAACATCTGCCCTGTTCAGTGCTGGGTGCTGCCCGCACACAGCTCGGGGCTCTTCTGTGGCCCGGGGCCCAAGCCCATGTGACATTGTGCCCTTGCGAGGGTCTCAGACCAACACAACACAGCTCTGCACACGGAGGCGTCTATGAGGCTGTTTGTTTTGTGGGTGTGAAGATTGTGTCACTGCCTGTGTGTCGGTGCACCATGTCCCAGTGTGACGCCGCGTGGGTGACTGTTGTTCACCTTCAGTGACTTTTGGGTGACAGCATGGTGTGGTATATACCCTGTGTACTTCATCCTCTGCTGGATGCGTGTCTGGGCTGTGTCATGCTATGTGTTGGGGGACCCCAGGGGTCCTCCGGGGGTGTGTGTAGGAGTACGGAGGTGGGGAAATGTCCTGCAGGTCTGCCTGGTCTGGGCTGTGGGCATCTGAGCCTAGGGTCCCCAGCAGCAACCCCTCCCTGTAGTTCCTTCTTCTAGAGCCAGAATCCAGCGTCCGGGTCTTCCCACTCCCATTCAACACTATGGGACAGACCCATTGGTCAATGTTCCAGTCCCAGACCCGCTCCCACCTGCCCCGACCCCTAAGGCCCCAGAGGGTACCCAGGAGACCTGGTGGCAATGTCTGCCCCTTGGGACCCTGGCAAGGAAACTTCGCCCTGAGGTGTGTTACCTGTAGGGGTCCAGTAGGGATCAGACACCTTCGCAGGGTGACCTGGGCTCTCCTGAACTCCTGGCAGCTGAGTTTCAGAGCAGAACTTGGGGAGCGGAGCAGAGAGGGACTAAGGCTGACTCAACCAGCAGCCCAGAGGAGCTGCCCCAGAGGAGGAGGAAACACCTTCTGAGCAGGGCCTGCTGCAAAACCGGGCCTGGACTCCCGGCACCCTGGGGGTGCACCCAAGCCTTGGCTTTCAGATCTCTGAGCTGATCTACTGGGTGGGAGACACCAGGGGCTTGGCCCCAGCTCTGCTGCCCACTTATTCTGTAACTGCTGTGAGCAGCACAGGCACCAACCCCTGAGAGCCTCGGTGGCCTCATCCCTAGAGTGGGTGGCCGCCCCACCCCGCCTGCGGAGTTGCTGAGAGGAACTTGCTTTGAAAGCAAGGTTAGAAATCTTTCTAAGAAGCAGGGTCAAGGAAGGATCGCAGACTGCAGGTCAGAGGACCCTAAGTAGAGTTTCTCCTCTGCCACTGTGTGACCTTAAGCAGGTGTCTCCACCATGCTGAGCTGCAATTTCCTCCTATGCAAACTGGGGGTGGAGGTGTGAAGAGCCTGTTCCAAGGGCCAGAAAGGGCCCAGCCAGCATAGAGAGGGTACCAGGGGGCCCCCCTCCAACAGTCTCTCTCTCTCTTTTTAAAGATTTTATTTATTTATCAGAGAGAGAGAGGGAGAGAGAGCGAGCACAGGCAGATAGAATGGCAGGCAGAGGCAGAAGGAGAAGCAAGGCTCCCCGCTGAGCAAGGACCCCCCCCCCCCCATGTGGGACTCGATCCCAGGACGCTGGGGTCATGACCTGAGCCGAAGGCAGCTGCTTAACCAACTGAGCCACCCAGGCGTCCCCAACAGTCTCTTTTGACAACCACTGCCCCTCCCTGGCCACATGTGTCTCCTGGGCGGCGTTAGCCCCAGCCCCGCTGCTCTGGACCCTAACTCTGTATCCTCCTCCGCCAACCAAGTCTTCTCTTATGTCCAAGTTCCCACTGCTACGAACAGCCCCCTGCTGCCAGCGCCCAGACTGCCCCCTCTCCACCCCCAGCTATCCCCCATTGCTGTTGCTCCTGCACTGCCCAGGTGTTAGTACCAGCCCAGCCTCTTCTGGAACCTTCCTCCTCCCTGTCTCCTGGCCTCCACACAGCCCCTCTAGTCCTGCCTATGCAAGGCTGTTGGAGGGGTCTTTCAGTGCCCTGCTTTGATCTGTCATTCCTCAGCTCTGGAAGGTGCTGGCAAACAACCAGGTTGACCCTGTGGCTGGTTCACAGAAGTGCTCCCAACCAGTCCAGCCTCCCTTAGACACTTTGACTAACTCTTGGGCTGCACCTACTCCTCAGCCTGACTCCCAGGCCCCCCCCCCCCCCCCGTAAGTGTGGCTCTGACGTCCTCATCTCCCACATCCTTAGAAGCCTACCCAAAGACTCTGCTTCCATTGGTGCTCCCTAGTCCCCAGCTGCAGGAGTGCTCTCCCCACTTGCCGCTGCCCCTCCCAGGGCTCACCTGCCTCCAGGATGTGCACTGGGCTTAGGTGAGAAGGCAGGAGCCTGGAGGCCAACAGGTCTGGCTTAAACTTCTGGCTCTGGTGCCTGGTCCCTGGTGGGCCTGGATCAGTGACAATCTCTATAAGCCTCACTCTCTGCCTTTATAAAACAAAGGCAGTGACAGCAGCCATCTCCTGAGACGGCTGCAGGGGAGTGTCCCCTGGCTTGCCTCCAGCATGCATTCTCCCTTTTCTATGGTCACAGTAGCCAGCCCTTTGGAAAACAGCCTCTCTCTGCTTTACCCCTTGTGCTCCGGCCACAGCGTGGTTGTGAGTGGGGGCTCTGGAAGTAGGTTAGGCTACTGGACTTGAACATGGGTCCACTCTTCCTACCTCTGTGCCCTTGAGCAAATCACTCTACCTCTCTGTGCTTACTTCACCTATAAAATGGGGATGGTAGCACTGACCTCACTGGGCTGTGGTGAGGACAAATGACACTTTATTATGAGGCCTAGCACACACTAAGCACTCAGCCACCTCTTTATATCTTGTTTCCCCTAGGCTAATTTAAAGTTCTGCTGGGGTGCACCTGGGTAGCTCAGTTGTTAGGCGTCTGCCTTTGGCTGGGGTCATGATCCCAGTGTCCTGGGATGGAGTCCCACGTTGGGCTTCCTGCCCAACAATCTGCATCTCCCTCTTCCTCTGCCCCTCCCCTCCTCAGCTCCAGCTCTTTCTCTCTCAAATAAATAAATAAAATATTTTTTAAAAAAGTTCTGCTGGGCGGGATCAAGCCTTACTACTTTTGTCTGCCCACTTCGCTGTGGTTGTCCTCCAGACTGGAACCTTCTCCCTTCAGCCAACTCTCAGATGAGTCCCTGTATGCAAAATTGATTTTTGAAAATGGAATTGCTACGAAGGGACAGGGGTGGGGGGCTCTGTCTTGCCCTGGAGAAACTCCAGCTCCAAAGGGTGATAAGCTTATAGGCCCCTCCAGGGCCATGGGGGCCAGCCGCTACAGCTGTCCTCAAGGCTGCCGTCAGGATGAACACCAAAGATCCTCGGGATTCAGGGACCAAATCCTTTGCGAGTTCAACTAAAATGACACATGACATAGAGCAGGGTTAGGAAAGACGTCACTAAGGAAGAGGCTTTGAAGCCAAGTCTGGGAAACGAGGGCCACAATTTCAGCAGGTGGAAAGCAAAGGACCAGAAATGAGCAGGTTCTGGCGTCTTGCTGGAGGGCGGGGCTGTGACCTGATCGCTGGGGGTCAGCACCGGGAACCTAGCAATATGACCGATGGATAAGGGGCAGAGGCCAGGGGCTCCGGTGATCCTCCTGGCTTATCCCAGACGGTGCAGCCCTGGCTGAGGGGACAGGTCAGGGCACTGGTCTGCCCAGCCCCACCTCCCAGTGCTCTGCCAGTTCTTCCCAACAAGCAGTGTGGGAGGGTTTCATACTCACTTGCCTTGAGAAGGCTCTGGGAGAGTGGATCTGGAAGGGTGGGGAGTTCCCACAGCCTGGGCCCGGGACAGGAGGTACCTGAGGGAAGCGGACATCCCCGTAAGCTCTGCCTGAGGTAGGCACTGGACGAGGACTCAACCATGGCTTTGCCAGTCAGGGCCCCCACCAGGGAGAAAACAAGGACAAGACACCTTCTGGAGTCAAACTCTTTATTACCCTGCCCAGAGAGCCCCGCGCAAGGAATCCTCGGAGCAGGGGTGAGGGGCCGCACATGCCCTTTCCACAACTTGAAGTTAAGGGGAACTGTGGCAGGTGGGAGGAAACAGCTCCCCTCCCGCTCCCTGAGGGCACTGGCTGCCCTGATGGCTGGCCCCCAGCATCCCGGACCCATGGGGCCATCACCAGTGCGCCTGTGCAAGGCCCATGCCTGGGGCTGAAGCCAAGCTCCGTTTACATTGCTCTGGTCTACAGCGGGTCACTCAGGGCATGTCAGCATCACTCATCTCCCTGGGCTGGCTGGGGGAGCCCCGACCCCCAACTGCATGGGGAGATGGACTCACGTGCTGCGAAGCCCAGGGAGAAGAGGAAGCAGGGTCTGCAGGGGCTGGAGGACACCAGGAGATGGGGCACGAACTGCCCCTAGTGCAGCTTCTGGTAGACATCTGACTGGGGGCCACCCAGTCCTATTAGACCATTCTAGAGACTAGTGGTGAAAGTCCCAGGGCAGCTTAGCTTATGGAAACTTCTCAGTGTACTCCACCCACCCTGGGACCAGAGCCCTGGCAGGCGGCTGCGCTCCAAATCCAGCTCTGGCCCCTGTGCGGCCTTGTCCGGTGGTCCAAACATGCTCCCCTTCCCCACCGGGCACTGGGCTGAGGCAGAGGGAGCCCAGTGGGCAGTGGCAGGAGTAGCTCTACAGAGGCAAGCTAAGGCCTTTCCAACAGGTGACCAAAGAGGGTACCTCAAGGGCGGGGGTCACAAGTCTGGGAAGGAGGGGACAGGGAGCTTCTCAGTGACCAGTGAGACACAACAAGCAAACAGCCCCCGCCCCATGTTCCTCTTCAGCCATTGTTCAGTCCATCTGGCCCAGACCACTGGGTCAAAACGAGCAAACCCATCCCTGCCTTTTGGGGTGAGAAGAAAAAATCTGGAACCAAAAGGGGTGGCGACTGCCTCCTCAGGAACCTGGTGGGCTCAGGGCCAGGAGGCAGCCATCACCGAAGGTTGAAGACGAGGCTGAC